>NW_004524682.1:9341768-9346963 GCF_000260255.1 Octodon degus | reverse complement strand
AATATGGAATTTAAATCATTTAAAGAAATCAGATCAAACTAATATTCGGATGTCAAAACACTAACCTCCTATCTGTATGCATTATTTATGTAGTTTTGTTTAAGCTTAAGTCTCTGATTATTCCA
Organism: Octodon degus; assembly: GCF_000260255.1. Taxonomy (NCBI): domain Eukaryota; kingdom Metazoa; phylum Chordata; class Mammalia; order Rodentia; family Octodontidae; genus Octodon; species Octodon degus. Next base: position 9,346,838 of record NW_004524682.1, on the reverse strand, counting down.
AGAGACAATAGCCCTGCCCTTTTAAAGAATTTAGAAGCTATGCATGGTGGGACGTGCCTGTAACATTGGCACTCAGGAGGCTGAGGCAGGAGGATTGGTGTGAGTTGGAAACCAATCTGGGCTACAACGTGAGCTCAAGGGACCGGTGATATCCCTCAGTACAATAAGCGCTTACCTGGCAAGCAGAACATCCTGCATTCAATCTCCGGTACTACAAAAAAATAAATAAACAAACAGATAAAGTGGGAAAAATAAGAATATATTTTCAGATTTATCTGCTATATAAAAGCAGAATAATATTGGGACAAGGTAGAAAAGATGGTGGCAGGTTATAAAGAGTACTAAATCATAGTGGGGAGATAAGAAGTATGCTTTGCTTTTTTCTTTCTTTCTTTCTTTCTTTCTTTCTTTCTTTCTTTCTTCTTTCTTTCTTTCTTTCTTTCTTTCTTCTTTCTTTCTTTCTTTCTTTCTTTCTCTCTCTCTTTCTTTCTTTCTTTCTTTTTTCTTTATCTTTTGTGTATTTTTTAGGAAAGGGTCTACAGCGTGTTCGGGGTCTCACTACAAGATCGGACTCATAGTGATCCACCTGTTTACAGTCTCCCAAGAGCTGGGATTACAGGCGCATGCTACCACGTCCAGTCTCAATTGCTGTCTCAGCGCATCACAGGGGCAGGGCCTGCCAAGCAGGCCCCCAGATTGAACCGCTGGCCCCATGGGCCTGCTTGTAGGCTCTTTAATCCATTGTGCTATTTGGGCAGCCCTATATTTTTAAAGTAGATGTTTTGAATGCATATTAATCATCCAATAGCAATGGAACAAAGAGAGTTAATAGTTGGTCTAAAATTTAAAATAACTGAATTCTGTATAAACATGCAAATCTTCAGCCAACAAAGAAATACAGATATACAAACTCAACTCAAGATCTTCTTGTCATGTTCCAAGAGATATTCCTTCTTCCAAACAACAAACAATACTTCTCTGCAAATAGAAAGAAAACAAGTAGTCAAATATTGCTGAGCTCTAAACAATATAAATTTTTAATGTTCTAAAAATTTAATAGAAACAGAATTATAAGCACTGGAAAAAGACAGTTTCTTATGTATTAGATTATTCTTCCTAAAGCAAGATTTTGATTAAGGGAATCAAAAGCTATTCGGAACCAGAGGGTCTTAGCTTGAAGCTAGATTTTCTAACTTTGAATGCTAGCTGAAAAAAAAAAATGTTACCAAATGCCCTGGGGATCAAGCATTTGGAATTTTTTTGCATAGCCTTACAAAGATGAATTTAGCCTTATCACTTGCTGGATATGTGCTTAACTGTGAAAAAATACACAACAAATACATCCTCACTCACACACACAAACACACACACATAGAATGTTCTTAATAAAAGGTCAGAAAATAAACAATAAACCAACACAATTCACAAATAACACATGAATGTACTTTAGATGAAATTTACTTTAAGGTCTGTTGAAAACTTTGAATGAGCAACGTGTGACATGTTTGAAAGATAGATGATAATCCTCAGAAGCTTGATTTGAAAAGCCAAAGTATATCAGATAAGAAAGTGAAAAAACAGAATGAGAAGATGAAAGTCTATTATTGAAGGAAATATTGTTATTATAAGTCTTTTATACTTGTAGCTTATCTAAGTCAAGCTTCTGCCTAGCCTGCAAGTGTTGAAGGGAGGGACACTGTGTTCCTTGATGATTCTTTTTTAAAGAAAGATCTCTCAGGACTTGGGACAACATTTGTGGGCTGAAATACAGGCAGAAGGCTGGTGAGAACTTTCGTCATCCAGGGAAAGGAGAAACTACAATTGCAAATTATCTAAAAGAAATTTTCTAAGCAAAGAGATTTGGGTCCTGTGCTCAGAAAGTAACTTGTATGAAGTTTAGCCCAGATGGGGGGAACACTCAAGTCATCTTTATGAATTCAAAGAAAATAACATTAAGATTGAATGAAAAATACTGGAGATGAACAACTAGTGAATACCCTTCCCAAAGAAAACCACCAACAATGAGAGTAAAAGGGAATAGAATCTTAGGAAGAAACATGCAAAAGAAAATAGTAATGAGTGAAAGCTCAGAGACTTGTGTACATTTAAATTGTGACAGTAGAAAACAAAAATAATTCTAATTTTATTTATTTTTTTTTTTTTGCTGGAACCAGGGATAGAACTCAAGCCCTTGCACTTGCCAGCGAAGCACTTATTCTACTGAGCCATCTCCCTGGCCAAAGTATGCTAATATTCAGCACAGTAAAAATCATGACTAAATTTATGACATAAGTAATATCAAAAACATCAGAGAAGTGAACATTTGCAGTATCATAAACATTTTAGTAAAAGACTACAGTGATAAAAGCTTTACATTTTAAACATAGAATGGATACTAATAATTTCTACATTAGAAATAAATATATAGTTTCCAAATATTAAAGAGGTGTAATAATAGCATATATACATATATTAAATGCAGAATAGCAGCTCCACTAATTTTAATATAATGGGTTCTTATCAAAGGAAGGCAGACTATATAACATTTATCTAAATTCGTGTGAACTTCAGTATTAAAATGTAAATAAATAATTATATAGGGTCTCTCTATGCAGCTTGGACTCATTGTGATCCTTCTGTTTCAGTCTCCCCAGCACTGGGATTACAGACGTGCACCACCACACCCTCTCTTGGTGGTCAACTTGGCATACCTACTGCAGGGCTGGTACTGCATGTAGTAATGGGGATTGAAGCAGTGTTCTCACACTTTCCAGGCAGACACTTACTCTATTCTATCTCTACAGCCCCTAAAATGTCATAATTTATGTACCTTATAAACAACAAAAGTGTATATCTCATACTTCTGTAGTCAGAGAAGCTTAGGAGCAAAGTCCTCTCTGACTTCAAGTCCAAGCACGTTCCAGTTTCTGGTTCATAGTTAATGTCTTTTGTAGTGAAAGAGTTGAAGTTAATTTTTGTATCTCTTTCACAAGGACTCTAGTTACCTCTTATGACATACTTGTCTGAAAGCCCACCTTTTAATATCATAACCTCGTCAGTTAGGTTTTAAACAGAAAAATTGTGAGTGAAGTGTTCACACAAACATTCAATGCATTGCAAATTCTTATATCTCATATCAGTCATATGGGAAATAACATTTATATTCCCATTAAAACCTGACAAACAGGTCTATGGTTGTTTCTTTGGGCTTACTATTAAATATTGGTAAGTATTTTATTTGCACAATTATAGAGAAAGATATTTAGAAAGATACTCTAGTTATTTTAGCTATTTAGAGATGCATTTTGGTAAAACTTTTAGAGACATGGATGCCTAAATGGAAAGTTTGGTAGCATCGAGGAGACTGTAAGGCAGGATGATAGTTTCTGTTTCACCAAAATAGTCTATAACGTAAAAAGCACATGAAACTGCAATGGTCAACACAGCAAGTCATTAGCTATGTGTAAATTCTAAGCATTTGTAATGTGCGTAGTGTGACAAGGAACTAAATTTATCTATATCTTTTCACTAAACCACATTCTGAATCACTTCTTCTGTGATCTGGATTATGAACAACCCCAAAGACCTGTATGTCAAAGGCTTGCTCCTCAGCTCTGCTTTATTGAAAGTGACAGAAACTTTGAGTACTGGAAACTAGCAGAAGATAGGCTATCTTTATGAATTATACAAGACAGATTTTATTCAAGATGACTATATTAAAAAAAAATCCCAAGAATCTACTAAGCCACTTCCTCCTCACTTACTTTGAGGCATGGCTTCAACAGCTTTGCCGTCATGAGCTTCCTACATAATGTTGTGCTACATCACAATATCAAAGTCAACCAACTAGGAGGGCAAGCTCCAGAAGAGCAAACACTGCTTCTCCTCTATGTGAGTTGCTTGCCTTGGGTACTTCACTACAGTAATGGAAAGCTTACTAACATATGTGGCTAATGTCTAACTTATTGAACAGTGAGATACTGAAGTGTATCTGTTCTTATATAATAAATATGATTATCTAAACAGAGAAAATGGCATTAGAGAAAGAAAGATAACTTAAAATGTGAAGTCTTTGAGAAAAATATCTGAGAGATATGTTGATGTCAAGGATAGGAGCTGCAATATAAAGTAAATGGCTGACCAAGTGTGTAAGCAAAACAACACCATGGTGGTAAAAACATGAAACTATAAGTTCTGAGCCAGAATACCAACTGGCAGGGGTGAAGCAAAGAGAAGGATTACAGGTTTTAGCATAAACCATGCAGCCTAATATTTTAACATTTTTAAAAATTTTTGCTTTCTCTGCAAACTGCAGAGCAAGAATTTTTTTCTTTTGTATGTACTTAGTACAGGGTCTACAGGGTCTCACTACACAAATCCAATTCATGGTGATCCTCCTGTTTTCAGCCTCCCAAGTGCTGGGATTGAAGGCAGAATTCATTTTTTTGATGTAAATGGCTTGCTTATTGTATTCAAGGTTAACAAGCAAATATCAATAGGATGAGAAGAAAATAAGTGCAAGATGAGGAAAGCTAGTAAGAGAGTAGTTTGTGGAGACAGGAGTAGGAAGAAAGGCACATGGAGAATTCAGAAAGAAGAAAATGATCTATACAACCAGGTTATTAATGCTTTTTGCTGTGTGTTGCTATTGTTGGTATAAGTATACGTTGTCTGAATAAACAGATGTATCACAAGTACATGTTCTAGTGCTTTATCTTAGATTCACTCAAACAGCCCAAGAAACGATCCTACATGATCTACAAACCTGACTTGTTTCAGCCATTCACAGACCTCCAGGTACAACAGAGACTTTCTTTTTTTTTTGAATTTTAAAAAAATATTTTATTAAAAAAGGTGGAGACACACACACACACACACACAAAAATTATTTATTTGGTATAGGATCTCACTACATGCTTGAACTCCTAGATTCTTCCTCCTGTCTCAGCCTCTCCAGTGCTGGGATTATAGGTGTGCACCACACCTGGTTTCGGTGGCCAGCACAGAACACCTGAGATTCTTGGGCCAGCGTGGCATGTGGTGCCAAGGACTGAACCCACGTCCTTGAGC
>NW_004524682.1:9318302-9339713 GCF_000260255.1 Octodon degus | reverse complement strand
GCATTTAAATGCCAGTTCAACCTTGCATAGAAACTTGGGGTCAAAACCGTTTTCCCCCAAAACACGGAAGATGCAAGCCCACTGCCTGCCGACTTCCAGCGTGGCGGAGGAGAAGTCGGCCGCCAGCGTCAAGGTGGCGCCCTCAGCCCCCTGCGGGCCTTCTTCTGCAGCCGGCTCTTCCTTCCTCGGGTCCGCGAGGGTTCTTCCTGCCCGCGTTTCCTCCGCTGGCTCTCGCTCCCGAAGGTCTCCCGGGGCCTCACGGCCTCTCTGTCCCTCGTTCCTGGGCGAGGCGGCGCCCACGCTCCTTCTGACTTGGCCGGGTGGAGGGCGCGCCTTCCCTTGGCCCCAAGGGCCTGCGCCAGCTGCGTCCGCGCTCCTCCCCCACGCACCTGGCTTTCTTCCTGAGCTCAAGCTTTCAGCATGCTCGCCTGCGCTGGCGTCCTCCATCTTCTCTATCAGCGGCGCTGAACTGTTTATTTTTTGTCTCTCCTGTCTGAACCAGGAGCTCTCTAAGTTTTTCACTGGGGGTGTTGTGATTTTTGCTTCCATAAGTTTCCTTGCGAAAGCCTTCACCGCCTCTTCAAACTCGAACTCATTCCTGTCACATCCGGTGGCATCCTCAGAGGCTCCTGCCCTCTTGGTGGAAGCCTTTTCTCCCCTCTTGTGGCCTTCTTCCTCCTGTCCCTTTGCTGGTCTTGCCAGCTTGGGTTGCACCCTGGGCATCATCATGGCTGTGCTGTCAAAGCTGGTTTTCTCTTATGGAATAGTAGATCAGTGTATGTCCACTGGGTAGACGTCTTAATTCAAATTTTAAAAAAAATGTCACCTGTCCCCGCTGGCCAGTGCTGCTCCGCACCCGACGTCGCTGGGAAATGGAGCCAGGGCCCAACAGAGACTTTCTGACCACAGCTCCTACTTTTATTTTGCGCATTTACTCCTCTGATAGTACTGATGAATGTCTATGATGGGCCTATTATATTTTCCTTAGCAATTTCTGAATCATTCTTTCCCTTTATGAGAGGAAAACATCATCAGAAATACTAAAGAAAGCACCAAAAAGGACCTAAATAATTTATAGAAATATATCACTTTATTCACTCTAACATGAAATGAAATGTGAATGTAAAAATACTCTCTCCTATGAAAATCTCATTAATTTGTGCTTGCATTATCTGCAGATTCTTCCTGTGCACATCCTGTATCTGTAGGTTCTTTCTTTTTGTATTCAGAAGAATTTTTATCATCTCACATAAAACATGAACCTTCCTGGTCTTGGATTATTATCGACAGGTTTGAAATGGACGTCACACAATTCAAGAAATAGTTGTTCTGCTTTTACATTTATCCTTTATTCAGAATTAGATGCATACTCTGTAACTGTTACACCACTTTTTAAGGTATTTCAAAGAAATGTAGTAGGTAGCATATATCGCTTCACATAGATACCATTTAATTTGATACAGTGAATTACTTCCCACAAAGATTTTCAAGTTAATGCTTGTATTATGGTTTACTAGAGAAACATATAAAGCACAAAATATTCAAATTCATAAGAAATTGCCAGATTGCTTTATGGGGTCAGTCACAGACTTGGATGAAGATGAGTGTGGAGGCCACCTGCAATGTTGAGCTGATGGGTTCCATCCAAGGTCTGGCACTTGCTGCTGTGTTCAGTGCAAGACCTCATCAGGAGGCCACTGGGAATGCTGGAGAATTTACACCAGAAGGCTGAAAAGCCTATTCACAAGGCTGAAGTCCCAGGTGGAAACCCAACAGTTTGTGGTAGAAGCCAGAAAATGACATTCAAGCTGAAGGCAAAGAATGGAGCATCTCTGAAGTACAGGTAATCTGTCCCCCCTCACTTCATTTTTATTTTATGCAGGCTACTTGTGCTGGGTTGGGGGTCCTTTACACCCACACCATCAAGGTGCCCTCCTTTTTCACAAAATGAGGACTCTGACCTGGACTGAACTACTTAGTTAAACTTCTAAACTTCTCCACTTGACACAAACAACAACCTCCTAGAGAAGCAAGGTGTGTTCTCTACACCATAGGATGTGGAACTGCTGAGTTACTTAGTTAAACTTCTAGACTTCTCAAGGAGACATATCAAACATTACAGTGCTTCATTTTTTCCAAAGAAGAGCAAAACGTTTTGAAATTTCTTCTTCTTCTCTAATTACAAAGCAATATCACTTTTGAAAATGTTAAGTATCATTTTAAAGGAGAATATTTTCTAGGCCATTTTATTTTCATGAATATTTTCATGTGTTGAATTAATCATTTTTATATTTGAATAAGGAATTCAAACCTATTTTTCAGTATTGTAAGGCAGGGATAAACACTCTGATTATCTTGATCACAAGCACACTTAAAATCACTTTTAAGAATGTATTGAAATGTTGATGAACACGAAATGTGCTCTTTATTAAAACTGATCTTTAAAATATCAGTGCATAGGCAGCGGGCTAATAGCCCTAAATAAATGAATTCTTCTTTCTTGAACGTGAGTCACTGGTACATTTGAATTAGAATATTTCTCAAATGTACTCTTGTGACCTTCAATGCTCACAGAAAAATATGAGCAATTTCATCATTTGTAGGAGAAAGTCCATTACAAAGGCAAGATAGAGGCCACAAAGAACTTTATGTGAGGATAATGCAGGTCTTAAATTGCACATGAACATCCTGAAAGTAAGTACAGTCAATGGAGCAATTATGTAATGTTCTCAGTTGGAATGATAATCAGGTTCCATTTACATTTCCTAACAGCCAGGGTAAAATATGCAGTGTTTACCGCTGCCCTTAATTTGATCTCAAAATGTCTCTCGATATTCTGCCTCCATCTGGATCACTCGTTCTTAAGCAGATATATTCTCCTATAAATAGGAGAGACATCTTACGTTGATAAGTACGTGTTATATTTTAAAGATTAAGTACTTTATCACATATTCTCTCTAAAGAACTGAAACAAAACATGCTAAACATCAAATTCTAGGCTTCTTATGTATTCTTACATTAAAAAATCTGTTTTGCAACTAATATAATTGGATTTTATATGAATAATCTTCAGGCAAAACTTTTTAGCTAGAAATATGTACAATATTCAAACTAGATATAAATTTTTATGTATTTTTTCACATCCTTATATCAGTGTTCACAAGAGTGCCTAGAATTATTAAGTTTTCAGCAAATATTTATTCAATGAATAAAGCTATATTTATTTAAACCAAATTAAACTTAGTTATTAACTAATCTCAGAGCAGAAAGAAAATAAGTTTTCATATCATCAATTAGTTATATTTATTCAGCAGTACATATACACAGAAATACAGTTTGTAAAACTAATGTGTTATCTAAAAGTCTATTTTTGAAACCATTTTTATTCAAATAAGTAGCAAGTCTAATAGTTTACTAGAATTTTCTGATTAACTATTAGAAGATAATACAAGTGTCACACATGTGCATGGTACTTAGCTCTTCTTAATGTGTTTCCTGAAAAGAAGATAATCAGAATAATTTGTCCTTCAGTATTATTTAAAGGAAATTATTTTAGCTGTTACTAACATTGCCCATTGCCTTAAATTATGAACATGCTTTACTACAATTTGAACTTTCCTTAAAACTTTCTACTTCACTCTTAATTTACTTTCTATTACCTCTTTCATGTATTTCTGTTTATGTTTCCCACACAGTGAGAGTCATTTACACACTAAAGGGAAGTATTTTTTCCTGATACACATGACAGATCAAGCACTTCTTATCTTAAGGATCTCAGTTACAGTAAGCTCTAATAAATTTATGGAATTATGGTGTCTTTTCTCATTTTAGGGTTCAGATTAAAAACAAGATCTTTCTATTGAGAAAATAATGAGAACAATAATACCTAGATCACACATTTTTACATAGGAATTAAATGAGATAGTAAAGATACAGCCCCTCAATGAAATTTTTCACTCAGATGCAGAATTTCCTCTACTTTTCACACTTATTAAATTCTTACATAAGTCCAATTTTCCCAGATGAATCTCAGTTTAAACTGCTTATTCCAGAAGGAGACTAGCATACGAAACTATAAATCTTAGGAAAAATGAGACTTTTTTTCACAGCCCATATATTCAGTTTACTTTCTTCCTATATGAATAATTTGTCTCAGAACAAACTCCAGTATTCTCATTAATTTGCCTCTGTCCTACATCTAGTATTAAAGTAAGAATATTCATTTATTTAAATTATATAGTTAATCTGTATATTAGCACTGATGATCTATTCTGTTAAATAGGTCTATCACTTATTTTTACATTCATATTATACTTGTTAATAAGGAGACATTTATTATATATCTACTGTTAGATAATTCTCTCTCCCAATTTTTCTCACTCAAAATATTACTGTGATTTTGCCTTTCACTGTTAATGTTTTAATTAATTGGGCCACTTTCACCTTGTGCAGGTGTGTTAGTTGATACATTGTGTCAGCTTGGCTGAATCAGCTCCGTCAGCGTGGGGGCCTCACCCTGCAGGTGGGCAGGGCCCAGGAATTGAGAAAGGCTTCCTGCTGCCCCGCCTGACTGCAGCCCTGCCCTGCTTCCCTGGAGAAGTCTCAGTTTTCGAAGGAGCTTGACATCAGCAGCCACGATACTTTGGAGGAGCTCTGATATTCGCGGTCTTTGCAGTCAGCGCAGAAGGAAGAGAGAGGCTTGATGGACGCCGCTGCAGCTGCTGCTCCTCCGGTGCTCTTCATTGTTTTCTGCCGCATGAACTGCTGTTGTTTGCCTTGGAGCCAGAGGAATATGGACTGAACCCTCTAGTAACTGTGAGCTAAATAAACTTTTCCTTCCTTCATTTTGTGTGTCGGGTATTTGTCCCAGCAACGAATAAAAAATAGCTAAGATAGAATTTGGTACCAGAGGAGCAGGGTCATTGCTGTGGCTATACCTGACAATGTGGATTACAAGCTTTTGGGACTGGCTTATGGGAAGAGATAGGAAAGTCGCCTACATGCGAAGCACTGGAACAACTTCAACTGTTCTGTATGGGAGATTCTGGTCAGAGCTTAGGGGACCAGAAGGTTGATAGAAAGCTGGCCTGTAAAGACCACGCTGGGGAGGTTTCTGCTGGGAAGAAGGACAGCATTGGTTGTTAGACTGCGGATGATTTGTGTTATGGGTTGGCAGAAGGCTTGTCTGCATTTTGTTTCTGTCCAGAGACTTTGCCTGAAACTGAAATTAAGCACAGTGGACTAGTTAATCTTGAAAAAGAAATTTCAAGGCAGCCAAATATTGGGGCAGTGGCCTGGTTGTTACTGGGGGCTTTTAGCCTGATTTATTTTGAAAATCAAGAGCAAAGAGCCCAAAAGGATGATTTAAAATGTTGTGAGTTTGGCCAGAAAGGAAGCTCCAGGAAAGCTGTGGACTGTGAAGACAGAGCTGAGAGGATCTCCATTGCTGAGAAGGAACAGGAGAGTAGAAAAGATGTCCTGAGGGCATCACAGGAGGTGGCAGATTCTTGCCCTTTGCAGCCTCAGAATCACAAGGGTGAAGAACTTTGCTTTGAGGAGAAAGCTGCAGAGCCCCATGTTCCAGAATGGCGGCAGCGGCCACACCAGATTACAGAATGGCACCAACATAGAGAATTTGTTTCTCAGAATCAGAATCAGAATGCTCATCAATCCAGGCACTCAACCCCTGCAGCCAAGAGAGAGGAAGCCCTGGCTACTGCTCCAGCTGGCAGCAACCCTTGGCATCATCCACGTGGCTTTGGTTGTAGACTCATGCTGAATGTAGGTGTTCTGAGGTTTAGAAGACTTCCACCCAGATTTCAGAAGAAGACCTGGGAGGCCAGGCGGTGTGCCCATGAGAGGGCAGTGTGTGAAGCTGTGAATGAAAAGCCTATTCAGTGGAAACCTCAGAAGTTTGAAAAAGCCAGGAATGTGGATGGTCTAAGAAAAGCTGCAAAAAGGGAGCAAAGCAGGCCTGACAGAAAAGCCATAGGAGCTACCAGCAGAAGTGCCATAAGGGTGGAGCCTTGTAAGGCTTTTGGAGCTCACAGCTCATTACAGGGTGCTTTGGATGGTCCACAGGGAACTACAGGACTTAATGTTTGCCTTCTGAAATTTGGACTTGTTTTGGTCCCAACTGTTTGTATACTGCTGTTTATCCCTTTTGGAATGGCAATGCTTATCTTGTGCCTGTGAATGTTAGAAGTGTTTAACTTTTCATTTGTAGAGGGGCTCACAGCTAAGAGTTTGCCTTAGATCTTGGAAGCTTGGGGCTTGGACTTTTCATTGTTGCTGAAACTGGTAGGACTTTGGCAACTCTTAGAGATGGACTAAAATGTTTTTTGCATAAATAGTTGTGCATGAGTCTTTGGAGGGCCAGGGGTAACATGTCATGGTTCTAATGTAATGCATTGTTCAATTTGTAAAATGTTTAGGCATGACTGTGTACCTGGAAATTGGCTTAAAAAACTATATGTCTAGTTGCCAAGTTGACAAGGGGTGGATTGTGTTAGTTGATACATTGTGTCAACTTGGCTGAATCAGCTCTGGCAGTGTGGGGGCCTCACCCTGCAGGTGGCAGGGCCCAGGAATTGAGAAAGGCTACCTGCCACCCTGCCTGACTGCAGCACCATCCTGCTTCCCTGAAGAAGTCTGTCTTTGAAGGAGCTTGATCTCAGCAGCCACTCCAATATTCCTGGTCTTCACAGTCAGCACAGAAGGAAGAGAGGGGCTTGATGGACCCTTGCAGCTGCTGCTTCTCCTCTGCTCTTCATTGTTTTCTGCTGCATGAGCTGCTGTTGTTTGCCTTGGAGTCAGTGGAATATGGACTGAACCCTCCAGTATCTGTGAGCTATATAAACCTTTCCATCCTTCATTATGTGTGTCGGGTATTTGTCCCAGCAAGGAATAAAAAGTAACTAAGACAGGAGGTTTACCTGAAAATCCATAAATGTTATAAATTAATATGTGTAAAGCTAATAAATTTTCCATGAACATATTAATTTACATTATGGATATCTTTGACACATCTATATGTAATTTTATTGTTCTCAATAGTCTTACTAGCATATGTTATATTGTTAGATCCACGATAGCTTGGGTTTGATGTTTTTGATCATTCTTAATTTTACATTGAGTCAATCAACAGGTTTTGTTTCCAGAAATTTTATTAAAGATTGCTTTCTTGAAATATCTATTTGGAGATACGTTGTCCATGAATAGTAAATTATTTTATGTATATTCTGTGAATACTCAAACCTTTATTTCCTTTGAATAAGTCACATATGTATTAATTTATGTTTTTTTTAATTTTAAAGAGAATAGAAAAATAATAGATTAAATGTTAGAAATGATGCACAATTAGAAAAAGAAAACAAGATGATGGGTATTCGACAGTGGCTGCTAAATTGCACTTCATTGACTTCAATGTAATTGCTCAGATTACCAGATATAAACATTGAAAATTGGTCAAAGTAAAACTTCCAAGCATTAACTGCTACCTTTAAGAAACCTATATAAATTACATGTACAATCATCTTAACTATCATATATATATATATATATATATACATAATTTTAAAATTTTCCTTTAATTTATCCTTTCCCTCATGCCAATTATTTATTCCTTTTGCTCAGACTCTTTCTTTCTTACTATATCTATTGTACCTCTCAGGTTTTATTTACTCTTTCAGGTTCTCTCACTAGGGAGGCAATACGATGTTTACACACGAAGGACTGATTTATTTTATGTATGAGTCTAGCCTTTAATTGCATCCAAGTACCTATAAGAAACTGAAGTCTATTTCTATCTGAGTAATATCCTATCGTATAAAAATACAACATCTTTCCTATCCATCCCTCAGTTGATGGGCATTTTGGATTGTTTCCAAGATATAGCTATGACAGATTTTGCCACTATAACCATTGGTGCTGATATGTCACTGTGGTATTATACTTTAAATTTTTCAGAGACAATACCCAGCAAAAGAATAGTTGGTTGAATGGGACTTCTAATCCTACATTTCTTAAGAATCTCCACACCAATTTCCACAGTGGTTGTATTAGTGTACACTCCCGCCAACAGAGGAGAAGTGTTTCTTTTTCCCCACGACCTCTCCAGCATTTGATATTGATGCATTGCTTTACGTTAGCTATTCTTTCTTGGTGAGATGGAATCTCAGTGTTGCTGTAATCTGCATTTCTTGAATGACTGGTGTTGTTGCATATTTTTTCAAATATTTATTTGCCATTTGTTTTTCTTCCTCTGAGAAGTGCATATTTAGATGCTTATTTTTGGACTGAATTTTAGGGGGCTTCACAATTTTTGTCAGTCTTTAGATATTTTAAATATAAGTCCTTTGTCTCAGTGACTGTTTAACTTTTTTTTCTGGTTTTGTGGGTTTTGTTTTTACTGTTGGTGATTTCCTTTGATATGCAAAAACTTGGTGTATAATCTTTCTATTGATTTGCTGCATTCTCTTTGCTAGTATTTTGTTGAGTATTTTTGCATCTAAATTCATTAGGGATATTGGCCTACAGTTCCATTTTTTGGTTGGGTTTTTCTCTGGTTTTGGTATAAATGTAATTCTTTCCTCTAGAAATATGTTAGGGAGAATTGCTTTCTTCTCAATTTCATTGAAGAGTTTGAGGATTATTGGGATTAAATCTTATCTAAATTTCTTTTGTCCTTAATTTTCAGTTTCATTGCACTATTGTCACCTAGTATATATGGGAAAATTTCAATTTTCCTTGCATTTACTTAAGCACATTCTATGGTCTAGTATGTGGTCAATTTTAGAGAATATCCCATGTGTAGCAGAAAATAATGTGTATTTAAGTGTTGTTGGTTGGAACACTGTGTAAATATCTATTAAGTGTATTTGTTCAAAGGCTTCATTCAGTTCTGATAAGTCTTTGCTAGATTTTTGTGTACTTGATCTATCTTTGTGAGATAAGGGGCTGCTAAAGTCCCCTGTTATGTTATTGGTTATTGGATTTTTCATATCCCTTGCAATTTGTCTTATGTAGTTGGGTGTTCCCATATTTGATGCATACATATTTATGATTGTTATCTCTTCCTCTTGAAGTTCTCCCCTAACAAGTATGTACTGACATTCTTTATCTTATTTTATCATGCTTGGTGAGTTCATATTGTCTGCAAACAGAATAGCTACCCCTGCTTTTTTCTGAGTTCCTAGATTATTAGTATCATTTTCCATCTTTGACCTTCAGCATATGAATTTCCTTTTGAGTGAAATGTGTTTCTTGTATGCAGTATATATTTGTATTTTTTCTTGAACCACTCTGACAGTCTATTTATTTTAATCAGGGAATTGAAGCTATTTATGTTGGTGGTTATAATCTATATGTAATGACATCTTTGTCATGTTGTTTTCCTGATGCTAGTTCCCTGCTTTTCACCTGTATTTAATTGATCTCTATTTAGAATATATTTTGGTACTCTTTGTAGGGTCGGTTTGGTCGTTATGAATTTCTTCAGTTCTTTTTCATTGAGGTATTTTACTTCTTGATGAATTTTGAAAGAGAGTTATTCAGGGTACATCAATCTGGATTTTAAGTTGTTTTCTTTCAGGACTTGAAATACTTCACTCCAACCTCTTCTTGACTTGATGGTTTGTTTTGAGAAATTGCAGTGAGGCTGAATGGGTTTTCCTTATATGTGATCTGTTTTTCTTCTCTAACAGCATATAATATGTTGTATCCACTTGAGCCTTTAACTATACTTAAACCTCTGCTCTTGCATTGGGATTTATCTTTTGGGATACTATCTAAGGCTTGGTCATACCAGCAAACTGAAAGATTTTAATGTAAATAAAAATTTATATTCAAATTACTTATCTGTGTAACAGTATTTTATTTATTTTTATTTTTTTATTTATTTATTTATTTATTTATTTATTTATTTATTTATTTATTTTGGAACCGGGGATTGAACTCAGGCCCTTGCTCTTGCCAGGGAAGTGCTTATTCCACTGAGCCATATCCCCGGCCCTGTAACAGTATTTTAGAAGCAGACTTGTTCCATTTATGTATACTGTTAACAATGTAGTGTTTATAGTGTGATCCAGTCTTTCATGGGTGAAAGTTATTACAAATATGCCTATTTTGAATACTGAATATCAAGCTTCCTTTGTAATAAGTTGCCTATTTTTGCTTTTAAAAAAATAAGCAAACCTCATTTTTGCAGTGTTCAGTAATTAGCTAGTCATTTTTTCTTTTATGTTTTAGAGCTTAAATCATTCACACATTATCCATTTTTATTATTGGCAAAGTGATTTGTTAAAATCTAATTGTAAAAGTAAAGTTTAGCTTCTCTCAAGTCATGCTATCATACAGGACCATTTCCGAGAACTACAAGTCAGTCCTTTTCTAAGTGTCTGTGTATGGTATAAAACTCTGTGTAGGTTTATAGAATTTAGAAAAAGATAGATTATACGAAGTAGCAAGTCTTACCTGAGTAATTGTTTATTTTCTTGGCATTTTTTAAAAGTGTAATTAAACCTATATTTCGTGCTTGTCTTTTGGTCTGTGTTTTGAAATTCTTTCTCTTCTTTTTCCCAGTTGCATTCATTAAGATATGTTTAGATACTGAATGTGTTTAGAAATTGAATGATTTTGTTAAAGGCACAATTAATTATATTAGTTGTACTTTGAAGACAGACTTTAAAGTAAAAAGAATTTTAAAAAAATGTTACTCTTGTGTTGGACTTCTGGGATCTTTACTATTATGTCTGGGTGTAGATTCATTTTGGTTGATGCTAATTGTAATGTCTCTCAAATTTCTGTGGAAGTTTAAGCTTAACCTTGACCTCAATTTAAAAGGGATGTCAAGCCATTCCAATCACCTGTCTGGAGGTCACTCCAAGAATGATTTAGAAAAGTTAAAACCTAGGAAGCAAAGTTTTTGTTATTTGTCCTTTCTTTTGTTTGGCAAGTTGATTTTTTTAGTTTAATACAAGTGTGTTTTCTTTTCCTTTTTTTCTCTCCTTTTTTTTTTTTTTTTTTTTTTTTTTTTGTATTCTATTTTTTTTTTTTTTTTTTAAGGAAGGTCTATAGGGTGTTCATGGTCTCACTACTAGATGGGACTCATTGTGATCTGCCTATTTACAGCCCCCCAAAAGCTGGGATTACAGACACTCACCACCACACCCAGTCTCAATTGCTGTCTCAGGACGCTCTTGTGGGCATGGCTGGCATGGCAGGCCCAGGGATCGAACCCCTGGCCCCTGCACCTGCTTGCAGGCACTTTAATCCACTGAGCTATTTGTCTTGTCCAAAAGTGTGTTTGATTATATTTGGGAATATGGGCAGTCCCTCTAACATGCTTTATCTTCCAGTTGTCAAGAACAATTAAAAGATTTACTAATGTAAACAAGACCAATATCACGTTTCAATGTTTGCAGCAAAAAGTTAACAAAGACTGATATGCAATGTTGTATGACACACTGATTTTGTTTAACTTAATGACAGATAACATAGGGTACCTGTGAGTGGGTATCTATGAATGCATGAATATATTTAGCTTTGTTAAAAATCAGATGTATGGATAATACTCATTTGCCATGACTGGTTGGGTTCTAAGACCTCTGGGATTGTAGCTCCATTGAGGAATTGGTTTAGGAATGAGCTGACAAGCAGAACATGACATCATGATTTGTTTACTTTGTGTTTTGATATTTTTACCTTCCTTTTGCAAAGATTTAGAATTTTGAGAAACACAATTTATAAGGTTGTCTTGCTTTTTTCAAAAATGGAAATCAGATTTACAGTAGCACCTGTATTATAATTAGTTGATGACCACAAACCTGGGAGATTACAATGGGTTCTAATACAATCAAGAAAGAATGGAGCAGTTCTACTTAGCATAGCTCCTAGCAGTTTTTTTAAAATATAGTCCCAATAAAATAAGTTTGAGATGATTTAATTGCAGTTGTTCTCTTATCAATTTTAATAAAATCCTTAACTTTTTCTGAAGAATACCAGTGTCCTTCATTATAAATCTAATTTTATATCTTTCTTTCTAAAAATTAAAGGCATAATCATAAGAGTACAGCCTTCCCCTGTAAGCTTGTGGCTAAGACTTTGCTTTTTTGATATTTCATCTTAAGTGTCATCCTGCTATCTGGTAACACTCAACTCTGAGGCTCAGAAGTAAGTAAGGAAGTGTCCCATTCTTTCATGTGGTGTATGAACCACAGACTGACAAGAAGAGGTGCAATGAACAGTGTTATAATGATGTTTGTTTATCTTGACCAACTTAATTGAGTGGCACTAAACTCTGTGAAACAGACTGAAGGGAGCCCATCAAGTCAATGGGGGTGGGTGTAGTCAACCACGGAAATGACGTTGATCGGCTCTTTATTATTGTGACATCAACTCCAAAGTCCATCAATCCAGTGAAAGATTTTTCCTTTAAACTTAATGTTACAAATAAGTACAGGAACTGAAATGCTCTAGGGAAAATTAAATTCCTTGCTTAAAGGATCATCCCTACTAGGTTCACACATGGGGTTAAGGGTAAGATTGGAAATTTTAGTGGTAAATAAATTTGGCTCTTCTCCCCACCAAAATCAAGGCAAGAAACCACTGGAAAATCTAATTTTGAACTCTGGGTAGTCCTCTTGACCAGGGAAAAAAAGGGAAGACAGATTTTGTAGTGTACACTTCCCACTGGGAGGATTGTTTTTATTTTGGTTTGGATGGGCTATGACTGTCTTAACTGGGTCTAAATAACCTGAGTATTGACTGACCCTTCTTATGTTATTGCTACTGGGGCCCTCAGTTTGGGCACATGGTTTGTTTCTCTTCAAGAGTATGCCATTTTTATGAAACTTAGATTTATAATCTTTTTCCCAGTGTAAATCTTTCATGCAAAGTGGACTCTGAGTATCAGGTAAATCCACTGAGGTAGCTGGCACCTGTATAGGCCATGGGCAGTGGCAGTGAGTATGTCCTTGCTTGCTGTTATTAAAACATTTAACCATATCAAATTTATTAGCCAAGTGTTGGGATATAGCCTGTGCCAAGCCTGTAGAAGCGTAGGCAATATATCTAATATTTTTGCATGCACAAATGTAAGCAGATTATTTTTTGTATGAAGTACTGAGCCAAAGTCTCTTTTACATTTATCATTGGAATTTTTATGTGCTAATTGACAAATGATTGTTTGAGCTGCAATGCTGAAGGGAATCTGCTTATTTATGGACTGTTTTAGTTTTGCTACAAATTGGGTGTAAGTTTTTCTAGGACGCTGGAGTATCTGAGAAAAGAAAAAATTATACACAGCATAGTAACTCTACGCTGCATGAAAGAAGGGATAAAGCTTGGGTCTGAGTTTTTAAGTCAGCATATTGGCCTGAGTCAGATAACATGTCATGTGTGATACCTTTGATATATTTATCTTTATTATCTTGATTATTCTGTATCTGTTTTGATATGAGTATTCTTAATTGTAATTGAAGATGTAGGAATTGTATGGGGAACAGACTTGTATGAGCAAGATGGGTCACATCACCTGGGATCATATGAACATCTTTAATCATTTTATCCAAAAAAAGTAATAATATAAGGAGCTTAGGCTCCATTGTCTCATATGCTCTGCCTTGAATTTTGTAAGAGAAAATGTTAAAAGCTGTTTTTATCTCATTGTACTTAGGCTTTTTTGTGGGCAAAGAAGGTGGGTGTTGTCACTGAATTGACTCTGTGACCTGGGGGAGAAAGGGATTAAAGAAAGCACAGCCTTTTCTGAATTTGGTGTGGAGAAAAAAGTTGAATGTGTGAATAAGCTGGAAATTTAATTAATTTTTATTGATATCTTGCAAAAATGAATTTATTAGACTTTCTGCACTTTTTGTTTTTGTTTTTGTTTTTGTTTTTGTTTTTGTTTTTTTTTTCAGAACCAGGGATTGAACTTAGACCCTTGTGCTTGCCAGGGAAGCTCTTATTCTACTGAGCCATCTCCCCTACCCCTGTCTGCATTTTTCTAAACAAGCCTCCTTTTTCTCCAACAGCCCATTTGGAGGCACATTACCTTGGTGGTGATGTTTTTTTTTTTTTTTTTTTTTTTTTTTTTTATGATCACATCAGAGTCCTTTTTCTTTTAATTGCCCTATTCATAGGAATGTTGTTAGTGGAAGTACAGTATTTTGTAATGGTAAACTGTTGCTGATCTGCATTTCTTGCTGAGTTGTTTCTTTGCAAGGATGAGACAGCCACCTTCACCAGGTTATATGTAGCTACAGTTCAATGGTGGATATTATTTTGGGTTTTAGCTATATAAAGTCTCTCATCTATTTTATTCTCCAAATTCTGAGATCAAGTGTACCCACTTTGGGAAAGGAACGACAGAATGTAGCTATGTCATGTAGTAATCTAAAAACTTGCTTAGATGGCACCTTAATGTCAACGTCTTTTAATAGTTTTATAATCAATAAACTAATTTTGTTTTCATCTGTGGACTAAAACTGAACTTACCCTTGATGATCAGACTCCTGTTCACTACTTGCTTCTGAGCATTATAATTAGTAAAATGCTTCACTTATCTCTAAATTGGTCACTTGGTCTAGTGGATCACCTGCACCTGATTTTGGATAGTGGTCCTTGTGTTGAGAAGGTTGTGCCTTCTGCCCCACGCTGGGCACCAATTTTTGTGAACCTTTTTGGCCTTCCTCTCAGTCCAAGAAGTTTATATCCCATGGATAGATTATTAGAACCTTGTCAAGTTAATTCCAATCTACCACTTCCACTGCAATCTATGGTGAAAATAAAGACACTAAATAATATTTATAGTTATGGGGAGACGAGTGGTCCAAGGTCCACTCATGGGGATGGCTGTCCAGAACAAAGGCCTCCACAAAGGGACAAACCCTGGTTTTATTCAGTCATGGTAGAGGAGTGGCTTGAGGTTGAATGTCTGAAAACTGAAGGTAGTAGTTGATTACTGTGAGCTTGGATAAGAAGGAGACATGCATTCACGTCTGCCATATGCAGACAGAAGGCTATACAGAAAAAGCAATTTGTATTATACTATTGAAATAGTATCTAGTATTTTGGAATCTGGTAATTCAGCTCTGATATGTGACCTTTCAAGCTCCAGGAAATCATAACCTCTACCTTGAGGCTGTTACCCAGCCAACATCCTGGAGCATTGGCTCTTTGTCCTGTCATATTAAACAACAGCAGGTGTGTGTTGTTAGGGAAACATGTGTGCTGTCTTCAAAGAGTACTGCCAGCACCTCAACTAGACCAGTATGCATTGCTTAAAGCCAATTAAAGGGAAAGAAAAAAATCCTATACAGCTCTGTACATAGGAAATATGGAAATAGGGTCAGGCACAGCCAAAACAGAGGCAATTGCTTTTCTTTCAAGTAGAGTCATTTAGGTGGTCCTCCACAGTACTGTAAACAAATATTAATAAGTGTGCTAAAAATGAATCATTTGGCTCAACTATGATACTTGGTTTGAAGTTTAACACAATAATTAATGAAATATAATTAGTTCAGGGTGGAGAGAAGGCATATTTCCTTCCTTTAGAGGATGTTAATTTTTGTGGTTTAGGGAATGCTTACCATAAACGTAAAATTTTTAAAAAAGGAAAAAATAAGAATTACTTCCCAGTAGCAACTTGTTTTTAAAAAAATAAACCACGGCCTAATTTGAGTCAAAGTGTAGAAGTATGATTTAATCTCTGACAACCACAGGCATCCAAGTGATACATAGTATAAAAATAAAACATGGAAAGATATTATGCATGATTAATTCTTGGTCCAGCGGTTACAGTCTGGTTGTTAGACCTCCAACTTTTGAGGGCTCTCTGTAGGTTCAGAGCTTCTTGGGCTATGTTCTGTGTCCAATCAACCTAAGGGTCATAGCAATAAATCATCTTATTCTCCTAACAGGTTTTCTTGCTTGTTTGCAGAATGCACTAAGATTTTATCCATGTATATTACATTAAGCTATAAATTTGGACTCCTGAATTACCTTCATTCTTATTTTGTCTGTGTAACACAGAAATAACAGAAAAATTGTTAAAATATTCAAGAAGTGTATGGATTGTCACTCTAATGAAAATAAGTATTTTAAAATGTCACCTAAGTGATTTCATTAAGTTCAAAATTAATTAGACTGTGTGTTCTCAAAAGATTCTCCTGGTTTTATTCCTCTATTTTATAATGTTTTGTGGTGTACCATTGTGTTCAATAGTAAATGTCGAACTTTGTTCTGATTTGTGATTGTGCTTTCTGAAGATTCTTTTCATATGAAACAAGCTAGCCCTTATATAACATTTTATCTCTTCCCATGCATGTTTTTGCTTTTGTAAATCAAAATCTCAGTACATGTATTAGCTATTCATAGCTGATGGCTTCTCTAGTGATTTTTATAACATTTTTTCCCTCTTAGTGTTCCACAGTTATACAAAGCACTATCTCAATATGCTTTTAGTTATGGAAGGGTATGAATGTTTATTCAGTTATTATTGTATTTGCTGTACTTAATTTACAAGAGTCCATTTCTTTTAAGAATGCAGGAATATTTAAAAGAATTATTTTTTGAAATATTGCTTCTTAACTCTCCTTATGCATGACACTCCATCATCAGTTTACATATATGCTTTCAACACTTTTTTTGTAAGTTCCTACTAATATCTTCTTTACTTGTAAAGACTGAATTCATAATGTATTGATAGATGTAGTGAATTTTCATTATTTGAAATAATTATATCCTTTCAACTCACTGTAAATACTGAAGTAGTAGTAAATACTGAACATTGGTGCTATATGAAGCAAACTGTGAATATGTTATGATGTTCTGTTCACATCTTTATTAACCAGGTTTTTTTTTTCTTTGTATTTTGTCCAGGATCTCACTGTGCAGCTCAAACTCATAGGGATCCTCCTGTTTTCAGCCTTTCCAGCACTGGGATTACAGGCATGCGCTACCATGCCCGGACTCAGTCGGGGGTTTAATGTGCCCGGGGGCTGGGCCAGTGCTGCACGGGGTGCCAGGGATAGGTCCCAGTCCCTGCACTAGCCTAAGCAGGTGCTTAGTCCTCTGATCTATCTAACCTGCCCTTCCATTAACCAATTGATGTGCATTTTCTGTTTTCCTTTAAAAAATCTTTGTTTAAGAATTGTTTAATTCCTATCATCTTGTTTGTGAAATTCTGTATTGTTTCTCATATTTTCGTTTACTATTTTTTTATTCTCTTAAAAAATATATTGTTGATTTGTTAACCTGGAACTCCAAACGAACAATGCCATGATTGGTGTCTAAAGAAAGTTCATTAAACGGAAAGTTTCTCCGTAAGACTATGATGGCCTCTGGACCTCAGGAAAAGTGAACAGTACTTCAGGGTCATGCTTTGGGAAGTTTTGGAAAAATAAATTTAAGACAAAAACATAGTAAATAGGGCTGGTGAGATGGCTCAGTGGTCTAAAGCACCTACTTAGAACAAGTTTAGCAAAGCACAGGGACTGCGGTTCAATCCCCCAGCACCACATGCCAGCCAGCCCCGCCCCCTGGAGGGCTGAGGGGGACACACACACACACACACACACACACACATAAATAAATAAAATTTTTAAAAAACATAGTAAATAAACTGCAAAGAATACATCCTTGTCAGTAGAATTAAATCTGAATAAAGACTGTCAAGGGTTATTTTGTTAGATTTAAACTGGGAAAAGGGATATTGAAAAAAAATTTCACTTTGTGTATTTACAATGACAGGGAAAATGTCAATAATTATTACTTTCTGGGTCTACAAATAAGTTCTTAAGTGTATAGAATTTTGAAATAAATTTTTGATAGCTAGAGAATGTTCACCTATGGATCCTCTACTAAGGAGGTTTGGTATGTGCATAACAGTTTGGCATTTCAATTTAGCTACAGTGGCAGAGAATCAGGAATAATTGTCTGATATATGCTTACTATTTTTAGTAAAAAATTACAGTCTTGATAAATGTATTGACAAATTCCCATTCATTTCTTATGACATCATAATAATTTATGAGTTTTTATAATATATCAAATATTTTAATTAATTTGTTTGTTTGTTTTTATTTGGTACAGGGTCTTGCTATACAGCTCAGAATAGCATTGATTTTCCTGTCTCAGCCTCCCAAGTGCTGGGATTACAGGCATATGGCACCACTCCCAGTTTCAGTGGCTGGCTCAGCACAGGGCTGGTATGGCATGTGGTACCTATGCTTGCCAGGCCGGTGCCTAGATCGCCAAGCTATTTCTCTGGCCCTAATACTTTTAAATTATTATAATTTAGTAAATGCCCCTGCTGAGAAACAAATACTTTTGATAAATAACTAAAAATTGCAAATATGAACTCATGTGCTTTAATTATATCATATTTATTATGCAAAATAAGTAAAATGTGTCCAAATAGAATGAAATTACATAAATCAGATTTATTCTTGTAAAAATTACTATGTAGGTATAGATGGATCAAATTTACTTGACGTTATTAACATCGAAATTCTGGATATTAAATAAAATAAAGTGACATGAATGTGATTTAATATTGTGTACAAAATGATCTCTGCTTTGTAAATCCTTCATAGGAGCTAAAAGGATCTATACAATAATTGCTTGAAGTACATTATCAGTAGTATTGATTTGATTTTACCATGAGTATGCATCCCTATTTATGAGAATAAATTAATGGATAAAGTGGAATGTAGAATGGCTTCTAAGAAAATGATACACAGTAACTTATGTAGAGTATATGTTAATAATGATAGATTTGATAGAAATCGAGGTATACACTCATTATCAGTGTCAAAGAGCATGGAAGTAAACTATTTGTAAAGCCTATGCAAGAAGTAAATTTGGAAAGAATAGCAATAGGAGAATTGTTCTCTGATATTTTATTTCATTCATCCTAAAAAAGTACAAAATCTCAAAACATTTTCAACAACCTACAAGGAATTTTTTAAGTTACTTTACAAATGAGTTCACTGCCCAAACATAAATTACAGTATTTTTTTTTATTTTTATGCTTATTAAAGTTCTGAAAAAGTGTTAAGTTTTGCCATTATATTTTATGATATTATAAGAAGTATAATTATATATATATATAATATTTGAAATAAAATATTTATTTTATTGGAGAAGTGCAAACAATAATAAGATTCAAAAAATAATTTCAGAACCATCTTTTAAAAGAGGATTAATACACGGTCTTAATGCACATATGACAATTGTGTTTAATGTTCGCCTGGGTTCATGTCAAATGAGGACTATCCACAAGTGGTGACAAAATCAACTATTGCTGTTATGAAATCTGAGCCCTAACTCATAAGAAAGCAGTTTTTATTTCACAAACAAAATCATTGCTTTTTTTTTCTTATTGTACTTGTTAATGGGTCTCACTACACAGCTAGGACTCATTGTGATCCTCCTGTTTTCAGCCTCCCCAAAGCTGGAATTACAGGTGTGCACCACCACACCTGGTTTTCAGTCTGGTTCCAGGTTCCTGAGTGTGGGACAGTATGGCTCAGGGTGCTGGGGATGAAACGTTGGTTCCTGTGTTTGTCTCAGCAGGCCCTTAGTCTGTTGAGCTACCTTGCCAACACACAAACTTTTTACATGTAATTTTATGGTTTAATAAATTATGGCTAGTTAATATGTCTTCTAGAGAATGGCTATCATTACATATTCTATTTTCATGGATATCCTACTTGGTATAAGCACGTTTCATTTCATGGAAATTTATACTACAGAAAAATTACTCTAATCACAGTCTTTAACTAATCTTGAATTCTTCTACAGAAAAATTTTCTATGATTCACCAAGACAATATATTTCCAAAAATTATGTAGGAAAATATATTTAAATTTTGGCTCAAAGAAGTAAAATAATGTTGCATCAAAATTTATTTAAGAGAAAAATGTAAAATTAAACTGTTGTGATCAATATGTCAATTTTCATTCTAATACTCCTAAGTACTGTATTACATTTCAATGATTCTGAGCAATTTAAGCCCCACATGTATGCTTGAAAATACAGCTTAAAATAAGTAGTATATTTTTGAAATTAAATACATAAGATTAGGACGCAATAATTTTAAAAATAGCAAGTTAACTTTAAAAAAGTAAAACTGGAAATTCATTCTTTTCTAGCTTCCTAAAATGTATATATAGATATAGATATTGATACAAATATAGATAAAATGTATATATAGATATAAATACTGATACAAATATAGATATATAGATATATGGATATATAGATATGCAGATATGCAGATATATAGATATATAGATATGTGTATTGGTATGTAATAGAATTTTTAGTGTCTTTTAAAAAATGTATTCTAAATTCCTTTGTTGAAAAATAAAGAACCAAAAGTTCAAATATTGAGCAAAGTTATTTTGATATGAGAATACTTAAAAATTAGTCAACAGAACTGTCCATTTTGTAAACTGATTTAAGACTGATAACAGAGAAAAGAAACAATATTCATAAGTTCAAAATATATTTGATTTCTTTTTATTTTTTAAAATTTTTATGTATTTAGTACAGGATATACAGGATCTTACTGGACATATCGGACTTGCAGTGATCCTCCTGTTTTCAGTCTCCCAAGCACTGGCTTACAGGTGTGCTCCATCAATCTCAATCACTATCTCAGCTCACTCTGGTTGGGGTTCGACTGAATTGAACCACAGTCCCTGCATCTGCCTATGCAGGAGCTTTAATCCGCTGAACTATCTGGCCAGCCCTCGTATTTAATTTCTGTAATGAATGCTTGCCTGTAACTTAAATCAACCATATATCTCATGAAAAAATAGATACTAATAATCTTAGTAGCAAACTTTACTCCAGATTATTTTTTCATAGTCTTGCTATTAGCATATATTTATGAAATACAATGCATACAAATATATTAAGTAATTGATACATAGATTGTATCACATCTTGATCCTTTTCATTTTATTATTTATTTTTAGTGTATTTTTAGTACAGGGTCTCACTGCACAGTTCAGACTCATAGTGATCCTCCTGTTTTCAGTCCCCCATGCACTAGAATTACAGGCAGGCGCCACCATGCCCAGTCTCATTTGCCATCTCAGCGTGCCTTCAAGGCGGAGCTTACTCTGCATATTCTACATGGAACCCTGTTCCCGTTGTCTGCCTACAGAGTTCTTTAGTCTGCTGAGCTATCTGGTGGGTCCTCAACTTGATCCTGTTTAATTCCCCCACCCATCCTCAGACCCCATCTCATGTTCATAAAGTCTATTTCCTATTTACTATAGTCCACTTTTTAAATTTTGCTCTTTATTTATGCATTGGTTCTCTCATACAAGAGAGGCTCTATGGTATTTAGTCTTTTGTGGCTGATTTATTAATTTATTATTATTGTCTCAGTGTGCATAT
>NW_004524682.1:9303770-9318202 GCF_000260255.1 Octodon degus | reverse complement strand
TATATTTCATTAATATGTTTGTAGGCATATAGCAATGTAAATTCTGTAACTTTGTCTAGCAAATAGTACCAAAAGTTATAGCCTGGTAAGAAATGGAATTTTTTTTTTCAGTTGGGCAAAATGGAAACACTATATTTTTATTTTTTTTACTTTGATTCACATAGTGCTAATGCTAGCATACATTTCCACCCACAATGCAGAAAAAGTTCCTTTTTGTGTATCCTCTCAAGCCATTGTTATTTTTGAGTCCTTGAGAACAGTCATTCTTTCTATTTGACTATTTTTCTGGTCATTTTGTGACAAGGTCTCACTGTGCAGTTCATGCAGATCTTGAATTTGCAATGATCCTCCTGTCCCAGTCTCTGAGTCCCAACATGTGATATCCTAGTGTGCTACCATGTCTGGCATCTTCCTGGAGTAAGATAGAGTCTCAATTTTTATTTGATCTGAATTTTTCTAATGATCAAATCTGTTCAGCGCATCTTCCTGTGCCTATTACCCAGCTGTTCTCGTTCCTCTGAGATGTGTCTGTTCATTTCCACTGCCATTGTTGATCTCTTATGTGTTTGTGGCTCATTATTTTTACCTGGAATGTAGATATTAGTCCTCTTCAGAATAACTTACAGCAATTTCTTTCCTCATTCTTTATGTTAGGTCTTCACTCTGTTGGTTGTTTACTTCATGATACAGATGCTTTCTAATTTGGTTTAGCCCCAAATGTTGATAACTGCTAGAATGATCTCTTGTTCAAATGGGGTTCTGCTCAGAAAATACTTGTCTATTCCTTTGTCTTTAATATATTTATATATTTTATCTTCTAGAAGACTTAAATTTTTCTTTAGCTGTTAATATCTTACAGTATTTGTTTTTAAAATCAGACTATTTCTTTCTTGACATGTCTTGAGGCAGGTTCTTGCTATGCAGTTCAGATGAGCCATGTGCTCACTTTGGTGTCCCAGGCTGTTTTCCAACCCACAGAGATCCTCTTGTCTCAGCCTGCTGAGTGCTGGGCCTACAGGTGTGCACCACCATGACTGGTCCAGGCTGGCACAGCATGCCTGGGATTCCAGGTCCAGGATACGTGTCCAGGGATAGAGCTGGAGTCCTTGTGCTTGTCAGGTAGGTGCTTGTGCTCTGAGTGATCTCCCCAGCCCCTCTTCCTTGAATCTTGATTTAAGTAATCTGGCACCATAATATTGAGATTGTATAATTTTCTGAGAGCATTACTTCATGAATCTCTCCTTAATTTGGGGTCTTGCCAGTTATAGAGTGATTTAAAATATTATAGTTGAAAAGATAGCATTAATATAAAATTCAAATTATTCAGGTCATATTTTAATTATAATACATTGTGTCTTGAGCTTTCCAAACTTCTTTGCTATACTGCTTTTAATTTTTTTTTTTTTTGTGATGTGGCTAATTCTCAAAATCAACTATGAAAAAAAGAAAAACAAAAAAAAAATCAACTGTTAGCATCCTTTCTTTGATTATCGGGATTACATTTTCCTGGAGACTGAATGAACACCTATTAGGGGATCACAGCTTGGCACTTTTCTATAAACTTTTCAGTGTGAGGAGTTACTTGTCCCTTGTAGCTGAGAAATATCTATAAGGACTAAATGTTAATATTCTTTTGAATCAGACAAAGTGGGGTTCCAGCCTATAGCCACACTACCCTGAATGCACTCAGTCTTATGTGAAATTGAATACAGATCTACATATATAACCAGTTTTATGAAAATTCATGGAAGGAATCTAAAGAAAATCTAGGAACATAGAGTTTATTGAAATACATTGTGGTATTTAAACCAAGGGAACTTCATGCACACTGAAATGGATCCATCAGTTCAAATATCATGAAGAAATTAATAACCAAGAAACCAGATCTGAACAGCAACAGTCAGATGACTATACCTGACAAAGAAAGGAACTTTAGAAGAATGTTTCCAGATATTTCAAATTATTGATCTGCTTACTACTGGCCTTGATAGTCACAAAAATTGTCATTAAAGAATTTGCTGATGATGTGTGAAGTACTGGGAAGTAAAGAGCACAGAAGAGAAAATGCTACTGAATGACTAAAAAGACTTAATGTACAATCCTTACTTAGGGTATAAGCAGTGCAAACAAGAAGAGTTAATGATGTTAGGTATTTGGTAGCAATTGACAGAAGACATGACTGTTTCGTAGCCAAGTAGACTGTTAAAGGTGCTGAAGAGTTGTTCCTTTCTGCCAAGGATACAGTCCTTGGCATTTCCCTTAGTGGAGGCACTACTACAGGATGAAGAGCAGAAGACTTGCAACCATTTTTGGAAGCTAAAAATAGTGGGCCTAATGTTGATACTGCATCTTCCAGAGATTCCAAATCAGGAAGAAGAAACCAAGCTGCTCCTGGGTCTCCTTCCTGACAGAATTGAACATGAAACATTTCTCATCTCATCTGATAGAGGATCCCTGGATCTGTTGAGCTTTGTGAGGTATAACTGGACAACACTGAAACTTTGACTCAAGCATCAAAAGTCAGACAGTTCCATCCCACATGCAGCATCACTCCTGGTTCAATATTTCCTACCCATCTGTGATCCCTATGGACACATGTCTCTGGAAAATGCCATTCTCAAAAGTACCAACTTGCAGCTGGCAAATTTAAAGAGATACATTCTCAGGTGTAGGGTCCATTTTATGAGTCCATCAGCTACATCTTTGCCTCTGACAGCACCAGATCTGAACTGAGGAAGAAGTGGAACCATCTGAGGCCCAGAGTACTACACTTTGAAGTTGTAGTAAGGTGAAATTGTTCTGAGCAGAGATTGCAAGATCCTCCTGCTATGGTCTTCTCAGTAGACTGTCCACTGTTTCCTTTCAAACACAGCAGCCAAATATAACACTGTACACCTAGCAGGTGCTCCATAAATATCTTAAACTGAGTAGCTGGCCCTGAGGTCTTTCATGGTTTTACTTCTCTGCTGCTCCCTGAAAAAAACTGGACTACACATTCCTCTAGAAGATTTTTAGCTTAGTGATCTTTCCTCATTAGTGATCAGAAAATGTCAGAGATATGAGCAATTTCTTACCAGGAAAAATTTTTGAATTATTTGTTTAAAATAAGGATAAAAGGGAAAGCATATTGCTCCAAAGACCTTTAAACCTACTAAATTTTGATCACAGCTCTGTACTCTTTACATTTATGTATATTCTAAGGAGCAAAGCAACCAAAGCACACCTTTTCCCTCATAAGTTTTAGATTCAGAAATGATTTTAATTTGCCCCTTCAGCCAAAGTGGCCATAGAATGTGTCCGAGTAACTCTGTGCTCATGGTGCATATGGAGTTAAATGAGATCCAAACAGCTTTAGTAACCATGACTTTGCCATTACTAAAAGGATCTTTTGGAATGATGAAAAAGTGAGTATCAGTGTGCAATTTCCAATGGCTTTAGGGGGGAAATCCTAAAGTGAAAGAAGTTGATTTAAACATTGAAGGTATTGGCACATGCCTGGCATCACAGTTTCTCAAGAGAGTGAGGCAGGATGGCCACAAGTTCAAGGCAAGCCTGGCAACAGACTGAGACCTTCTTTTGAAGTTAAAAATGCTAAAAAAGGCTTAGAATATAACTTAGTGATAGAGCACTTCCCTAGCATATGTGAGGCATTGGGTAAAATTCTAGTACCATATACAAAGAAAGATAGGATGAAATGCACTGAAACAGAAGTATGTATTGTATATTCAGTGAAAATGTAGCTACAAAGAAATTTGTGGTCATTTATTTTGATTACTATGCATCAAAGCCAGTTAGATGGACAATTTAATTTATTAGCTTTGTTTTTACATCATAAAAGTCATACTAGCCTTATGTGAGTTTGGGAAGGAAGGGAAAGTATACAGTTTCCTGTTGGAATTTCAAGAATTTAAAACAAAACAAACAAACAAAAAAGAGGGCTGGCCAAATAGCTCAGGGTATTAAAGTACCTGTAAGCAGGCTCAGGAGCTGGTTTGATCCCCAGGCCTACGGTGCAGACCCCACCTCCGGGGCATGCTGAGAGGGCAACTGAGACTGGGGGTGGTGGCGCACACCTATAATTTCAGCTCTTGGGAGGCTGTAAACAGGAGGATCACTATGAGTCCGATCTGATAGTGAGACCCTGAAAACCTGTAGACCCTTCCCTAAAATTAAAAAAAAAAAATTAAAACATGTGGATTGGCTGAAAAACAGAATTTATGACAAATTAAAACTAACATAAAATCTAATGGAGTGCCAAGAATGGTGCTAAACACTTGCAGTCCCAGGACTAGTGAAGTCAAAGCATGAGGATGGTCTCAAGTTTGAGGCTGGCCTGGGGTATATAGTGAGTTTATTACCAATCTAAACTACAGAGTGAGACCCTGTCTCAAAAAAATTATGAAGTATTAAACATTTTCCAAAATAATGTATAAGAGAAACTACACCTGTTCTGCTCCTGAATACTGAGCTAGTACTCCTAGCTAGTGCAATAAGGCTAGAAAATCAGTGAAATGAGAGAAGAATAGAAAAGAAATTGTATCTCTGTTTACAGGTGCATAATGATTTAAATAGAGCATTCAAAAATTGACAAAAATTAGAGCTAAAATTAAATTAGCAAAATCACAGGATATGGACTCAGTATACAAAAAGCAGCTGAAGAAAATTCTGATACACAGGTCAGGGCAGAAAAAGTACCAGGTGAAGTTACAATACCCTGGCCGAACAGAGAATAAGGAAGTACAAAAAAGACCAAACAGCACAGGAACAAATTTGAGGAGGCTCTAATGCACAATTTGAGGATAAATGTAAGTGATAACAATAGATTTTTAACTCACTAAAATTATGATTTATGAGTTCACATCAATAAGTATAGGTAGTTGAGAAAATGTTTTTACTTATAGTAGACTAGTTTATTGTTTAAGAACAAGTATCTACAAAATCTAACAGACACCAGACATAGTAATGCATGCTTGTAATCCTGTCACTCTGGAAGCCTGGGACAAGTGCATCACAAGTTCAAGCCCAGCCTGGAAAATTTAGCAATTTAAGAAGCACCCAGCTTAAAAAAAATAACAAAGGACTAGGAACATAGCTTAGGGTAAAGGTCCTGGGTTTAATCCCAGTACTAAAAAGAGAAAATCAAATGGATCATAACTAGAAGATGAAAGTTTAATGAGGAACAGTACTTTATTTTCTAAATGTATTCTCCATATACAATTAACTAAAAAGGAGGAATTTATAACTACAATGAAGAAACAGATAAATGTATCATAGCCAAGGAAAAACAATCGACATCAATATTGGGATAAACATGCACCTCCTGATGTGATACAAGAGAGGTACAACATCCCTCTAATTATATCCATGCCAGAAATGCAGTTGGAGCTGAGCATGGTGACATGAGCCTGTGTGTAATGGTACAAACATCTGTACTAGCATAACAGTCCTTAAAAAAAAAAACAGGAGGTGATTGCAGTGGTGCACATCTGTAACCTCAGTGACTTGGAGACTGAGACGAAAGGATTCTGAGTTTGAGGCCAGAGTGAGGAGAGAAAGCAGCTCAGTTATAAAAGTGAATATGGGCAACGGTGGGCTCTATCACCAGTACTGAAAAAAAAAAGTTGATCAAGAAAAACGCAAGGTAAAATTGAGTTGATACGGTACTGTATCAATTTTAAATTTCCTCACATCAGTAATTTTACTGATGTTGTGAAAAGAACATCCTCATTCCTTAGGAAATACATAGTGTAAAGTATGTTGGAGAAAAAAGCTTTGTCGGGCCAGGGAGATGGCTCAGTGGAATAAGCGCTTCCCTGGCAAGCATAAGGGCCTGAGTTCAATCCCTCATCCCACCAAAAAAGAAAGAAAGAAAGAAAGAAAGAAAGAAAGAAAGAAAGAAAGAAAGAAAGAAAGAAAGAAAGAAAGAAAGAAAGAAAAGGGCATTGTCTTTTAACTAGCCCTCAAGTGATTTAAAATGAACTGCATAAGTAGCAGGCATAACAGTGCACACATATAGCCCCAGCATGTGGCTTGCTGAGTCAGGAGGGTCACTGCAAGTTCAAGGCCAGACAGAACTAGACCTGTTCCTCACCAAAGCAAATATATATATATATATATATATATATATATATATATATGTAGCTATGTGTGTAAATACATATAGGTATATATAAAATATAGTGTACATATATATATGCACATATATGTATATACATAGAATAAAATTCAAATGAAGAATATAAATAATTTATTACATTTGTAAGTATAGACTCTAGTTGCATCCATGTACCTATGACAGAGTCAGGTTTATCTTTTTTTATACCTAGTAATACTCCGTATGAAAACTCCATATGTTTTTTGTCCATTTCTTGCTTGAGCATTTTGGCCACTTCCAAGATTCAGCTAAGGCAAGTCGTACTGCTAGAAAAGTGGGTGCACAGACATCACTATCCTGTGATGTTTCCAGTTCTTTTGGGAAAATACCCAGAAGGAGAATATCTGGGATGTGAGATTGCTCATCCTAGTTTTTTCAGGCATTTCCACACTGATTTCCATAGTGCTTTACTTTGACCAACTATGTATGTTGATATCTATATTTTGAGCAACTACATTGAAGACGGCAATGTGCAAGATAGCAATCATGTTTGAATATTTTTCAAACTGTTTTTTTACATGTGTATCTTTCCTAAAGCCTTATCTATTATTTATAAACTTTCTTTACAATAAACTAAAATAAAAAAGTAAAAAGGACATGAAAAAGTAAAGTTTATTGAAAAGGAGAGTAAATGTTTAATTGTTTGATCAGTCTTGCATGCCCACATCTGGTAACCTGAGCAACAAATTTGGTGATAATAATATGTAATATAACCACCATTGTTAATTTTTTTATTCTTGATTTGAAGCTCTGTTTGTTGCTTTGTTATTGTCTTGGTTCTTGTTTTTTTCCTCTTTAAAATAAAAAGTTATAAGATATAGATAGACAGACAGATAGATAGATAGATAGATAGATAGATAGATAGATAGATCCATCCTTTTAAAACTGTATTTCCTAGATTTTTTCAGTGATTTGGCATTTTGAAAAATATTTCTATCTTCTTTTCACACTCTTAGATGCATACATCCCCCTTTGCATGCACTCCTTAATGGTCAAAACTCATCTCCCACTGTAGTTGCTACTTCCATTCTGTTGTTTTGTTTTGAAGTTATGAAAGCTTTTGTTAGAGAAAGGAGAACTGAGGAAGTTTTCTCCAGGAGGGGAGTCTAAACTGTGGGATTTTCCTTGTTGCCAAGCATACGTAACTCATGTCTTATGTGTACAAGAAGTGATCCAGAAGCCAAGAGTCATGGGGCTGACTGGAAGACAGCTTAATGCTGCCTACGCCAGCTCCACATCAAGACCACTGAGCTCACTGGAGCTTGGCCTTACTCTGCTAAATGTCACTTCCTTACCTGTTAAAAATTCTCAAATGTGAACTTGGGCAACCAGAGATTTATGTGATAGAGCACACATCAAAGTGCTTGTTGTTCCACAACACAAGTTACTGGAATATAGACTACACTGCAGAAGGAGGTGAGTGTCGCTTAGCTGTACTGCGTTCAGGGAGGATATCAATAAAACATATGTAACCTGAATGCTAACAATATTATCTTTTTCAGCTAGGGAGATAGCAAGGCAATCCAAGCGCCTGCCTAGTAATCCCAAGGACCTGGGTTCAATCCCTGGTACCATATGCCGGGCTGGCCACAGAACCTGTCCTGGTGGTGCATGTCTAGAATCCCAGCTCTGGGGGGGCTGACACAAGAGGATCACTATGAACCCAAGCAGTGTAGCAGGACCCTGTACCAAATAAATAAATAAAAAGATTTTTAAAAATTAAAAAAACATTATCTTTTGTGTATAATATTTGTAAAGTATAAAGAAATTATGGTATAATTTAAATAGAATGTTTTATTTTCCATACCCCTTATGCTGGGTTCAAATTTTATATCATTAACTGTCTTAAAGCTCTTACATAATTATAGAACATAATTTTATAACAACTCCTGAGGTTATAAAAATTTAAGCTTAGTTAGCTGTTTATATCACTGTGGATCATATTAATAATTCCAAACAAATTTGCTATCCACAACATGGAGCTTTATTAAATAGCATTGCCAAAGCAAATGTTATATGCAATTTGAAGGTCAGAGAAAGTGACAGCAGCAGTGGCCAAGTAGAATTTAATGTCACCTTACTCTTAATCTTCTTGTCTTCCAGTGAAAACTAAAGAAGTTTAAGAGAATCAATTACAGAGATAAGGAGGTTAAATGTGTTTGGGAAGAAGGAATATCATTGCCACATTTTTATGATGCTAAATTGTCTAAAAATTGAGCTACATGCGAAAGAATATGCATTCATTACACTTTCTATTTATGCACATTACTATTAAGAAAATAAAATGTGCTAATTTTAATTTTTTTCTATAATACAATATTATAAAGTCTCTAGAATAATATGTACATCTCACAAAAATCTGCTTTCCACTTAAAGAACCAATATTTCAAATCATTTCTTATTTTATGTATTCTATGACTTTTACCCATCATAATTGAATTTGTGTACTGATATTAATCAACTGGCATAATTCTTGAAATTTAAAAACATTTGACTGTTTTCATGAATTTAAAACCTGATAGTATACATTATAAAATAATAATAATACCTTATTTCATATCTCTTTCATGAAACATACTAAGTAAAATTCACACATATTCATTTTTAAAAAGTTACTTACAGTATTTACAGTAAGATAACTATAGACATACAAAAGGCAAGTGGAAACTAAAAATAGATTATGAAGCAGTAGTGAAAGTAAAAATGTCCTATATACATTCAATAAAGTAGATATTAAATAATTAATATTCTTAACTGTGTTCCTCACTTTTTTTGTTTATATTTTAGGGAAGGGTCTACAGGGTGTTTAGGGTCTCACTACTAGATCAGACTTGTAGTGATCTGCCTGTTTACAGCCTCCAAGTGTTGAGATTTCACACGCATGCCATAATGCCCAGTCTCAGTTGTCATCTCAGCATGCCTCGGAGGGTAAAACCAGCACTGCAGGCCAGAGGATAGAATCCCTGGCTGCTCGCCTGCTTGCAAGTACTTTAATACCCTGATCTATTTGGCTGACCCTCGTACTCCTCACTTTGAACTACAAAAATAATCAGCATTTTTGTCCTATTAGTGATTCTTCTTACTCTTCTAGTAATAAACTATTTTTAGATATAGAAAAATCCAGAAACCAAAGAATGAAAAGTTTAAACACACAAAATAGAAATAATGTCAGGGGTTCATTACAATGTAATATTGATTATCATTGCCAGTTCCTGCACTTGAGGCAAGTGGGTGACCTGTTCTGATGTGATATTCCTGAGTCTTTATTAGTGTCTATTTGATGTACCTTAGCCTCTCATCTCAGTCCTTGTCAGACTGTGGCATTTATAGTGCAACTTGGCTACTTCTCTGAACTTTTTATGAATTATACTTACACTAACCTGTAGTCTTTCTACATCAAGACTACAAAGGAATTTGAGTGGACCAATTGTCACTACAGCACTGTTTTCTGAAAATGCCTATTAAATGTCTGACACAACTAATATGAAAGCCTTTCTTGATTTTGCAATACCAAATGAAGCTAAATGCTATCTCAAATGTGTTTTTAATTCCTTAAAAGTCATGCACTATCATAACTTCTCATGACATACTCTGAAATACTACTTCCAACACTTGACTCCTGTTGTTAAGTCTGACCAGCTGCAGCTTCTTTGGTGCTTTTTGCCTTACACTTTGTGAACTTTTATAATTGAAATATATTGAAAAGAAAATATTAGCGCTTTAGCAAGTCATGAAGCTTTTGCTTACGAAGCCCTCTAACAAGCTGATAATACATGCGTGTCATTCATTTACAGTGCACATGTCATTAAATATAATTGAAATAAGTACTCATCACCCAAATAAAAATAGACCACCTTCAAGAATTTTTAAATGGACAATAATAGAATGTAATTACTTCCTTTGTGCTTACTGTAAAGATAGCTCTGTTTCTTTCAGTTAGTACTTTCAGAAGAAAAGAGTGTGTTTAGCTGATAATAAACCAAAACTAAAAAAATGTAAGTTTTACCTACCAGTTAACTTGAGAACACTTTTTCTATTCACTTCAATGCATTCTAGATTTCTTCAAATTTGACTGCTTGTCCCATCAGCCTGGCATTGGCTCAAAATAGCAAGTTCTCAATCTCTAAGCTATTGATCAAGAATTCCCATTTATACTTGTTCTGAATGAATGACTGATTTTTTTTTAATTTATGATTTACTTTCTCAGCTATAAGGTCTTTATACCTAAGAGTCAATTTTATTTTAAAAATTTATCATTCTTCAAAGTCATATAAAGTATGAGGAAATTAAAATGCATCAGATATGGCTCAGAGTTAGGAAAGAAGAAGATTAGGGTTACAGTTTCTGTAGACATTTGAGTCATCTTCAGTTTATGAGGGGAGTGAAGTGCAGCCATTGCTAAAGTTAGTAGAAATTTCATCATCTTTCAGCTTCTTTTATAAACATTCTTTTTTTTTTTTTTTTTTTTTTTTTTTTAAGATTTTTGCTTTTGTTTTTGTTTCTGTGTTGGTGAAGGTTCTCACTATCCGGCTTGTAGTGATCCTCCTGATTTCTGTCTCCCTAGTGTTCAGATTATATGTGTGCACCACCACAGCCAGACATCATCACTGGCTCAGTGTGATCGGGGGTGGGGCTGGCGCAGCATGTGGTACCAGGGATCACACCCTGGCCCCTCAGCTTACCTAAGCAAGTGCTTAGCCTGTTGAGTTGTATCACTGGCCCTTATAAACATTCTTGATGACCAGAACAACAGACAATAGTCAAATACAATATGTTCATTCCCAAACCTACTACCTCATTTTCTACATTATGGTTTGTGCCTGAATGTTACCTCAAAGCCTCATGCAATCATGGGGCGGGCTTCACAGTTTTATTGATTGTGGTCCAATCCTGGGATTATGGATTTGAGTACTATACCTGCCCGGGCATGTGCAGCCTGCATACAATAAAAGGGAAGGTAAGAGTCATGCTCTTTTTTCTCTTCTTCCATTATTGTTGCTTTTGCTATTTTCTGCCTCTATGAACTGCTTCCCTCTGTCGTGTGCCATTCTGCCTTAGAGCCAGCCAAGTATGGACTGAAACCACCAAAAACTGTGAACTAAATAATTTAAATATTTAATTAAATTTGTGTTGCTAATTTTGGGCAGCAGGTGTTTTGCCCCAGCAATGAGAAAAAATTAACCGAGACAAACATTTAGGGCCTCTTTGCCTTACGTGTGCACAGAGGACATGCACTAAGAAAACTTCCTGGTCCATGGAAACATTCCGTCAACAACCATTCTTTCTGATTCCCTTACTGACTTGATCCAAGTAATTTACTGTTCTCCAATACTAGAAGTTGAAGAAAAAAGTGAGATCGAATGTGAGAAGAGCTGGGAGTACTTACATACTGCAGGAAGTACTGCAGATGTACTTCCTGTCCTTCAGAAACACCTTCTTACTTTCTTTCCTTTTTTTTTTTTTTTTTTTTTTTTCGGTGGAACCAGGAATTGAACTCAGGCCCTTGCACTTGCCAGGCAAGTGCTTATTCCACTGAGCCATCTCCCTGGCCCCAAACTTCTTACTTTCTGTGAGAGAAAAGAATCTTCTATTGAGTCAAATCATTGAGATATTGTGCAGCCTGTACTTAGTAGGCCATACTTGAGTGGTTGCCTACTACCTGGAATGTGATCAGTCAGGAAATCAAAATATCTTTTGTTCCGGTCCTTTGAAACCTCTGTTTTACTTTTCTGTTGCCTAACTTGCTGTTGCTTAGAAAATGTAATACTGCCCTGTCCTGTGTGGAAGAAAAGTTTGCAACAACAAAATTTGGGACAAAGCCTTACTCTCCACCAACAAGAAGAACCATGAGTTCTTCCAGGTCTAAGTAGTTACTCTATCCTTTCCAAAATTCTTTATTGTTGTTGTTTTTGAAAGAATAAAAAATCAATAGATAAGACATTAGAAACGGTACACAATTTCCACAAAACAAAACAAAAACAAGATAATAGATATTCAGCAGGAATTTTTATATGCACATTGTTGTCTTCAATACTGTTACTCACATTTTTTTTTTTTTTTGAGAAATTGTCTTTCTGTGTCGTCCAGACTGGTCTTGAACTCACTATGTAGGCCACGCTACATACAGCAATGTTTTTTGCCACAGCTTCTCTAATGCTACAACTACATGAATGTGCTACCATGGCCGGCCTCAAATTCTGATGTGGAAATCAAGCCAAAAATCCAATCCAGTTAAGAGGGGCTTTTGAGAGGTTATTAGGTCTTGATGGCAGCACACAAATAAAGTTAGTTCCCAGGCAGAAAATCCCTGAGACAGCAGTTGTTTGTATCTTTTCACTGTTGAAGATACAGCTAGGAAACATTAGCTATAAATCTAAAAGGTAACCTTTACCAGCCACTGAATCCAGTAATCTCTCATCTCAGAGTACTCAGTGTCCAGAACTGTGTGAAAATAAGTATCTGTTGTCAACACTTGATCCAGGTTATGGTGTTTGCTTATAGCAGCCCATGGAGTACAGGCAGTTACTCTACTCTTTCTTGTGCAAGCATCCTTGTTTTTGCAACATTTCTGTAATTCCATGAATCTATGAACAGAACTATTATTTTCAGCCTGCTTTGGCTGCCAAGCAATGCTTTTCCCTTGACACATGTTAATGCAGTGTATCACCATTGTTGATTCAGTTCAAAATGCCACTCAATCTTTCTTTCCTCCATCTTTCTAAGTAATGGGTTTGGCAGCCACAGAAGAGATAATCAATGGAAAGCAAAACTAAGAACAAAATAATAAGTCTTTATCAATTTTCCTTATTTTATCCTCAACATCTGTGTCCCAGCCACTATTTTAATCAGACTTGAATTTTACCCTTTTCACCTATGTAAAGTCACCTCACCCTCAGAGTTCTGACTGTATTTAATAACAATCATTCATCCATGGTTTCCCAATTTTTTTTTATTTTGAAAGGCTTAATTTGATTAACTAGGAGATTTTCTTCACTTTACTTTTTATAAATCATCCTACATTTAACTTTGATTCCAATTAAACTCTTCCTAATTCCTTTAGCACTTATTGTTCTCTGAAATTATTTATCTCATTAATTATATATCTTATATATTGAATAAGCATTATAAAATCAATACCTTGTGGTCTAGTGCCACACTAATAAACCAGAAATGACAGTGGATAAACATTTTAGAGTTGGGTAATTAACCAAGAATTACTGACAAAGATCTGTTAGAGTTAATACTTGGGTTTAATGCTAAAGCCAGTCTTTCTTTCTTTCTTTTTTCTTTCTTTCTTTCTTTTTTTTTTTTTTTTTTTTTTTGAGGAACCAGGGATTGAACTCAGGCCCTTATGTTCGCCAGGCAAGTGCTTATTCTACTGAGCCATCTCCCCGCCCCCAAGATGTCTGATTAGTCTCTCTTGTTGTTCCTACACATTTTACAGTGATTTGAACAGTTGCTCATAAGTGCAAGGTAGCTGCTGGAAAACCACAGGGCCAAAGAGAGGTGACAATTCTAACATGTTGGGTTGTAGGTTTTTTTTTTAAATAAGCTTTTTACCAAATTAATGGTCAACCCAGCAAAATATAGAAAAGGAAGAAGGTCAGAAAAGCACCAGAACCAAGTGATTCTACTAAACACAAAGGACAGAGTTATTCCAATAATCTCCTGTATAAGTCACTAATACTCCTGGACACGGGAATGTATAGATAAGAGGATTGAAGTGCACTGTAGGCATTTCAGTCTTGTAAGGTGGTCTAAATTTAAATTTCTAGGAAATAACGCAGACAAAAACCAACCATTATAAAGGCTAACATGTTTGACAAATCCTGGGATGGATTTAGCTTTGACTTCATTGCTGAAGGGCATCCATACTAACAATGAAAGGATTCGATTTGTCTTTGTGTTTTAAGTGTGCGTTGTTTTCTGCTCTTATTGGC
The DNA here is from genome assembly GCF_000260255.1 of Octodon degus. Taxonomy (NCBI): domain Eukaryota; kingdom Metazoa; phylum Chordata; class Mammalia; order Rodentia; family Octodontidae; genus Octodon; species Octodon degus. The sequence continues at coordinate 9,304,108 of NW_004524682.1, read as the reverse complement.
TTTCAGTGATATCTCTGAGTAGCAACTTTCATTTCCCAATAGGATTGAGAAAGTTGAAAGGAGAGGACTCTCACTCTGTGAAAGTCTCAACCAAATTTTATAGCATTTAAAGGTAATTTTAGCATCTTGAAGCAGGCCTCTGTGGGGAGGAAATCCAGTGCAGTAACAGACAATGTTGAGCTCAAACCGTAAGGCTGTCCTCTGGGGAGGGAGTAGCAACTCCCAAAGTGAATTGTCACAATATGTATGAATGGCAATGGAATATACATCTATGACAAAAGTAAACAAAAACGGGGGATATAAATGAAAGACCATTTAGTAGTGAAAAAAGTATATAT
>NW_004524682.1:9300734-9303600 GCF_000260255.1 Octodon degus | reverse complement strand
CTAACTTGTTTTGAAACTGTCTCATTGCAACTTCTTTCCCAATAAAATTATTAAAAAGATAAATTAAAATAAGTTTAAAAATGAAATAGTAAAATACAGTCATTCGAATTCTTAGTTAAGAGTAAAGTAGAAATTTACAAAAAATATGTAAAAAGTAATTTATGTATCACTGTGAAATAAAACATTATATTAGATGTGTCTTAATGTTTTAATGTCCTGTGATAAGCGCAGGAGGCTGCCGGGGTTTTAGTGTGGTTAGTGTCCCCAAAGGACGATATATAAGGTACGACAATAATGGAGGGTGATGTGTACTCTTTAGGAGCTGTGGGTATTTCACCACTTTGGCCACTGAATTCCTGTCATCCGGGGAGTTTATGGAACCCTGATCTTTTATGTTCTCTTTATTGTTTTGCTTGATATGTGCAAATTTATCCCTGCATATACAACTATCTTGTTTTACACAGACCTGCAGGGTTGACTCATCTTGAGTTTACATCTTAAAATCATGAATTAAAATAAACCCTTTAATTTGAGGAGTAATTTGATGGTATTTTACTGTAGGATTATAAATCTAACACACAGTTTTACAAATTATATACAGACATTAAAAATTAATAAATTATTTCTATTCTATTCTCTTGTTTAAAAACATACTAGAATAGAAATATATAAATAACTGTTTTAGACTATAAATGTAATAAATACAGAAGACATTTATTTTGAATGTTTGAATAGATAATAAAATAATGAAACACATAATCATGTTATTTTTAATCTATTAAAATCTCATTATCTTTTACTGGAAAATGGCAATAATAAAATCTAAGATTTCAAGATTTTATATAAGTTTTCTTCAATAGAGTAATCTTTCTAAAAATTAAAAACAATTTTTACTCATTATGTAAAACGAATGTTTTGTCAAACCATAAACTACAATGGAAGCATCTATACAGTTTTTAATAATAACATGTTTTTCTCAATAAATATGCTAAACAAAATACCAAATATAATGTATTAGTATCAAAAAATTAAACCAATTTTAACATTTTATTTATTAATTTAGGTTACATATTTTCTGAAATATTGCAATATTTTTAACAGTTGATGTGTTTCTTGTTACTGCAGGAAAAAAAAACAGCATCAAGTCTTTGATACTATTTGTAGAACTACTTGTACAACTTTTACTATTGCATATTTTACCATATTGGAAATATTCCTCTCAAGCAATATTCAAATGTTTGATGGTTGCACTAAATTGTGAATTCTTTTTTGAGCTCAACTGAATTTACCATAAAGATTATTTTTCAACGAAATGCATGCAGCATTCTCAAGATGTGTTAGAAGTTATTTATGTAGTTTCCATACATCCATGTGAAAACATTTTTAAATGTCTCCCAAAGGCTACCTTTCAGAGGAAAACGTTCATATTCTGAGTGCACTTCCGACTTCATGCTTTCTGAACTTGCAGAAGTAATCACCTTAGACTCTCATTCAGTACTGCCTACATTAAGTTCTGTGACTCGTGTTTCACACGCATCAGTGTCTATGACAGATGCTTTTTATAATGCCAATGCAGTTTTCAGCCACAATCACTGAGTCAGAGTTTAAATCCAACATCTGGCACTGTATGTCAGCACCTGAGGTAAATAACACTCTTAGTGATGTACTTGTCTGGCCCAATAAAAGTGTTCATTTGAAACTGTCATTGGTATATGCCATGATTTATTACAAATTGTGCTTCCTCAAAATACCCTAATAGCCAGTGTTCAATAAAATACTTAGACCAAGAACAGTGCTGTATGGTCCAACATTGTTTTCTCTGTTATCCAAGTCCTGGGGAAAAAAAAGACTAGGAAATAAGAAATTGAGTAATGAAACAGAGAATGCTAACAAATAATAGTCACTTAGTGACAGAGAAGTAAAATGGCAATCAAGTGAGACAGCCAGTGGCTGCTTGCACCACTTCTAAAATCCTTGCTTGCATTCAAGCAGACCAAATCTCCTGGGGTTACCTGGCAAGCTTATTAAACTCATCTTCCCATCACTATCATGTGAAACATGTATCTCTCAGTTTTATGAGAAACAATTTCCTGAAACAATTGAAATAAAGGACACAAAGCACTCAAATGTCCTGTACATCAGGATAAATACAAAAAAACAAAATCACCCTAAGGAACTAAATCAAAGTAGACTAAGCTAATGATTAACAGCATACAGACAGAGTTTTTCAAAAGTGTATATTCAAAATAGTGTAAGTGCTTTGTCGGGTTATTTTGTGATCTAATGAACAAAGAACAAAAATGTCTTTGATTAAATTAACAGTAAATAATGAAAATTTACTTGGTGGCACAAATTGTTATAAACCCTAGAACTTACAGGTTACTTTACTATTAGTAAAATTTTTACTATTAATAATATAGCATCTACTTTTCCATAGGATTGCACTCTGATGTGTATATACCTTTCTTTTGAAAAATTACTTCAGAAGCTAAACATTTTTGTTAACCATTTCTTTGTAAGTATTTTCTTGTGTAATACATATCCTCAAATAACACTGTTTTATCATTATTATGCTCCTAAGTTTTCCAAAGGAATAAACCTAGCAAATATGTAGAAAATCAGAAGTACTTATATAAATTGTATGTTAGTGACAAAGAGTAATCATTATTTATAAGCATTGCATTGACAGAAACTATACTAACCCATAAATTTGCTAATATGTATCATGAACTTTTGGTATGTTGAATCAAAAATGTGTATTTTACCTTTAAATTGAATACAATTGTGCATGCAAAGTAAGCAAAAGATTGCATAAATCTATAGAAATACTTACACACATACACACACACATATATATATATATATA
>NW_004524682.1:9275034-9300634 GCF_000260255.1 Octodon degus | reverse complement strand
ATGGAAAACACATATTCCTGTTATTTGGAAATATGAGCACCGAGAAAAGTTCACCAAGTAACAGTCTCCTTTTAACTATATGACTTAACTGCTTACTTATGACAAATGAAATTTATTTTAAACACAGTTTTCATTCTGAGTGAGTGTTATGGATGGATCTGTTTATGTATATGAGGGTGTTAGTCCTATTAGTGTTAGTAAGTGTATATTCCAACCTATTTTAAGATGCGTAACTCGTGGTTAGAGTAGTGATTATCAGTGTGTTGTAGGCACCTGAATTAGATAAAAATTTTATAGGCAGTCAGGTAGGTTGGGCTTTTGAAGAAACCAATGCACAAGATGGGATACCTTGCACCTGGAGAAAACTGACAGCTCCACCATGGGCCAGACCTCAAGACAAAAGATTAAACACATTCCCGGACACCCCTCACCCCAGGGATAAGCATCAGGGATTGATAGTCTAAATGGATGTCCAGCACCTTCAAAAAGCCAGGAGGAATCACGAACCCATCCCCCTACAAGAAAGCTCTGTCCTGTTTTCATGTCTCCTTACTATGTGACTCACTTCCCTATTTGATCCTGATTTAATCAACAGTGCCCGAGCAATTGTACTTATCATCTTACTGTGGATGATAGTTTTGTTGCATCTCAGGCCCATATTGTGAGGTCTCATGTTCCCAACCGTGTGCCTGTCTCACCTCAAGGTTTTGCTCTATAAAAATCCCTAGAAAAGGGATTCCTGGGCAACCCTTAGATCCCCTTCTGTCCCGCTCTCAGACCGAAGCTCCCACTCACTCAATAAATATCCTCTGCTCTTAACCTCCATTGTCCCTAAAGTGCGTTCTTTAATGCTAGAGACCACAGAATCATCCCAGAGATCTCTCAAGTTGGTAGCTTCTTTCCCCTCGTATTAAATGCTTATTTTCATTTTCAAAATGTTACTAATTCTTGGTCTCAAGACATCAGTGTTAAATCATGTTTTATTATTTCAATAAGCATTCTGAGAAAAATATTCAATTGTTTGATGATTACCCACCAAGTCATTAAATTGTATGCTCAGTTATCTTCTTATAGGAGAAAGTTTTGAATATAGCAAGCCCTTGTAGGATTAACTGAAGTATCAATCTCTTAACTGTATTGTTACTTTAAGGCCAGAATTCAATCAAAAAATACAAGAAAGGGCTAAGTCCTTAGTCAATACATGATTTCATTTTCCTCATGCAAAAGCAAGTATTGGGCATGGAGCAATAAATTTGGAATATGCTTTTATTTCAAAACAGCCTACTGTAAATTGTGCAAGTCTAAAGAGCAATAAGTGTGATTTTAATGTGACTAACACTTTCTAGTATGCTCCAATTTATGAACAACAGATCTTGATGAATTATGTCATTTTTAAAATCGATAAAGGTGTTTCCATATTATGATGCTAAAATCAAATCATCAACAGGTAGTAGAAGTATGCACTGTCTCTAAAGCTATTTTACCCATGCCCACTGAGCTACAAGCTACTTTTCTAAAAAGTTACATAACCTTACAGACGTAGTATTTTAAGATGTTATACTATTTTATTCTTTGAAATAATTTTACTTTACAGGCAGAACTGCTAAGAAATTAATTGAAGATAGATGCATAATGGCAAATAATAACCTCTAGAGGTTGTAACAAATTGTTCTACAAGAGAATTGGGAACATATAATAACCCTCATTGGTGTGTAGGACTCAGTGGATGCTTGTAACTGCAGATAGTCACAAATCTTAGTTACGCTGTTTTTACCTATATAATATGTATTATTACCACACAATATCAGGGTTCACCTATCCATCCTTACTTTATGCCCCAGTCCCTCCTTACAATCACTAGTCTTGCATGTTGGAACTAACATTAATTAAATAAAGATACCTAAGCATAAACTCTGACAACTACACAGAGGATCTGATAACTGAGAAATCTGTTAAGTGACTGACAGGGGCATAGTGCACTAAATGTGGACACTTGGGGCAAAGGTATGATACTCATGCTAAGCAAGAAGGAACCGGATAGTACAAGGTTTGATCCTGATATTCGCGAAAGGCTTCTGGTGAGGTGATTGAATCAGGAGCTTCTCTGCTCATCTTTCTCATGGATTAATTCAACAGTGTTCATAATTGAATGCGTGGCATTAGGAGGCAGGTACTCGAGGATGCTTTGGCTTGGTACACCTCACACTGTTGTGTCCTTCACAGCTGCCATAGGTAAGCAGCCTTGTTGTCCCACCACAGTCTTTTAGTTGACATGTGGTACAGCATGTAGAAGATAGCTGAAGCCATGAGACAAATGAACTTCTTCCTCCTTTCTGTTGTTTCTGTCAGGCGTTTTGTCCTAGGAATAAGAAAGCTGATCAATAGAGGATACAACTTAAAGGTATAAATTATCTATGTCTTATATTTTCTGTATCATATTTTCATTCAGCGTTTGTGGATACTGAGACTATAAGGGGGCACTATTATATTGGGTATATGTATGCCCTGTGCTGAATAGTGGTCAGTGATGTCAGAGCCTCATGTTCAAGAAGGTGAACTACAGATGATCAATTTATACTGTCTAAAGATCATTAAATATAAACAAAGCAGTACACTCTACAGAAGAGTGTTTTACAAAATCAAACATGATATATTTATATAATTCATATTAATTTTACTGATGTAATTGTATTCCATTGTTTCTTTTAGAGTCAGAGTGTTGTAAGATGAGGCATCATATTTTGTAATCTTATAAAATAGCCTTGGATAATTTTTTATCATTTCATGATAAAATGATGTTTTTTCATTTTTCTGATTTTCCATCAGTTTTTCCTTGAAAGTCCCTGTAAAACATTATACAGATATGGGTGACAGATCATGTAACTATTGCAAGGCCTTTGTTAAGACATGTAACAAAGGTTAAAAGTTAAGTCAACAGATACATTCACAGAAATAAAGTCAGAAGCCAATTGAAATACAAAGATGATTGGACAGAGATGCATAAACAACAAGGAATCAACAGCTAAGACAGCTAGAGACTCATAGTGCATATTTGTGGAATTATATTTTGTTTTAAATCCCATAGGTACATATGAACAACAGCCAATACTGTATATTCTTACCTCTCAAGGTAGAGGCAGAATTAATCATTGAAAGCTCACTTAAAACTAAATTGCAGACATAAAATCCATGAGCTCTCATTTAGAGAGATTCCAGGTGCGAGTCACTGGGCATGGTTGCACATAACTATAATCTCAGCATTCATGAGGCTGAGACAGATTTGCCATGAGCATCAGACTGGGCTACATAATGAGTTTAAGGAAGCCTGAACTAAACAATGAAATCCTGTCTCAATCAATGAACTAATGAATCAATCATGCTACTTTATCAGATAGTAATATGCAAATCCATTGCTATTTGTAATCAGCAACATACATGGTGTAAGTTGGAGGTTGACAGAAGGTGAAAATGCAGAGCACCCTTTTAAATGTCAGTAGGGATGAGAGACAGGGTGTCTATTAGCACTTTTGCAAGGGTAGGGGTTTGTGACTCCTAGAAATTTTATTAACTACTCAATAGCCCTTAACAAATTACTTTATGGATGAAATTAGATGATTCAAATCATAGTTATACATTATAGAATATTCCTCACCAAAGAAGACATACAGATGGCAAGTCTGTATATAATAGTATGTTTAATGTCATTGGGGAAATGCACATTAAAACAAAGCTAAGATACAACTGCACACTTATTAGGCTGGCTAAAATCCCAAACGCTGACAACACTAAGTGGTGGTGAGCATGTGGAGCAGGAGCAACACTCATTATTCGCTCATGGGAATATAGAATGTCATAGCCAATTTGGAACACAATTTGGCACTGTCTTACAAAACTAAATATCTCATTAAATAATCTAGCAATTACCCTTTTCTGTATTTTATCCAACGGACTTGAAAAATGTATTCTCATCCATGTGGATGTTGAGAACAGATTTATTTATAGTTTCCAAATATGAAAGCAACCAAGACGTGTCTCAGTTACTTTTGTTTTTCTTTTCTTTTATTTTTTTTTTGTGTGTGTGGTATTGGGGATTGAACACAGTACCCTGCTTTTGCTGGGGAAGTGAGCTATCTCCCTGGACCTCAGGTACTTTTTTAATTGCTGAGACAAAAACACCTGACATGAAAAGTTATAGAGGGAAAGGTTTATTTAGCTCACAGTTTGTAGAGACTTTATTCTATAATTGGCTGGCTCCAAGGAAGAATGGCTTGGCACAGTGTAACAGGAGAACAGTTCATGCATCAGAAGACACCAATGCAAACATGGGTCCTTCACAGTGTCTTTCTGCCCCTTTTATTTTATTCATATTACTTATGGTGGCTAGCACTCATGTACTTAATCCTAAAGGCCTTGCTCCTAGCATTCCAACATAAACCATTTCAGGGATCACACACTCCAAATCTATTCACTTCTGTAAAATCCCTATCAATGACTTCAGGAGGCTTTGGGGGGACATCTAGACACAAGCTGTGACAAATGTTGTTCATCAAATGAATATATACTAAAATGTTTGTGCAATGGAAAGGTAATGGATTATTGTGCAGTGCTAAAAATTCATGTGCTATAAAACCATGAAAAATATAAAGAAAATTTAAATAGGTATTAGTAGTGGAAAAAATATAAAAAGGATATTATGTAATTCCAGGCATACAATATGGAAAACAAAACAAAACTGGGGCAAAAAGAGTAGTGTTTACTATGGAGACTACAGGTTATACAGTAGAGTGTAGTGACTTTTTAGGTAAGTAGAAATAACTATATCATGATACTGCAGAGTAGATAAATGTCATACCTCTGTCAAAACTCAGAAAATGCACAGTACCAAGAGGAAACCCTAGTATACAAATAACTGTATTATTAACTGAAATTGAATGATGCCTTTTTAAGTGTGTATTTATGTTAACTACGTATAACCTCTCCTCCAAGAAAAAGGATGGATAAAGTGTGCTTGAATAAGAATAAGGTGATAAGATCAGAATGAAAGTTTGTAACAATAATGATTTTTGGAATTTGAGAGAGACTTTGGATTGTTTTATATCTGCATTAAGTTGCAAAAGTAAATAATTCAGATATTCAAGCCATGATGAAACAAGGCAGAATTAAAGGTTTCCCACTTTTAATAATCAAAGGGACACAGTGGGAAAGGAAACACAGTGGGACCTTGCTTCATCCTGTTAGAGTTTGGAAAAGGACTTGATGGATTCAGAGTGAGAACTTGAGCGTTAAGGGATCAGGTTCTGTAGCCTGCACCAGGAAACAAACAAATATAACAAAATACCACCTCAGGGCTTGGGAGATAGCTAGGCTGTCTATGCTACTGCCTTAGGTACCATGTCAGTACCTTACAAAGTTTTCTTAAAGCCCCAGTGTTTCCTTCTCTTACTTTTTTGCAATTTGTTATATAATAGTAGTGATTTGTGTTTTTTAAAATAATTTTATTGAGAAACAAATAGCAATGAGACAATTTCAAAACCAATTGGTAGGACAGTTTCAATAATTAATACATTGCATATTTTTGTTACCTTCTTAGTAGTTATTCATGGTATGAGATACAGACATGTTATCCTGTCCACAAACACTATTAGTACAAATCTTTCTATTCATTGAATTAAGAGAAAGTAGCTGTATGTCTTTCCTAACTATTTTGAATATGCAGATACAAAATGTTCCTTCATTTATATCCCGTTTTTTGTTTAGTTTTGTCAGAGACAGGTATTCTATTGTCATTTAAATATTGTGGGTGTGTGAATTCAGCAAAATATTCCAATTAGTCCAGTAGTCCATAATAATAGTGGGTTATCTGTAGGACTGGCAATGTTAGAAGTTGTTGACTTGATACAAAGGATCTACAAACTGGTACAGGGTTTCAGGATAAATCCTGAGGGAATTTGACTGACCTTGCCAGGTAAAAAAGTTACATATCTTGTTATATAGGTCTTGCTTTATATTGGTCTTAACCATGCAGCAGAAAAGTATAAAAATTAAGTATAAAAAAGCCATATTAATATGCTGAACTTTAAAATAGTAGCAATTTGGAGAAAACAAGTAAATACTATCACAGTATATGCAGCTACCCCAAACAACAGAGAAATACTTTACCAAAATATTTTTTTCTAGAAAATAATTTGCTTACATGATTTTCTTAATTTTTCAATAAATTTTAACATACATGTGAAGAAAAAATTTACCTGGTGCTACAGTTCCTTAATTCAACATGCACATTTTTTACTTTTTAATATTTCTGTAATCAGGATTACTTGAGCCAAAAAGTGTGAATAATGCCATTTCTGTGCTTTGCATAATTTTGCCTATAGAGACTTTTCCCATCATAGAACAAGCAAATAACTTGGGTAACAATTCATTCTATTCAGTTTGAGAAAAAGTGACAGTGCTACAGTGAAATAACTCCCAACCTGTGAGATGTGCAGAGTTCCTGTCTCAGGACTCTGAAGAATAGAGTTGGGGACAACAGATTAAAAATAGGAAAAGTTTCATTAGTAGAAAGACCCTGAGAGGCAGGAGGGGGTATCAAAAGTGGGTTTCTGCTGAGCTTACACTGTATAAAAATGCAATTAACCATAAAATGACAAGTACAGATCCTTTCCTAATATTGATAAAATAAAAAAGTGAGGTATGTCCAAGGGTACAAGCACGGAGAAGAGCAAAAGTGGTCATTTAAGAACTGTGGTGGACTCCGGGCAGACTGCAGGATTCTGGTAAGCTCTGACCTTCCTTAGCCCCCAGTGCATAGGAATGGAGCTTCTGCTTTTGTCAGACCAAACTTTCAAGAACTTCAGAGGACTCTTAGTGGCCTGTGGGACCCAGGAGAGCTATAATCTATGGGCGCAGTGAAAGAAGATATAGAGATTTTCTGGAGCCATTTAAGAACTTTGACAGACTATGGGAAGGCTGAAGAACTCTATCTGGATGATAACTGGGAGCTTCAGAAATGCCAAAGTGCAGGAGAAAAAAGCAATCCCAATCCTCTAGACTAACTAGAACAAATCCAAGAGACAAAGACATGCAAGAGCTTGGAAATCACATACCTCAAATCTCTGAAATGATAGCAACTAAAGTAAATAAACAAGTCCATCAGGCTATAGAGGAAATAATCCCTCAGGTTCAAAAAAGAACAACAATTGCGAAAGAATTTCTCAGCAAAGCTAAAGAAGACATAGATAGAAAAATAGAGGAGAATAGAAAAATGATGGAAACACTGAAAGAACAATACATGAAAGAATTAGAATCCATGAAACAGATTCAAACAGATACTCAGGAAATCAAGAACTAAACTGAAAATTGGCAAAACCAGTTGAATAAAACTGAACATAAACTTTCAGACCTCAAAGGCAGTGTTGCAGGTAATGGATGTGAAATAAAAGATCTCTTAAAACTAACAAGGAATAAGAAAATAACAATTCAGCAGGTATAAGATGATGCAAAGAAAAATAAAATTAGATTAATAGTTGTCAATGACACAGTGGAAGACAACATAAGTGCCATAAAAAGACTATTTGCAGAAGTACTAGCAGAAAATTATCCAAACATGAGAAAAGAAGCTGAGATACAGATAAGGGAGGCATATAGAACACCAAACATCCATAATCACATTAAATCCACACCTACACATGTAATAATCACGATCTCACAAATTCAGCAAAACAATAGAATAGTAAAATTTGCTAGGGAAAAGAAACTGATCACCTACATTGGAAAGCCCACAAGAATCAACAGATTTCTCAAGAAAAAACATGAAATCAAGATGATCTTGGAGTGAAATACTTCAGGACCTGAAAGAAAATAATTTCCAAACCAGACTGATGTACAGTATAAAAACTACATATCAGATTCAATGGCAAAATAAGAACCTTCCATGACAAAGAACAATTGAGGAAATACATGACCATCAAACCAATCATACAAAAAGTACTGTCACATATTCTAGAAAGAAAGAGAAGTGACCACAGCTTCAAGAACAACAGATAGAAACCTCCAACCAGAGCAAGTAATCAAAAAGAGGGAAAAGGTACAGAACATATAAGAGGAAAATAACATGACATAGATAAGCCAAAATGTATCAGTTATAACCATCAATGTATAGGGCCTCAATTTACCAATCAAAAGAAACAGATTATAAAGCACCTTTTCATACTTGATGTCAGTCCAAATCTCATAGGTATTTGAATTAAGCAAAATAACCCAATACACTCCAAAAGTAGTGGGTTATCAGAAGTACTGGCAATTGTCAGAAGTTGTTGACTTGATCCTCTTTCATCTCAGCATATTAATATGGCATTACTTTTTATACCTCGTGGTTATACTTTTCTGCTCTATGGCAAGACCTATATAAGTAAAATTAACTTTTGTATCTGACAAAGTCAATCAAATCCCTCCAGGATTTACCCTGATACCATGTACAGCACCTTGTCGATCTTTTTTTCAGAGTCAGTCATCTGGATGAGTCCCAGCCACCACTTGACCAATTTGCTCTCTGTAAAAAGCTGAGAGAATTTTTCTCTCTAGATGACTCTACTGAAGCACACTATACATCATTGATCCCTTTCCTCTGTGGCCCATAATCTCATTGATCAGAAAATTTAGGACACTACTGAGTTACAGGATGTCACAGCATAGGTTCTCTTTTGTCTTAAGTTCTCACTGACTTTGGAGGGTTAGGGCCAAAATATTGGCTATCTTTGTAGCCACTCTTTTTTCTTTAACTTTTGGTCTGCAAACTTTACTTGTTAAACATCCAGAAGAGAAGCTTAATGATATTATTATCCTGTTACAGAGGCAGTTGACCTTCACATCACTATCTATCTGAATATCAAACACCTTAGATATAACATGGAACTGCTATTTTCCAACTACCATGGGTATTCTAAACTTTGAAGCTCTGTAGAACGTGAAAAAAAATACATTTTACACAGAAATTTATTTATCAAACCATATACAACTTTGTAGTAGGACAAGCCTATGACTTTTTGCATGTCTCTTGTTTTCTTTTATTAATTTTTATACAAACATTTACTTTAAAGAGAGTATATCTTGTACTCTGAATAACTATTATGAAGGCAACAACATGCAATGTATTAATTATCGTAACTGTGCTACTAACCTGTTTTGAAAATGTTTCATTGCTATTTTTTCTCATTAAAATGATTTGAAAATTAAAAAAGAAATATTAAAAAAATGAAAGGAACAGACTGGCAAAGTGAATTAAGGAACAAAATCCAACAATATGTTGCATACAAGAAGCACAAAGGATGGAAAACAATCCCCCATGCTATAGGAAATCAGAAAAAAAGCCAGGGTAGCTATCCTGGTTGATGACAACATCAACTTCAATCCAAAAATCATCCAAAGAGATAAACAAGGTCACTACATACTTGTTAAGGGAAAGCCGGAAGAGAAAGATATAATAATTGCAAATATATATGTACCCAATCTAGGAACACACTCCTGTATAAGACCAATTTTCACAGACATGAAAAACCAAAGGAGCAATAATACAATAGATATAAGGGACTTTAACATGCCCATGTCACAAAGAGATAGATCAACTAGGCAAAAAATTCAGCAAAGAACGAAACCAAACTTGTGAAGAAACTTATATGGTAGACTTTTACAATTTTTCACCCTGCAACAAGAGAATATACATAATTTTCAGCTGCACATGGTATATTCTACAAAATGCACCCTGTACTAGTACACAGAACATTCTTAAGTAAATGCAAAGGAATTGAAATTAACCCATGCATACTATCTGATCAAATTGCAATGACCATAAATGCATGAAAATTAACACCCTCCTAAATAACCAGTGAATAAAAGATAAAATTAAAGAAAAAACTGCAAAATATTTTATAATCAAACAAAAATGCAGATAGAACTTATTAAAAATGTGTGATGCAATGAAAGCTGTCTTAAGAGGAAAATTGATAGTGGTAAATCTTACATTAAGAAAGCAGAAAAGTCAAATTAAATGATCTTTTGCTGTACCTCAAGCTCCTACAACAAGAACAGCAAGTAAAGCCCAAAGGAAGTAGGAAATTATAAAGATTATAGCACAAATTAATTACTTGGAGATGAAGAAAACAATACAAAGAATAAATGAATCAAAGATTTGGTTCTTTGGAAGAATAAATACAGTGTTTAATCCCCTAGCCAACCTAATCCAAAAAAACTAAAAAAAAAACCCTAAAATTCATGCAATAAAGAATGAAAAGGGTTAATAACTACAGTCCTTGAGAAATTCAGAAAATCATCGATACCTACTTCATAAATCTTTAATCTCATAGAGTGGAAATCACAGAGGAAATGGACAATTTTCTAAACACAAGTGAAATACCAAAGCTGAGTCAGAAGATGTTTAAACTCTGAATAATCCAATAACAAGAAACAAAATTGAAATAGTAATAAAAATCCTAGAAATAAAGAAAAGCCCAAGTCCGGATAGATTTGTAGCAGAATTCTACAAGAAATTTAGAGAAGTTAAAGTCAACTTTTATCAAACTCTTCAATGAAATTGAAAGGGAAGCAATTCTCCCCAGCTCATTCCTGAAGGCAAGTGTTACTCTGATTCCAAAAACCAAAGAGAGATCCATTTGAAAAAGAGAACTGCAGGCAAATCTCTCTAATGAATATAGATGCAAAAATCTGCAATAAAATACTAGCAAAATGAATACAGAAAATTACCTGAAAGATTATTTTTTTTTCACCTGAAAGATTATACATCAATATCAAGTGGATTCATTCCAGGAATTCAGGGATGATTCAACATATGCAGGTCCATAAATATAATACACATATTAATACAATCAAGAACAAATCAACATGGTCATCTCAGTAGATGCAGAAAAAGCTTTGGACAAATTCCAACACTCATTCATGATAAAAACCGGGCAGAGAATTGAAATATATATTCTATATCTCAATATGATTAAAGCCATCTATGAGAAACCAACAGCTAACACCATAATAAATGGGCAAAACCTGAATGCCTTCTTTTTAAAATCAGAAACAGCACAAGTTTATCCAATGTCTCCACTCCTATTCAATACAGTTCTGGAAACATTAGCCAAGCCAGAACTATTAGACAAGAGAGAGAAATAAAATGAGTAAGAATTGGAAAAAATTAAAATTATCATTATTTACATATGACTTGATACCCCACAAATCCACTAAAAGTCTTAGTGATTTAATGACCAAATTCAGCAACATAGCAGGATATAAGTCAACGCTTAAAAATGCATAGCATTTTTGTGCATAAACAATGAACACAGTGAGAGATAATTTTGAAAAATGAAACCTTTATAATAATATCAAAAATATGAAATACTTACAATTCAATCTCACAAAGGGCATGAAAGATTTATGCAGTGAAAATTACATTACTCTGAGAACAGAGATTGAAGAAGATTTGAGAAAATGAAAAATATTCCATGTTCCTGGAAAGGAAGAAAAAAATTGTGAAAACGTCCATACTTCCAAAATTGTTATACAGTTCATTGTAGCCACAACTAAAATACCATTAGTATACCTCACACAGCTAGAGAAAATTTTCCTTAAATTCATTTGGAATCAGAAGGAACACAGAATATAAAAAAGTAAGCCTGGAAAAAAAAAAAGAAAAAGGAAAGGCTGGAGGTATCACATCCCTGACCTGAAATTACACTATAAAGCTACTGTGATAAAATCAGCATGGTACTGACATAGAGACAGACATGAGAATCCATAGAAAAGATTAAAAGATGCAGGCAGAACTGTAAACGCACACAGCCATCCTATCTTTGATAAAGGTGTTAAACATGCTCACTGAAAGAAAGATAGCCTCCTTAATGGTGCTGAAAAACTGACTTTCCACATGCAATAAAAGCTAAAATTAAACCCATGCCTATCACCATGCACAAAGGTATTGTCAAAATCGATCAAACATTTTAATATTAAAACAGAAACTCTTAATCTTCTGGAGGAAAATGTAGGTAGAAATTTTAAAGACATAGGGGTAGGTAGAGAGTTCATGAACAAAACCCAAACTACATGGGAAGTACTTCAACGAGTCAACAACTGGTATTTCATCCTTCTGAAAAGATTCTGCACTTCAAGGCAAATCTCCAACAGAGTAAAAAGAAAACCTACAAACTGGGAAAAAACATAGCTGATTATCCTTTTGACTAAAATATTCCACCTAGAGCACATAAATAATTAAAAAAAGGCCCCTCAAATTTAAAGGCCAAATGCAAAATTGGACATCTGAGATGAATATATAATTCTCAGAGGAAGAAATACAAGTGGCAAATTAATATATGAAAAATTGTTCAACATCCTTGGTCATTTGAGAAATGAAAATTAAAATAACAGTTAGATTCCATCTCACCCAGAAAGAATGGCTAACATCAAAAAGTCAGTCACTAACAAATGCTAGAGAGTCAGTGGAGAAAAAGGAACCCTTCTGCACTGTTGGTGGGAATACAGACTGGTACAACCACTACAGAAATCAGTATGGAGATTCCTTCAAAAGCTAGGATTGTAGGTCCCATTTAACCCAGCTATTCTCTTCCTGTATTTTTCTAGAACCGAAAACCTCATAATGTAGCAATATATGTGCACATTTGTTTATAGCAGCAAAATTTGTCATAACGAAATCCTGAAACAACCCAGATGCCTGTCAACTGAACAATAGATAAAGAAGATGTGGCACTTTTACACAGTGGAGTATTATTCAGCCATAGAACAGTGTACATTTGAATCTTTTTTGGTACATGGGTGCAACTAGAGAACATACTCTTAAGTGTAATAAATCAGACACACATCTGCAAACATGTATTGTCTCCTTAGTGTGAGAAACTGAAAGACAAAAATGGAATCTGAGTGGCAGTACGGATACTGGGAAAACGGAATAAATCTATTCAAAAGTAAAGAGTTATTGAGTTGAGAAGGACAGGAGAGGGAGTGGAGGAAAGAGATTTATCTATGTATGTAAGCGGGATGGTTTTGGCAACTGTACCATGCATTTCTGCTGATATATGGAAAGGAGAAGTTAATGCTTTATTTAGTTTGTCTCCTTTTTTCAATTGTTTGTACTTTGTATCTTCTTACTTTCTTATACATGTCTTTCTTCTTCAATTTGATATGCATATATCTGGTAATATGAATAACTGATTTGTAGACACCATTATGTCTTATAAGAAATACTGTGAAATTCATATTACTTTGTTAGGTGACAGTCTGTATTACTTTTAAATTTTTCTGTTTTAATTCTAATTTGTCCTCTCCTTAAAACAGAAAAACATTGGGAAAAAAGAGCAAAAGCATCTGGTACAGGGTAAGAGTGAGATTCAGAGTGCTCTGGCTAGCACTGAATGTGTTCATCAAGTTGTTCCTAGTGTTTGTTATATTGCTTAGCCTTATCAGACCATATATTGCTAGTTAAAGGACAGCTTTTATATTTTTAAGAGAATAAAAGTTGAAAAACTATTAAAATGATTCATAATTATGAAAAAATCTGGGATGAGATAAAGGAGAAAATAAAGAAAGAAGAGAAAAAAACATATACATATACACTCACGAGATAGCTAGAATAATTTCACTATTAATTTCTACCTGATTACTTAAAAGAACAGTTAATGCTTATTTATTTTATCAAGTTTGAATACCTACATATGATAGCACAGTACAGTTTTGAGCAGTTGCTATCTCTAAGGAGACGTGAAAGCCTGGCTATCCCATCTTTATTTTGGGGCAGAGACTCTACCAGGACAGCCTTCACCATAGGCCTGGTTAGCCTCATCCCTGATCTGACTCAGGCTCTGGCGTGGTCCATTTCTAACTGCCTATCAATCTCTACTAAGGTAGCTATCTGTAACAAGCATGCATATAAGCACTACTAATAAGTATGCTATGACATAGCAACATTAATTGTCAGTACCTACATATGCATAAATTTAAATCCTCAAGTACACTTTGAAGCATTTATTATATCATGGCAAATTAATGATGCTGTCTATTCTTAGAACTATAATACTAGTACCTCATGTTGTTCTCTCTAATTTTGTAATGTGTATAATCTGAGGTATTTATTATAAAGTGGAAAGCTTTTCCTGCACTTATTGGGGTTTTATACTTCCTTTTAAATAAAGATGCTGGGGCCAGGGAGATGACTCAGTGGAATATGCGCTTCCCTGGCAAGCGCAAGGACCTGAGTTCAATCCCCGGTTCTACAAAAAGAAAAAGAAAGAAAGAAAGAAAGAAAGAAAGAAAGAAAGAAAGAAAGAAAGAAAGAAAGAAAGAAAGAAGGAAAGAAAAAAAGAAAGAAAGAAGCTGAATTAATGTGGTTTGTAAAATAAGTTTCATACTTAGAATTAATAAAATAATTTGTTTTTTTAAGTATATGTTCACAGGTCAAAAAACTTAAAACACTTTTATGAAGAAAAAGTTGCGGGGTTGGTGAGATGGCTCAGTGGTCTAAAGCACCTACTTGGAACAAAACCTCACAAAGCACAGGGACCACGGTTCGATCCCCCAGCACCACATGCCAGCTAGCCCCGCCCCCTGGTGGGCTGAGCTGGCCACACACACACACAAACACATATAAATAAATAAACGTTAAAAAAAATCTATAAAAGAAAAGAAAAAGTTGCTTGGGGGCAGGGAATATAGCTCAGTGGAATGAGTGCTTGCCTGGCAAGCACAAGGTCCTAAGTTTAATCTCTGGTACCACCAAAAATAAAAGAAAAAGAAAAGTACAAAAAAGTTGCTTGACTTTAAGATAAAGTGTCTTATTGAACTTGGAATCTGAATAACATACATTATTTTATTATTATTATTATTATTATTATTGAACATTAAATGTTTAAAATTAAAAATAAAAGCCTTCTAAGTTCATAACTATTGGTCTCAAATATTAGTCTATGCTGTTTCAATTGTGTATTATATTTTCCTTTTAAGTAAATCAGCGTGTTTAATCTTATTTAAGTGTTTCTGTTTTGTGTTTGACTTTTATATTCAATTATGTCTATTCTGCATCTTGGAAACTCTAAGGTGTATAAAATATTGAACTTATTCTTTGAGGGTTAAGAAAATATAATTTTCTTATGATGCTGAATGAATAGCAAAGAAGTGTGTGGGGCTCAGTGTTATCAGAAGAGAAATCCTGTTGTCCACACTTGGTGGGTAATGATCTCCACTGAAATGCATCTTGTGTTAGTCTTTATGGATGCTGAACAAAGTATCAGAAACAGAGTGCCTTAAACCTCGAGGTGTTTACCTCCCAATGGTGAGGGCTAGAAGTTTGAGATCCACAAGTCACTAGGGACATATTCCACCTAAAAGCAGCAGGAAGAAATTTTAGGAATTTTCCTCCATGACACTGGAAGTTTTCCTACAGTGTTGGCATTCTTTGATTGGTAAATACATCACTTTAATATCTGTCACTTTGTTAAATATAGCATTCTTTATTTTTATTTTGATAGAAAACAAAACTGTATTATAAATTTCTAAAGTTATGTAGATATGTGCTGGTTGACAAAACAACAAGGCCTAATCAGGGATATTTAATATTTTAACAATGACAAGGATTTACAGTAATACTTTTCCCCAATATTAAGAGAAATTTTAAATGTATAGATTTTACATTTTACATGTATATTCTCCAAACATAATCTCCATACATTCATTCTCTTGTGTAGACGCTCATTTGGATCATGTGTCACACAAATGTCCTTATTTGAACTTAATCACATCTACAGTGGCCCTATTGCCAATAAGACATGTTATAAAGTACTTGAAGATCAATATTTCAAGTGAATAAGACATAATTCAACTCAGAAAACACATCCAGCAAGTAGGCTTTGACACCTTTTTATTTATTCTACAGATTCACAACTATAGATTGTGAATTGCTTTAGAATTCTTAAAATTATATTTCTTCACAAAATGTCTGTCTTCAAGTACTTTATTACAGAAACATTCCTCTCTAATATAAAATCATTAGAAAAATTAAACTTTAAAATAGAGCAAAAGTTAGCCCTCATCATATTAACTTTTAATGTCCCTAGGCTGTGTCTTGTACCAGATCTAACTTAGAGGAGTAGTGAAAAGACCATTGCAACAGAAACAAGACAGTGAAGAGGTGATAAAGTTTGGAAATTATCTATACATTTAAAGTTACTCTCAGTATTGGGGAAAAGTATTACTGTTTAAATGCTTGTCATTGGTAAAATATTAAGTATCTCTGATTATGGCCTACTGTTTTTTGTCTACTAGCGCATACCTATATGACTTTAGAAAGCTATGATATTTTATGACATTTTCTATCAAAATAAAAATACGACAATTAAAAAATTCATTCTCTGTTTTTTGTTTTCTTTTCCTAATTGAAGTTGAGAGCATCCAACATTCATGTTATTTTCTTTAAATCCAAATATTACATTTTCAGAATTCATTTAAAATATTGCTTACTATGAAGCATCATAAGCACCCTAAAGTGCAGAAATCACAATCTATTTCTCTTTCAGAGGATGCTTTTCATTCTGAAGGTATTTTGCCCTGGAAAACTTCTGCAGGAAGCTAAATGACTACTGTTCGTGATACATAGATTGAAAAAGGTCGTGCTCAAGCTTTTTTTCATTACACAGCCCATTAATCAGGGAATTGTTGCCTAGCTCTACTTCAAGGCTTTTGATGTCAGGATATTTTCTTTTTCAGGGGATGAGGGTTGGAAATTTTCTTTTTTTTTTTCCTTGCAATCCTCAATACTTTATAGCCACAACAATATTGCCTGTTCATTTTATAGATGTAATTGTTGCCAGAACTGTGTTACTGAATTACGACGTACAGTAGATTCTGAAGAGTGATCAGAGCCAGTGTGCATGGACTCATATTTATCTCTGCCATAGTCACGTGTCCTCAGACAGGTAACCAGACAGGGTGAAACCAGTGAGCAACTGCCACAATAGCCAAGCGATGACTTACGTCTTTCTGAATTTCATGTCCACTGCACTGGGAAAAATGATTGGTATTTCACTCCCCTCAGCCAATTCAGTCTCCTTGTCCTGATATAAAATTTTATTTTACCTTAAACAAATGCTTCTCTTTTAAAAATAATTTTCTTTCCTTATTCCACGAATAAAGATAGGTCCCTAAATGATATCCCAATCTCTTTGTTAACACTGAGTGAAAATAAGCTTATTTTGTATAAAGCATTGTTGTCATATATATTTCAAATACAAACACACACAGAGATAGAGAGATAATATAGTTCATACATATTTTAAATAAAAAAATTCTGCATTTTAATTCTGAAGAAAATACTCTCTTTTAATTTTAAAGAGGTAAAAGAAAAATTTCAAAACAAGATAATGGAATGGTAACTATGATTAATATACTGTGTATAGTTCTTTCACTTTGTTGCTCAGAGTACAATATATGAGAATTTAATTGTCCAAACATTATCAGCACAATCTTTTCTTTTTAATGAACTAAGAGAAATTAGCAGTACAACTATTTTTAATATTTTTATGGGAAAAAAATTCAAGTGGAAAGGGAAACTGGGCACGGCATTTATTTTTATTTTTCTATTCTTACCAAAAAGTATCATGTGTGTCTGCCTTCTTTAGTTGCAGAGTGAGTAATTGAAGATACAGTTTTTATTTTTCCTTGGGATTGAGCTCTGAGTTTAACCAAATACATGGTTATTCTCTTTGTCTGTGTAATCATATATTATGCATACATTTTAATATATAAATACAATGTAATATTATGTAAATGTATAAACATGTAAAGACATGTAATAAGTAAGTTTCTAAAGTAAAGTTCTATGCATAATAAAAAAGAATGGAGGAAGAAGGAAGGAAAAAGCAATAAACAAAATATCTTTCAGAAAATTCCTTTCAGTTTCATGTTATATAACAAGTTAAAGTTATTTCCCTGTAAGGGTGCATACAAATTCTATTCAAAATTATTCCATCATTCAAAAACTTTAATTATTTCTTAGAATGAAAAGGGCTACACATTACAAAGTACTATAATTATTTTTATTATAAAACTCACATGAGGACAGTGATCTAGCTCAATGTCACATTGCCTACCAGGTAAAGTGAGTTCCTGAGTTCGATTCCTGGTATCACACCTGCCCAAAAAATAGCTCACATGACCGTGCAGCCTAAAATATATATAACGCTATGCTATTTGACACTTAATTAAGTAATATACTTTTCCATATTGAAAGTTTCTGTATGGATGCAACCCACAAATTCAAAGTTTTTTCTGATCACTTCCTGGGTCATCTTTGTCACTTTTAAAGGTGTTCTTACATGTGTTGGGATATAATGTTTAAAGTAATCTATATTGGTCTTATTTCCTCATGAAATACTATTTGTCCTATATCATGACAACATTTGACATGATAGTCTAAATTAGAGAACATCACACTCAGCTCTGTTTCAAAATTCTAAGTGTGCAAAATAGTATGGACACAAATTAAAAGTAAGAATTCTTATTTTACTCTTGACCTCAGCTCAAACATGACAAAGAATCCAAATTGTACAAAATGTATTCAAATGTAATATGTACAAAAGATACTCAAATATACATATATTCAAATATATATGCATATGTGTATATATGTACTGGATATTTCTTTCTCCCACATATTGATGCACATATTGATATCCTATTCTTGAGGTATTAGGTGGCCAGGTCATTGACCAGGAGATTAAGTCACCAGGAAGGACTCCTTCTTGTACCACGCTATGAAGGAGTTCCAAAGAAACTCTCCTTTCTTGGGCCACATTGTCTTGTGCGCTCACAGCAAGAAGACTACCATCTATGGAGAATGCATGGTATACCAAACATCAAATTGGGGAATGACTTGCTCTTAGTGTTCACAGCCTACATCACTTTGAGAAATAAATTTCTAGGTTTTTCTAGAAGTTTCCCAATGAAATATATTTTAGTCATATGGCTAAAACTGTAGAGCTATAGATAGGTAAAAACAGATATAGAGACATAACTATAAATGTTCATGTAGCTATCAATGTTGATCTAGATATAGATGGAGAGGTATAGGTTAGATATAGATGTATTACAAATAAGACACTAAGACTTGTTGAGACATGGCAAAGACTAAAACTGATATCAGTAAAATATTCCTACACTTGTCCAGAATGTTGTTGGCTTGCACCAGCAAGAAAGTGGTCTGTGCATGTGGAGTTTGTACTGTTGAGTGAGGGGTATCTGCTCAGTCTTCTGAAGACGTATGTTGAGGCTGATGTAGAAAGTAAAAAGCGAAGCCAGACAGTAAAAGGAACAAGTATTCCTTAACAAATGCTCCTGCAAAGCTCTGACCTGAAAAACATGCAAATAAGATGAAGCAAATCCTTCTTTTGTCTTTTGTTCTATTGCCATTGTTCCTGATGAAGCATAACTTAACAAGAAGGTAGCTGGCAAAGAAAAACAGAGCTTGCAAAGTTTTATCCCTGGCATCCATAGTACGGTATGGATCAGTGTGTTTGGAGTTGAAAGAAAGTAATTTAACACCTGGCACAGAAATAACAAGCAATAATCTTTATTGACACAGCAGCAATTGCTGCCTTTCGTCTTTGTCCATGTGCTTGCTCCTGTCAGGTCTGTCAATATCCCCCTGGCAGCAATGCAAGAACAGGGTGCACTAAGCTTGGCCATAGGTCTCGGGCCTAATTGATCCATCTCCCCTCTGGCCATATCCTTGGCAGAGACTAATTCTTGATTCTCCTCAGAAGTAGAAGCCTGAGGTAAATTTGCAATTTCATGATCTCATTTTCCTCTAATTAATCTTCAAATTTGGTGCAATTTTAGCCAAAATTTTAATTGGCATAACTACCTCAATAAAATTTCTTTACAAAATATATTTGGTGATCATGAATGGGGTAAAGAGTTCAAAAGAACAAATGGTTATCTTTCAATTGTGCTTCTCCAGATCCAGTTGAAAACCTGGGTCCACAGGTAGGCAGGAGCTTCTGGAGCAGATAATTAACTTTGTGTACCATGGATCACAGTCTTTTTCCTGGAAGAAAGAGATATTATCTCTTTATTTTCATCCCAACCTTATATCTTTTGCTCTTATTTATTCTTTTTATGTTTCTAGGTTTAACCACCGCTGGATGACACTGCAACTTGCATGAGCTGTTGTACCCAACCTTTTTGTTAGGCTGCTCTATCTACTCATAGTTACAAGACTAAGGTGCTACCATGCCAGAGCTCATGGCAGAACAGCCCTGTGACTCAAGGAAACTGGGTTGCCTTCCTGACAGTAGCACACCAGTGACCAACCTTCCTTCCATGGTGTTCCCACACCGTAAACACTTCCTTCTCTGTTGGTAACAGAACATGCTCAGCAAGCCTTTATTTCATGTATTTGAGGAGCTTCAGTCCCAGACTATAACAATAAGCTGATGTAAAAATCTGTCTTAGGAAAGCAAGCTTTAGTAGAAGATGAACCCCAGCCTATTCCATATGAAAATATTAAGATCCAAGCCATGCAACTAGTTTTTGAGTTCAATTGCAGTTTGTTCTTATTGTTTACTGAATAAAATGAGATACACATTCATCTTTTAATTATATGTTAATTGTTATCGTGTTATTAATATAAATATCATACTCAAATCTTGATAATAATGGACACCACCTAGAATACAACTTGCAAACCATTTTTATTTAATTTATTTAATTATTTATTTTTACTTACTTACATTTTTGGCAGAAACAGGGATCGAACTCAGGCCCTTGCGCTTGCTTGCCAGGGACGCACTTATTCTATTAAGCCATGTCCCCAGCCCTGCAAACAATTTTTAAATGTTAAGAAAAATATTAAAAGGGATGAACATATGTATTGCTCTTATAAGTAGAATTATTTCTTTATGAGCAGAATATATTTATTGAGGGAAAGCTTCTGCCCAAGAGAGGCACAGGAGGGGGGGTCCTACCTAAAGTTGAATTTATTTATTCAGCTTTAGCAGACAGAATAATCCAAATTCCAAGTAAATTTACCTGTCATTATATCAGATCTATCATTATATCAGAAGTAATAGCATGTGTTCTTATGTAGGTATAATAATAATAATGGTCTTAAATAAACTTGAATTGTCATAGCAGAAAAGACATGGAGTCCCTAGAGAGGACTCAGGGAAAATGGGGGTTTCATGGAAAGATATAATCATCTTTACTCGCTAAACTTATCTGTAAAGAGAAAGGTTTAAGTAACAGAAAGATGGAAGAATAAGTATTTAATCTGAAAAATATAAGACTAATTAGAACAGCAAAATCCTTTCTTATTTATCATAACTTTTTTCCTTAAAGGAATGTTTATAATATATTCTATGACATCACAAATATAAAAGAACTTCCACCAAGTTTCATGGAAATGTCAACATAAAACACTACATCCTGAACAAAATTAAGAATTAATATATATTTTAAAATTTTAAGTAAGTTACTATGATCTGGTCAAACTAGTAACAGATATAAAGTCTCTAGTTTTTTTCTAGAACTAAGTTACTGAAAATGAATTAATGAAATTAATCAATTATAGTTATTTTAACTCTTCAATCATCTGCAATTTTCCCTGTTACTGGAGGTAATTATTATAACAGATCTAGTGAATTAAATTTTGATATCCTCCAAAATAAAGCTTAAAGGATACATTATGCATTTTAAAATTTTGCAAATTGAAAATTTTGTGCAGTAGAATTAATATTCAATATGATAAATATTTACATTCTTCAAATGCAGAGTATTATATCATTTTCTTAATATATATTAATTTATCCACTTTGTAGCATTCTTATAAACTATTAACTTCTCTCTAACTTTGAAATATTTTTAATAAGATAAATAGATTACAAGTACAATAACCTGCATAATTACACTCCTATTTTACTATAACTATAATACATTTAAGCTCATTTTAGAGTACTGTAGAACTGAATTTCCCATAATAATACAGGTCTCCAAAATTATATATTACTTTTTACCCTGTTTATTTTACCTCTATCTTTGAAATACAATTATTGCAAATAGCAATGAGAGGTATTTGGGCTACTGAAGTGAGAGTCTGTAGGAGCACTTATCAATGACTTCACATATTTTAATGTAGATTAATCTCATTAAAATTTGCATACATTATGGTTAAATTATATACAACAATGCAGCATATCTACATATGTATGTTTATGTATATGGAATTTAAATGTTTATAGATAGATGAAACAATCAAGAAACTACCAGCTGATGGACATAGTAAGCATGCTTGTAAAACAAGCATTAATGAGGAAAAGAAAGCTTCTGTCCAAGAGAAGGACAGCAGGGGACCTGAGTGGGTTGTTTCCCTAGAATTATTGAAGTAAAGAAATATATATATATATATATATTCAACTTTAGCAGGCAGAATAATCCAAATTCCAAAGAATAATAATCCAAATTCCTCTGCTAAGGCAGAGGATTGCCAGGAGTATAAGGCCAGCCCTAGTTACAGAATGAACCCATATCTCTGAAATAAAAAGAAAGAAAGAAAGAAAGAAAGAAAATTTAAAAAACGAACAACTAATATGGAGATATGGTTAAATTCCTAACATTGCTATGTTATAGGGACTAGTAATAACTAGAATACTATTAGAAATTTCTTTTGAAAGCTATTCAAGGCCTGTTTCTGTAGCACAAAGGCAACTTTACTTTCACTGTGTCACAATTTGCTGAAAATGCATCATGCACGTTTTTTATGAATCTTAAAAGTATATAGATCCTTATGTGGTCTGTGTGAAGAGGCAGAATAGTGAAAGTAACCAAAAAGTATAAAGAATATGTATTCATTATTTGATTTTTAAATTCACCTATAATAATACTTGCATTAAAACAGAAAGTCTAAAAGCTTGCAAGATAAATTTTGCCTGTTTTAATAGTCAACCTTGATATACTGAGAGAGAAATAAAAGGAAATAAAAAGAATCTCAACTACTGAAGGCAAATCAGGAAATATGCAAACTGTGCATAGAGTGGCCTACTTCCAAATGATTCCAAAGGAGTACACGGGTTATGTACTTAAGACATGGTTGCCTGTGGTGATATAGGCGAATGAAACTCACAACCTGAAGGATATCTGGAATGAGTTGGTGTTCTCCAAAACTGAACAATGAATTTTAGGAACAAATGAGGTTAAGAGCAGAATATATTTATTGAGAGAAATAAAGCTACTGTCTGAGAGAAGGACAGAAGGGGCCCAAGTGGGTTGCCCAGGCATCTGTCTCTTATAGGAATTTTTATAGAGAAAAACCATGAGGAGAGTGTATCTAAGGTGGAAGGCGTGAGGTGGGACAAAATTATGGTCAACCAGTAATATTATAAGCATAACTGCTCAGATAAAATTGATTAAATCCAGTACCAAATGGGGAAGCCAGTCAAATAGCAAGCTGGCATGAATACACAACAGGGGCTTGTCCTGTTGTGAGTTGGGTTAGTGACTTTTCCTGGCTTTCTCAAGGTGATTATCAATCCCAGATGTTTGTCTTTGGGGAGGTAAGCATTTGTTTGCTCTTTTGTCTTAAGGCCTGGCCACAGCTGGAGTGTGTATCTCTCTCACAGTTGCAAGGCTTCTTGTGTTCCATACTGGCTCCTTCTGTGGGCCTGGCCCTGTCTGACTGCCTATAATATTTCTATCTAATTTAACTCCCTAAGGCACTAGAACAGAATGGACCTATTTGTTTTCCACAAAGTACATTCCTGCAGTAGGGGAGAACTACTTATTAAAATCAAAATACTTCTTACTGCATGATCTTTCATTGTTATGATAGCAGATACACAACCCATAATACATTGTCTAAATGCTGCCAAATGCTTTAGCTTGCTTTCTTGCTTATCTTATTGTGCTTTTCTCGTTGGATTTAACTTAAAGTTGAAAACCAGTGAAAATGATGTAGCAGATAGCCACCAGTACATGGCATCTTGTTTCTTGATTTTCAGAAGCACTGAAACGCGCTCTACAGCTGACTGCTCAAGGTCAAGTCTCAGTGTGCCTTAGTGTTACTGCTTATAAGCTATTTAGTATCTATTTAATTCTGTCCCTTTTGCCAAAACATAAGAATAGGCTCAGTGTTACATTTTTCTTTCATTCCTTCCTTTCCTCTTCTCAATTTTTCTTTTTGTTTTCTTTCTTTTATAAGAAACTGACAGTTTTACGGTAAATATACATATTTACTCTTAAGAGATTACAATACACAAACAAAAATATAGACATGAATGGACGTTCTTTTGTATTAAATTTATATATGATAAAAAGTAAAGCACAGTTGTAGGCAGCTGAATCACATAGAAATATAGACAGTCAGATGGGCAGGCCCTCAGAAAGAGCCAGTATAACAGACAAGATGTCTTGCAGCTGTGGGAGAGATGCACACTGCAGCTGTGGCCAGGCCTCAAGACAAAAGATCAAACAAATGCTTACCTCCCCAAAGATAAGCATCTGGGATTGATAATCACTTTGAGGAAACTGGGATAAGTCACTAACCCATGTCCCTACAGGATAAGCCCCTGTTCTGTATTCATGCAGGTTGCTATATGACTCAATTTTCATTTGGTTGTGGATTTAAACAATTTCACTTGAGCAAGTAAGTGTGCTTATCATCCTATTGGTTGACCATAGTTTTGGCCCACTACATGTCCACCTAGCAAGTTCCCATATTTCCTACCTTGTACCTGTTTCACCTCATAGTTTTGCTCCATAAAAATCTGTGAAAAACTCAGGTTCCTGGCAACCCACTCAGGTCCGCTTCTATCCCTCTCTTGGACACTAGTTTTCTTTTCCTCAATAAATCTATTCTGTTCTTAGCCTCAGTCATTCCTAAATTTCATTTAGAGAACATGGACATGGCCCAGCTATCTTTCAGGTTGTGACTTTCATCCCCCTATGTTAATACTAGTAAGAAAGAAAGATACATTTATACTTTAACTGACTTATGAAGACGAGCTGATGTTTGAAAAATTAAAATCATAAGCCTCAGCAAATATGAATTACATATAATGTCTTACATATAATTATATATAGATGACATCATATATATGCATATGTATATGACTTAATCCCAGAAGTATATTTTATTATTACTCTAGATAGTTCCCAATATCAAGCTGGCAATACAGATACAGATGAAATGTCGCAATTCCTATCACTGAGTGAGGCTAATGACATTCCAACTCCAATATATGCTTTATATACATCACGGTTTCCATGCAAAGTAAAAAAGTATGTATAATGCATGCATTCTCATTAATCAGTGGTGTAATATATCTCCCAAAATAGTTTTAAATGTGTATATTGTGTATACGGCAGGACATGATGAATTCTCCTACTTCCATAAATATCAGACTACTCCAGTGTATTTGTTTTTTGGTAAAATTTATTTAAACATTCAAGGATGCAAAGTACTTGAAATACAAAAGAATACAAGTCATAAAAATTTAAAAAATTAAAAATAAAAGAAAAATGATGAATAATCAAAAGGCCAAAATAGAAA
>NW_004524682.1:9268413-9274868 GCF_000260255.1 Octodon degus | reverse complement strand
TGAAAAAGCAAAAAAAAAAAAAAAAAAAGAGGACAAAAGGCCAGAGCCACACAGTAGACAAAATAGTGTCTAGAAAATAAATGGCATGGCCATTCTTACCCAACTTTAAGACTTAGCATAGAGCAACAGTAATAAAAGTAGCCCATTATAATAAAATCATTTCCAAAAACTTTAATAACATTGAATGGAAAGCCTAGAAATAGACCCACATGAAAATAATCTTGACAAAGAGAAATGCATGTTAGTGCAGAAAAAATAGTGTTTTTCAATGAACAGAAATTAAGCAAGTGAAGTTATAAATGCAAACAACTGAAGCTTGATACAAGCATTTATTTTAAAAATAATTAACTCAAAAGAGTACATACACCTAAATGTAAAAGAAAAAACTAAAATTTCTAGAAGAAAACATAAAAGAAACTTCATGAGATATAGAGTCGTGTAGTGATTTTTAGATATCACAAAAGTGCTATCCATGAAATAAACAAGACAAGATATAATAATTAACACTAAAACCCTCTTCTTTGTGAAAAAGAAATAAGAGGATTAAAAGATGAGCCTCAGAATGAACAACAAAAATAACAATTGTTAGATATAAAGGACCAGCATCCAAATTATACAGAGAAATTTTTATACTGTACAGCAAAAAACCAACAACAACAAAAAGAAACAACTCAATTTAGAAATGATAAAAAGACGTAAATATATTCTTCGTCAATGAAAATGCAGGTAAAAATAAACAGGACAAGACACACTATATCACATGCTATCAAAAAATGAAAACTAAAACATGATGTAATACTACACATCTTCTAAAAGGACTGATGTCCTGTGTTCTAACTCTTGATAAAGATGAGGAATCGAGGACATGTTTTTTATTTGCTGGTGGGAAGACAAAAATGGTACAACTGCTTTGGAAACTTATGCAAAGCTTAGCGTACTTTCATCATAAGATCCAGCAGTTAGCTTCCAGTATTTCCCCAAAGCCTTAAAACAAATTGTGATCGCTGCTTTATTCATACTTATTACTGAATCAGTTCATATTCTCTAAAACCAAAGAATAAATTTTAGAAACAGAGGTTAACAGAGTGAGTGCACTTATCGGGGAAAAGAAAGTTTCTATCCAAGAGAGGGTCAGAATTGACCCTGGGTTTTCTAGGAAGGTGAGGCAGGTCCAAGGTAAGAAACATGGGAATGCACAAGGTGGGCATGAGGTAGGACAACACTATGGTCAACCAGTAAGACTGCAAGCACTATTTCTCAGGTAAAATTGATTAAATCAAGATAAAATGGGGAAGCAAACTGTGCAGCAAGCTGCCATGAATACAGAGCATGGCTTTTCCTGTAGGGGGTTGGGTTAGTGACTATTTTTGGCTTTTACAAGATGACTGGTACCTATTTAGAATATCACTCCCTGATCTTCATCCCTAGGAAGTTATGTGGGGCCTTTTTTTCCTCTTTTGTCTTGAGATCTGGCCCACAGGGGGAATGCATGTCTCATACACAGTTGGAAGGTATCTTGTCTTCCATACTGGCTCTTTCAAAGACCTAGCCCTGTCTGGCTGCCTGCAACCTTTCTATCTACCTGTGCTGTCTACAACAGCAATAGGAAACATACTGTACGAAATTATGCAGTGTTCCTGAAGAGAAAACTAGACGAACATTTGAAAATCAGTTATTGCAGGATATTGATTCAATGGGAGGAAAGAAGGGATAGATAGGCAATAGAGTGGGGCTTGTAAGGTATTATATCTATTCAAATAATGCTGCAATGCTGCACGATGCCACAATAGATTTGTCGAATAGAAAGTACAACAGAGAGAGTCAACACAAATATAAACTCTGATCATTAATAAGATGCACTTACATTGGTTCTCCTACCACAGCATGCGTCTATTACACATGGGAGGAGAGGAATATGATAAATGAAAACTCTATAAATCCTCTCAATTCCATGTAAACATAATAGCAATTTTAAAATAAAATATGGATTTATAAGACTGTAGATGATATTTGACATAGTATTAGTAGTTATTTCTGGCATATCACTGAATAGTAAAACTGCACGTGTGGCAGTGTTTCACTTCAACATGAAAACAAATATGCTGGTGAGTCAAAATTTAAACACTGGAACTGACTGCTTCAGAGAAGGTGAAATACCACTGGATTGTGCAAACAGATAGCAAATTATCACTCTGATATGCTTGACAGATGCACAAATGCACCAAGGCTTGCAACTGAAATAGCTCGCATTGTATACAACTGTGACAATGTACCATTTCATAAGAAATATAATAATATAAACTCCAGGATATGAAATTAGTGAATGAATTGCTTCTAATAATTTCTCATTTTTGTTTTGCGACAAAAATTATGACCACCTTATTGATAATTTGACAATATATAAACAAAAATTCAGCAGATGAGTTTGATAATTTCCAAGTTATTGGCAAAATGACAAGATATTTAAGATTTACCTTAAATAATCTAGCAAACTAAAATATGTATAAGAAGTTATATAAAATTTACTGACAAAGTACTGTGTAAGTAGTCATTATTATGTTTTAAGCTTCATATATTTTTCAAACTTTCTGTTATTAATTCTGCAGTTAAATAGAAAATTTTTGAGCCAGGGATATAGTTCTGTGGCGTAAGCACCTACCTGGCAAACAAAAGGTCCCTAGTTATATCCCTGGTAGTGCAAAACAAACAAACAAAGCAAACATTCCCCAAAAAATATAGGAATAAAATGTTCTGCCCCTAGAAATGTGGCAAAAATCTGTTATATTTAAGGAAAGCTTAAAATAATGAAGGGAAAAAAATTCAGATGATTGCTGTTTAAAGAAAATATTAATGTCCTTAGAGATAAAAATGAATCTGTGTGAGTTAACTGGAAAACCAAGGAAGATGCTTAGGATAGGTATGTTATGTGATGAGCTGCAAATATGTGTAGAGTCACGGTATAAAATTTTGAATGTATAATTAAAATTTCAATGATGCTATGAAAATATTGAGAACGGAGAAAACAACAGATCATTTAAAAAAAAAAAGGAAGAAAAAACTTGGAATCAGTCCCAAGAAAAAGAATACCTGAACTCTCTAATAAAATGTGTGAAAGTAGTGTTACCACTTTCATTTTACTGCTTCAGATCAATTATTTGCCTATGACTTGGGCTGACTTCACTCTGATACTTTTGTAGTTAATTGATAACAGAGATCAGAACAAATTTTCTCATGTTGATAAGGAAAGCAGAACACTGGTACTTTTTCCCTTGGCTTTCTTTTCCTTCTCTCTGAGGAAATATCTACACAATATCTCTCCTCTGATCTCACAAAAGCAGCTCATGTACTTTTGCCGTTCTAGCAAACTGGACTGAAAAATAGTTTCTTTGTAATGTTCTAACTGCATAGGAGGCTGTCTCTGCTAATACAGCACAGAATAGTACAAGAAACAAGATTTTTTTTTTATAATAAGAGTTAACATTTCTATCTGGCAATTAAAATCCATTGAACATTATCATAACTTTTTCTGATTTTATGTGCTACATTCATTCAAAGTATATGTGTGTGTGTGTGTGTGTGTGTGTGTGTGTGTGTGTGCAAACTACTATGCCTGCTGCAAAGATTAAAGCATACCATTTAAGGATAATATTTGGAAGCTAATATGTGCTTTGCAAATTATTTTAATTTTATTCTAATCAGATTTATTTTAATATTTGAGTGTTCTCAAGCTGTTGGATTGTACCGTGCCCCCAGGAATACCATGCATTTCTTCTGCTTTTATATTTGGGTGATCAGATTCATCCCAGTGATAATTTCTCAGGAGCTACATCATGCAGGGTCTAACCTCCAGAATGGGGGCAGCAGAGACCATATCAATCAAGCAGTGTGAAGGCTTTAATTGCCCTTAGTGGCTGTGAGTGTGTTTCTGGAACTAATATTTTACCATTAAAAATCTTTTCCTCAGGTGTCTGTGAACAAGGAAAGGATCAAAAAAAGGAAAAGAAAATAACTCTGCTGCATTAGAACAGTCGGAGAACAAGCATTCAGTGTAGCATTCCATACTGCTGTGAAATTAAGAGCATTACCTCTGTGAATCCAGTTTGTATAGCCTTTACTGTTCTGAAATTGGCATATTATTTTCTAAATTTCTCCTAAGTTAAATAATGGCTAGGAAAAGAAAGTACACAGTCATCCCTGTACTTTTTTTAAATATTTACATAGACCTCATATTTATAATGGTAATTTCAAATTTGAATATTTAAAACATCTTACACCATTGAACTAATGGAAAATCACCATAATTTTGAAATATTGGTAAATATTAAAATACATTCTTTTTCTTTTTTTTTTTTCTTTTCCGGAACCGGGGATTGAACTCAGACCCTTGCGCTTGCCAGGGAAGCGTTTATTCCACTGAGCCATCTCCCCGGCCCCTAAAATATATTCTTCTTAGAGAAAACATGAACATTATTAAGGATAAAAATACAGACATATACAATTTTGGTATTCTTAACTTTCTTAAAGTTCTCCAAGGATAAATGCTGAGAACTTTTGAGGTCAATGTTAGAATAACTGAATTTATTTGATTTTACATACAAGATAGTATTTATTTTTTTTTTGTTTGCTACTTTTTAATTTTTGACAGATTTTGCATGTCTATATCTGGTAATCTGAACAAGTACTTTGAAGACAACTATATGCAGCATAGCAACTATTGTAGAATTGCTACCACCTTGTTTAATGAAATTCTGTGTTGTTCCTAATGTTTTCTTTTATTGATTTTTATTCTCTTTTATAAAAAATGAGTAAAACAGCAGGCTTAGATTTACTGTCATTTGATGTTCACTATATTTTCTCATTACTAAACTCCCATTTTCATATAAATGGTCCTTTTCCCCCAAACATGAAGTAGCATCAGCCTAGTGACTCAAGTTTATTCTTTCTCCCAACATATGAGTAGTATGTGGTGTTACTCACTACTGACATACACAAAATTGACTGCATAAGTTCATCTAGCCCAGGTACAAGTGAACCCAAGAACTGCTTCCTAGGTGTACATTTATCTTGAATTGATTTTTAACTAGAATTTCAGATATCTGTTAGACTTTTCAGGGACAAATACCTAGTTCTGCTCAAACTGAGCAGTTGTAAAACAGCTTTTTATAACAATGTTTCTTAATATTGTTTATTGTCTCAATTGTTTTACTCTCTTCTCTTGCCAAAGTTTGAAGAAAAGTTTTATTTAAACTTGCCAAAGTTTTATTTAAATAAAATAATGTCTTTATTTAGGTCAGATTAATTCATTTTCTACCTTGAGACTCCCACCTAATTTGAACATTTCTTACATTGTTTTGTTTCTCCCTTTTTTCCATAATTTTATTGAGAAACAAATAGCAATGAGACAGTTTCAAATCAAATTGGTAGGACAGTTTCAATAATTAACAAATTGCATGCTGTCTTCCTAGTGGTTATATGTTATACAAGATGCAGACATGATATCCTATTTACAAACACTATTAGAACAAATCCCTCTATTCCTTGAATTAAGAGATTGTAGCTATATATCTATGCTAACCATTTTAAATACACAGATACAAAATGGACATTCATCTGTATCCCTTTTTTTGTTTAGTTCCATCATTTAAATATCACAGGTGTGTGAACTCAGGAAAATATTCCAAAATAGTCCAGTAGTCCACAATAGTATTGGGTCTTCCACTTGACTGGCAATGTCAGAAGTTGTTGACCTGAGTCCCCTACAGCTCAACATAACACCATAGCTTTACTACTTATACTTCATTTTTATACTTTTCTGGTGGATGGTTAAGACCAAGATAAAGCAAGACCTATGCAACAAGAATTTTAGCTTTTAGATCTGATAAGTTCAGTTAAATCCCCTCAGAATTTATCCTGAGACCCTATACCTCAGATTGTAGATCCTTTGTCAGTGTCAGCCATGTGGATGAGTCATAGCCATTGCTTGGCCAATGTGCTCTCTGTGACAGCCTGAGAGAATGTTTTCTCTTCATGTGACTCTCCTTAGGCACACTCTACGTCATCGATCACTTTCATCTTTGGCTCAATAATCTCCTTGATCAGAAAATTTGGGACACTACTGAGTTACATGATGTTAGAGTACAAATTCTTCTATGTCCTGAGTCTTAATTGACCTTGGAAGGCTAGGGCCAAAATGTTAGCTTTCCTTGTGGCCCTCCTTCTTCTCTAATTTTTGGTCTGCAAACTTAAGTTGTTAACCCTCCAGAAGAGAAGCTTATTGTTATTACCATATAACCTAGGCTGTTGAGCTTACCCTCACTATCTGTCTGAATATCAAACATATTAGGCATAACATACAATAGATATTTTTCATCAAGTATTGATATGTTAAACTATAAGTCCCTACAGAATAAGACAAAAAATTAAAAACATTAAAATATATCTAAAAAATAGGAATA
>NW_004524682.1:9258569-9268218 GCF_000260255.1 Octodon degus | reverse complement strand
TTTTTTTTTTTTTTCGGAACCTGGGATTGAACTCAGACCCTTGCGCTTGCCAGGGAAGCGCTTAAATCTATATATTTTTGAACATTATAAGATGTATTTATTATTTTTCTGATCAAAGTGCAATGATTTTTAAATCTTCTTGAATGAATAACTGAAAAAAGTATCCCAGAAAATAAGGTATTTAGTCTAGAAACAAAAAGCTTGAATTGCTATTAATGTGAGAACTGAATTATTGCGGCATAAACCTAGCACATGCATTTCAAGGGTCTACTTCTACAAATTGTGTTGATCAGTTTGATCATAAACAACGCCATGTAACAGAGCAAAAGGAACACAGTCATTACATGTGATCCTTGCCCTGCATCCTCCAATTTCATTATAATAAAGCTGACCATTTTGTCAGGCTTTGAATCCCTTGTGAACCCAAGCTAAACCTTGGAAGCAAAGACTATGGCCTGTCATACATCTCTGCAGAAGATGTAGGAACCTAAGCTTTATCTTTCTGTAGGAAATGCTCAGTTATTTGACAAATATTAAAACATTGATAGCAATCTATTTCTGAGTTTGTTTACCAAACACCATATGGAAGAACTGACTACACAAAAAGTTCCTTTAGAATTTGTTCCACAAATTCATCTAACAGGTTTGAATGTGTAACCTGCAAGGAAAGGAAGTGGGAATCCCTAATCATAAAATGTTATAATCACATTTTTTGTTTTACTTTGTTGAGACAGGGTCTTACGATGTAGTTTTTGCTGGCCTTAAACTAGGTATCCCAGTTTAAACTTGGCCTTGAACTCCAAACCAAACCTCTTGCCTCAGCTTCCTGAATACTGGGATTACACATGTGCCCACCATGTCCAGCTGTCATGCTGTAATTACTAAAGGTATATAATATGCATATTAAAAGTTTTGCTCACAGAAAGCACAAACTATAAAAGGGATAGTCTTTTTAATAAAAACAAAGAACTAGTTGATACCTTAGTTTTGTGAGCATCATAACAACTAAGACCAAATTAAACCTGAATTCATTGTCTACTCCTGTGACCAAAACAATAAAATAAAAAGTTTAATGTCTTACTATGTATTTTCTAGCCATTAGTTAAGATACAATCTGGGAAGATTAAAACTACCTTAAAAAGGAATTGGATAGCAGCTATCAAAGCATTATTCAAGTGTAATATCAAGGACCCTTCAGGTTCAGAGTTAGCCTTCTTTATCAAAAATCTTCACAACTTCATCAAACACTTTATCAACAGATCTGGACGTGTATAATTTATTGAGTTTCCCCATTTTTTCATATGAGCCAATAACTGGCTTCATTGACTGAAGATAAGTCTGGACCCTCTTTTCCAAGCTCGCTCTGTTGTCATCACTTCTACCACTACTTTTTCCCCTCTCAAGACATCATTCAATACAGATCTCTAACCATACACAAAATTGTTGCAGGACAGTCCCACAACACTCCTTTTCCGGTTTGCTGCCTTCATTCACCACTCCCTTCCTTTATCTCATTATTACAGTCTAAAAAACAGTAAAATATACATCTGCTTTCCCATCCATGGTCTTGTTCCAGCCTTGAAGTTATTTTTTTTATTTCTTGGAAGCCCATCAATGAAGAATTTATTCTTCTGGGAATTGGCAGCCATTGTTTGATCCATTTCCCTCTCTAACACACTGATGGTTATCTCAACTGGCACATTCTTTTCTTCTTTAATGTACTTTCCAGTGAGTTCACCATACTCTGACTCTGGGCTATTCCTTTCATCACGAAGATGTTCTTCTTCTTCTTTTTTAATTTTTTTTCAGAACCAGGTATTGAACTCAGGGCCTTGCACTTGCCAGGCTTGTGCTTATTCACTGAGCTATCTCCCCATCCCCTCTAAGAAGTTTTTCTCAGAAAGGTGTGTCTAGCCATTTTCTCTACAATGCAGGCACACTGGGTCTGCTTGCCAGCTCTGGGATTGCTGAGGATGAACTCCACCAGTGGCTTCATGAGGGGAGAAACGCAGCGAAACAGCCCTCGGGTCAGCAGCGGGAAGCTCAGGCCCACGAAGTGCAGCACCCAGTGGTGGCAGCGGCTCAACATGCACTGCATCTCCGAAAGCAGCAGGGAAAGGGGCAGGCTGAGCAGGAACCTGACCCCGCGGCCCAGCCGCTGGCAACCACCACAGTCGCTACATCTATATTTAACAATTCTGTCATCCCTAATGACTTGAAAAAACTTGATGCATACCGTATTATTCTAAATATTTGGAAAAACTAAGTACTAGAAATATGTAGAAAAATTTAATAATAAAAATGGTGATTATTATATACAGTTTTTGTATCTTTTTAACTTTATTTTTTTTTTCACTTTATCTTTATAAACATTTCCTTGGCGATATTTTGTTTTTGTGGGAGGGAAAAGTACGAGGGATCGAACTCAGGACCTTGCACTTGGTAGGCAGTTGCTTAGGCTACTGAACTATCTCCACAACCTCTCCTTGGAGATACTTGGATATCTATGCTCAGGAAAATAGATTGCCCCCGTCTAGGATAGACATAGTAGCTTCTTCTCATGAAGGCAAATAAATTGAAATGGAGACAATTTCCGTATACTTTGTTCTTATTTACTATTTCAACACTTTGCTTGACCCAGATCACTGTTCCCCCATGTACACAGCACATTTTGTTCATCTCGCCAATTATAGCATTCTTATTCTAATTATTCTAGACATATGTGTGTGTGTGTATGCTTGAAATTTAAATATGTTAGATTGCTATTAATTGTGTCTTAATTTTAAGTTCCTGAGGGGTGTGTCAGTTTATTGTTCATTAACCTACCTATTCTCTTCTGTTTTTTTTTCAGTTTCCAAGAGTCAGAAAAAAACTTCTATAAAAATTTTATAACTTTTTTTCACTCTTTTTACATTACCAAGCATACCTGCATTGAATTTATTACTAGAATTAACAATGATAATTATGAATTTTATATACTTCAAATTGGCAATAGTGTTTGCTATTTGTATTTAAATTAGAGTCAGTTTGCTCTGCAAAATAACCTTTCCATAGATCTGTTATTTTTAAATTGATTTATTCTGTATTTTATTGTCAAATTAAATAATTCATATTTACACTTGCACACGAATGTTTTTCCACTTCTTTTTCTTTTTCCATTGTATCTATTTATTTGAGCTTCATACCTGCTTTTATCAAAGTCAAGGAATTTTGTATGGGAAGTATAAAATCCTTCCCCAGATCACCTAGCAGGAGAAATATACTATGTGTAATATCCTTGAAGAATCTCAAGCATCGTGCAAGAACAGTGGAGACTAACAAAAACCTTCTCATAAAGGAACATATTGCTGTGGATATTTGTTACAAAAAACTTAACACTTTGAAGTTTCTCCTTTAATTCGTTTTTTCTTGCACAATTACTTCATAGAGATTTCTTCTTTCTTGCTTTTTGCTGTTTTTCAAGAGCTGTTTGTCCTGAAAGATTTTCATTTCTTTAAGGAGCAACTTTGTTTTGTGCCATTATAAATCAGCCAACCTCATGAAATACAACTCCAACTTATCCTTTCTCGCTGATCAAAAAGTGTGATCATGTGCATCTTTCAAAAGTGCAAGACTCATCTTGTGGTTCAATTAATAAGCTAGGAAAACATAAAGTCTGAGGAAATCTTTGACTCTTTGATTCAATCAAGAAAATAGGTAATATAACAACAATTGTCAATTTGCTATTCTTGTTTTGAAAATCTATACCACATGTATTATATGTTACTCTGTTCCTGTCATTTTTTTTACTGTTTGTTTTTGCTTTTGTTTTTGTTTTGACTCTTTAAAATAAAATTTAAAATAAGTTAGAAAAAGATGAAAGAATGCAATATTAAAGGTAGGGCCACAACGATCAATGATCTCATTCCTAAAATTTTGTTTTTCATGTTGACATGAAATAAGTACTATATTGGTCAGGGTTTTACTTAGATGAACAGATATAATATAAGGAACATATATTAACACAAGATATACAATGTATAAGGAATTACAAGATTGGTTTACGACAGTCAGCCACAGAGTCAGATGAGGGAGTGTGCAGAGGGCATCTGCATATCTCAGTCGAGGAATTCAGTCCAAGGTCTGAAGCTCATTGCTGTGCTCCGTGCAAGTCTCTCTTCATAAGCCAATGGGTCTGCAATGGAAGGCTGATGAGTCTCCAATGGATGCTGAAGAGTCTGTGACAGAAGGCCAAAGAGTCTGCACTTCAAGACAGGTGATGAAGTCCAAGCAGAATGCGAAGACTGAAGTTCCTTGGAAGAAGTGGAACATTGACTACTTCCTTAGCCCCTTTGTGTAGTCTCTTTGTGCTGAGTCATTCTGGGGGCTGAACCAATCATGCCCCAGGGCAGGACCCCCACCAGCTGGAAGTGCACCTTGGACTTATCCTGCCAAGTTGACACAATGTATCAACCACTACAAGTATTCATTATACTTTTGGTTAGGTAATAATAAAAGATGTTCAAAGTAATTTGTCTAAAACCAACTTTCCCTATTTTTATCATCATTTGAACTAGGATATATATATATATATATATATATATATATATATATATGGTTTCACTATTCAGTACAGACTCATAGTGATCCTCCTGTTTTCAGCCTCCCGAGCACTGGGATTACAAACATTCACCACCATACGTGGACACCATTTTTGAAGGATCAGAGTGCCCTGGGGGTGACTGGGGATCGAACCCTGGCCCCTGAGCTTGCCTAAGCAAGTGCTTAGTCTGCTGAGCTATCTCGCTGGTCCTTGAACTAGATGTTTTAATGCTTAAATTGAAATTTTAAATTGAAACAAATGAAAGTACATAATATTAAAGGAACAACAAAATACTACTCAAATGAAATATTAGCATTTGGCAAAAGAGAATTGGAGACAAAACTAACATTTTCATGTAAATGTCTGTTCAAATTTCTGTTTTTGACAAATATAGGAAAGTTAGAAACAACTATAAATATTTGGTTTCCTTTGCATCCACTTAAGAAAAACATTTCATTTACTGACTTCAGTTTCATCATAATTAATGATATGGATTTTACCAATAAACTTTCATTTTGTTCTGTGTCAGACTTTCCTTTGGAATGTGAGAAAGTAGTAATAACAATTATAAGTTAACTAGAAAAGATTAGATGGCATGCTGGTTTCCCTGGACAGTGTAGCTTGTAGAACTCATTGTTGTTCTGTCAATTTTAGGATGCTAAAATTTTCTGCAGTTACATTTAATAACTTATTCTCTGAAAAGGATATAAAGAAATTGGAACTGAGTTCTATTACAGGTCAAAGCCAGTATATATATCCTAGTAGGAGATATACAAAACACACACACACACACACACACACACACACACACATTTAATTATTTATTATATAGTCAAAGAAATGTCTTCGTGGTGATATCTGTGGCACAAACATGCAAGAAGAAAAAAACTCCAGATGAAAAGTCATATTCTGAAAGTGTATTTTCACCACTAAGAAGGAAAGAAAATGATAAATTTGTGGTCAAAAACAAAATATACTTTGACAGATACAAATTATTAACTTTTTAACAGAAAAATGAAAACATACTTTAATGCAGATCTCCCAGATAAAAAGAATTGTCTTATGATTCTAAATGACTTGAAATGTTTTACACAGAAAAAGTCTCGACATTGTCTTCTCTGAAGTTCTTAGAATGAAAATAATGATAGAAAAAAATGTCATGAAGTACTTGGTAATAGAGATGGATTAATTTCATTTTCAAGGTCCTTCTGAAGCCTATAATTTTATGAATACATCATTAATTGAAATCATATTAAATAAAAACTCTCATAAAACAAAAACTCATTTCACAGTACAGGAAGTTGAATTTTTAAACACAATACCTTCTCTTTCTGACAACTTAAAGAAAAAAGAGTTAATTGCAGTCATGGATAGAGAAAAATGTGGTGACTGAAAGAATAGGTTTAAAATAGCCTTCAAACACTTAACCAAGATACTGCATTCTCAGGACTCTCAGATCCAGCCTTATCCCAGGCCTGGTGAGTGTGTGGGAGAGCTTCTGGCTACCTTGCACCTGTGGGATATGTTCAGTCCAAACTCAGGCACGCCAGATGAATGAGACCCTCTTCCACACCCTTGGGACACACTCAAAACTCCGCACACCCCAAGAACAGCCCAGTGAATGAGAACTTCTGCCATGTTCTCGGGAGCCCCAGATCCAGCCCTAGACCAAGCCCAGGGATTGTGTGGGAGAGCTTCTCCTCTCCCCTATGCCCCCTTGTCCCCTTCAGACCCAGCTCAGGCCTGGCATACAGGCCTGGGGTGAAACCCTTCAGCTGCAATCCCTGAAGACAGAGTAGGGGACAAAGCAACACAGCTAGTCCAGAAGTAGAACATCCTACCAGAGAGGCTCAACAGCTTCATTTCCAAGGGCTGCAGCATGAAGGAGCTGAGCACAGCACCCAGAAGCAAGTCAGGCAGAACTGAATAAATTCAAACTTTGTAGGTCTGCACCTGAATTTCAGTAGGTGTTAAGGTTATAACTGAACCAAAGCTCCACAACAAAGGTCAGAAAACAGTGCTATACAAAATGACAATGAGAAGGAGAAAAACGTAATCTCAGACCCCAAGCCCTCACATAACAAGTGCAGAGGACACTAGCAGAGAACAAATTGGGAATCAAAAAGCTGAAATCAATGAATCAACAGCTTCTGAAATAAAGAAAAAACTGCAGAAAGGTATAGAGGAACTCAGATAAGAAATAAAAAAAAGAAAACTCTGAATTATTAGCATAGGAAGTAAAGAATCAAATGCAGAAACATGGGGAGGAAATCCAATGACCACCCAGAACAAGTGCAGAGGACATAAGCTCAGGTGAAATGTATGATTTAATAGAGTCAGAAGTAAATAAGCAACAGCAGAAAGTTATAGAGGAACTCAGAGCAGAAATAATTTCTCAAATAAAAAAAAGAAATCTCTGAATTCATAGCATCTGAAATAATCAAATACAGAAACACAGGGAGGAAACACAGTCTGAAAAAAACTACAGTAAAAGAATTAATAACAATTTCTAAAGAAGACATTAATAAAAAAATAGAGGAGATTAGAAAAATGATAGATTCCTTGAATGAGCAATACAGGAAAGAAATAGATTGCATGAAGCAGAGTCAAAGAGATATAGAGGAACTTAAAATTTCAATTACAAGTTTACAAAACCATTTGAGTGAAAGTGAAGACAGTTTCAGATCTTGAAGATACTGGTGCAGTTAGTGAAAAAGTTAGAAAAGACCTCTTAAAAATAACTTAGATAAAAGAAAATAATTCATCACTTGCAAGATGATGCAAAGATGAACAATGAGAGACTTACAGTTGTCAAAGAGAAAGAAGGAGTCAATACAAATGACATTAAAATATATGGGCAAAAGTAATAGCAGAAAACATCCAAATGTGAGGAAACAATCTGACATCCAGGTAACTGAAGCATAGAGAATGCCAAGTAACCTCAACCTAATTAAATCATGAGACATATAATAGTCGAGATCCCAGAAATCCAGCACAAAGATAATATAGTGAAAGCTGCTAGAGAAAAGAAGCAGATCACATTCAAAGGAAAAACCATCAGAATTATGACCGACTTTTCACAAACTATAAAGGAAGGAATAGTATGGAGTAGAATACTTCAAGTCGTCCATGAAAACAAATTCCAGCCCAGAAAACTATACTCTACAAAACTCTCAAGTTTGATGGAGAAGTGAAATACTTCCATGCTGAAGAACAGCTAAAGAATTTCATGATGACAAAGCCAACCCTGCACAGGCTCCTGAAAGATGTTCTGCAGAGGGACCAAAATGATCAGAACTCCACAAACGAGAACAGAAGCAACATATTAAATAGGGCAAATAATTAAAAACTGGAGAAAAATAAGTAAATAATAGCAGGTAAATAACATGTCAATCGTAAATCAACACATCTCAATGATAACCATCAATGTAAATGGACTCAATTCGCCAATTAAGAGAAATAGAATGGCACAGTGGATAAGGAAACAAAATCCAACAATA
This sequence comes from Octodon degus, assembly GCF_000260255.1. Taxonomy (NCBI): domain Eukaryota; kingdom Metazoa; phylum Chordata; class Mammalia; order Rodentia; family Octodontidae; genus Octodon; species Octodon degus. The sequence continues at coordinate 9,260,136 of NW_004524682.1, read as the reverse complement.
TGCTGTATACAAGAAACACATTTAACTCATAAAGACATTCATAGGCTAAAAGTCAAAGGATGGAAAACAATACTACATGCCCCAGCACCTCAGAAAAAAGCAGGGGTAGCAATCCTGTTCTCAGACAGTCTCAACTTCAAACCAAGAACAATCAAGTGAAATAAAGAAGGCCACTATATGCTAGTTAGGGGAAAAATTCAAGAGAAAGAGGTAAAATTCATGAATATGTATGCACCAAACACAGGAGCACCCAACTATATAAAACAAATCCTTTTTTTTTTTCTTTTGTGGAACCGGGAATTGAACTCAGGTCCCTGAGCTTGCCAGGCAAGTGCTTATTCCACTGAGCCATCTCCCCGGCCCTAACTTTTTCTTTTTTAAACAAATCTTAATGAATATGAAAAATCTAATATTCAATACCACAATATTAACAGGAGACCTTAACACCTCCTTATCCCAAAAAGATAGGTCAACCAGACAAAAAGTTAGCAAAGAAGAAACAGGAGTGAACCAGAGCTTGAAACAAATGGACTTGGTGAACATATACAGAGTGTTCCACCCAAACACAGCTGAATACACATTTTTCTCAGCTGCACATGGGTCACTTTAAAAAATAGACCACAAACTGGTCCATAGGCCATGCTTAATTATATGCAAGAAAACAGAAATTATCCTATGCATATTATCTGACCATAGTGCAAAAAAATTGGAAATAAATGACAAAAGAAATCAGAAAAAAACCCTAAATACAAGCAATATCCTACTCAGCCATCAATGGGTCACAGACAAAATTAAACAAGAAATTAAAAAAACATCTACAATTCAATGAAAATTCAACCACAACTTATCGGAATTTATGGGGTGCAATGAAAGCAGTTCTCAGGGAAATTTATAGCTGTGAACTCACACATTCAGCAAACAGGATGTGAACAAATAAACACCCTAATGCTGCACCTCTAACAACTAGAAAGGGAAGAGCAAACCAAGTCCAAAGACAGGAAGAAATCTTAAAAATTCGAGCAGAAATGAATTCAATTGAGAAGAAGAAAACAGTTCAAAGAATTAACGAATCAAAAAGACTCTACCATCCAGCAGAAAAGTATAAAAATGAAGTATAAGAAGTAAAGACATGTTGATATGATTAGCTGGAAGGGACTCAGGTCAACAACTTCTGACATTCCCAGTCATGTGGAAGACCCAATACTATTGTGGACTACTGGACTATTTTGGAATATTTTGCTGAGTTCACACACCTATAATATTTAAATGACAGAACTAAACAAAAAAGGGGATACAGATGAATGAACATTCATATCTGTATATTCAAAATGGTTAGGATAGAGATACAGCTACATTCTTTTAGTTCAGTGAATAGAGTGATTTGTTCCAATAGTGTTTGTAAATAGGATATCATGTCTGCATATTGTACAATAACCACTAGAAAGACAGAATGCAATGTGTTAATTATTGAAACTGTTCCACTAATTTGATTTGAAACTGTCTCATTGCTATTTGTTTCTCAACAAAATTATGGAAAAAACCCACTTAACCATGGTGTAAAATTTGA
>NW_004524682.1:9214845-9258469 GCF_000260255.1 Octodon degus | reverse complement strand
ATATTCTCATTTGCTTATAGGTGGATATTGTTAGCAATTCTTTTTTATGAGCAGATTATATTTATTGCGGGAAAGAAAACTCGTATCCCAAAGAAGCACAGAGGGTGTCCTGAGTGGGTGGTCCCCAACAATTCTTTAATGTACTAAATAATGCTTTACCGTTAGATGAAATGCTTTTATGTTTTCATGTGCAATTTAATTTAAATAATTCATAAACCTCAATTCCAAAGTGTCCTTTGGGTCAACCTCAGTTACATTAAGAGTCACCAGAGACATTTTCCCTCACTTAAAAATAAAACGCCTCTATTTTTTTCTGTAGTGCTCAATTTTGTGTTATTCATAAAATTTTATCTCCATGAAATTCAACTGCATAAGTATTCATTGAATATCACTTCTTCAAAATGACTTTGGTAAGTCTAATGAAAATATAGGTAAATGGGTAACTAAACTCAAATTATAGAAATTCTCCACTCCTTGAATACAATTTTAACTATTACACTTTACATAAGAGAAGTATGTTCATTTTACATGCACAAGTTAACTCCCACCCAAGTAAAAGAATATATATGTATGGATTATGGGATTCTGAGTTTAAGCACATAGGTTATAATAGGTACCTATACTTTTTTGTTATTGAAATAATTCACAGATGTTCCTCTATTTAAATGCATGTTTTCAGGCTTAGCTCAGTGGACTAAAGCTCCTGCTTAGACAGAGCACAGTGGCCTTGCTTCAGTATCCAGAGTGCTGTGTCGGCCCCGCACCCGGGATGTGAGATTGAGACTGCGCATTGTGACCCACGACTGTAATCCTAGGGCTTGGGACACTGAAAACAGGAGAATCAATGAGTCCAATTTACGTAATGAGATCCTGTAGGCCCTGTAGACCTTGTACCAAATACATAAAAAATAATAATAATAAATGGATATTGTTATCAATTCTTTTTTCAATGAATGTTTTCAAAATGAAACACTATAGTTCCTATTTTGTATTATATAATCTTTTGAAAATTTGTAGCTCTTTTCTTTAGAAATATCATAATTTTGTATAGTAACATTTATGAAGATATTATTATCATCTTTGAAATTAAGCATTATAAATATCTAATGAGGTAAGTAATACAGGTGGCTTTAAATAATTAGAGGAAAACCTCAAACTGCTCCATTTCCTAGCTAATCAATAAGAAAAGATCCTGAACAAGAGTCGGATGACCTTTGAAAGGCTATCATTTCAGTTAGTATGCTGATGTTAATAAAATTAGACAGTCTCCACTTAATTTGATATTATGATGTTAGAACTGTCTGTTAAAAATTGTTAAATACATTTCAGTTAAGATTTAAATAAAATTATTTTTTTTGTGCAGAAATCATTTTAACTCTTTCCTATGTTAGAATTCAGATCCCTTAAGTTCCTGATAAACATATACTAAAGTTAGAAGTATGTTAAAAAGAGAGACAGAGAGAAAAGAGTGGGTAAAACAAAAGCATAAAATACATTTTATAGATATATAAATATGCTGGAAGGGTGCTGTTTTATCATATCTATTATTTCATTACATAATTTTGTGTATACATGTCTGCTTCTTATATTTCTATGGTTATCTACAACAAAATTAATTTAAATTATTTCCTATAGCAATAAGTGAAAATGCTACAATTATAATATATAGTATTCTAAGGATTAAAAACACAGTATAACAACTGGATACTAGCAATTGACTCCTAATCCTTTTTAGTATTCTTAAAAACATATTTTCTTACCACAAAGAGAAGTAAAATTTGACTCTCATCATTCATTCGATGTGAGAGAAAACTACCTTTATAAAGGTTCATTATATTTATCCTCTCCAGACAAAATGAGAATTTGGTTCCCATTCTTCGTATGCTGTCAGTTTTTAATTCTGAAATGAACACCGTTGATGACTATCCAAATATATCTTTCCTCCTTCCCTCAAGGTCTTTTTTTCTACTTTATGAAGTTGTTATAACAAAGCCAACTAATTTGTTCTTATGACATGTTGAAGAATATGTCTTAGCTTCAGTGCCTTCTCTGTCTTAAACTTATTAATTAACATATCTTTGGGTGAGGAATGGCCTGATTTATGATGTATCAGTGAGCTTTAGTAAACAAATAAAAACCCAATGTTAACTATATTTAAGTGATAAAAGATTTAATATTTTTTTCCAGTTTTGTGGAGTAGGTTCTTCCTTACAGGAACTGGTTTATTTTAAATATTCAGCACAACTTCTAATACTTAATGTGGAATAACTAATTTTTGACCATGCTGAGAAAATTTTCTCTCCTTTTCTTGGGAAATTGTATAAATAAAAAATTTAACTTGACATGAAGAAAACATTATTAATAGGAACAATTAGGAGATGATTCATACAACCAGTGATGATTACATGAAAAAAAAATAGAAATAGATAAGGATGTAACATAATGTTAAAATTGTAGTGAAGTTTATACTAAACAAAGAACTAATTTAATTATCATATTTTAATCTGTAACACATAGCTATTTATTGAATTTAATATAAAATAAAACTATATTTAAAGATATTATAAGAAGTAAATGTAGTAACCCTTTTGTAAATATGTATTTAGTACAGGGTCTGCAGGGTCTCAGTGTGTAAATCGGATTCGTAATGATTCTCCTGTTTTCAGCCTCCCAAGTGCTGGGATTACAGTGATGCGACACCATGCCCAGTCTCTATCGCTGTCTCAGTGCGTCCTGGCACAGCGTGCAGGGATGGAGCAAGAAGGCCATTGAGTAATCTTCACTTGGAAACACTTTTAAATTTATTGACAAAGTAGTACAAGATTCTCACCAAATTATGAATTAGAAATTATGAATTAGAAATTATTATAAAAACCGTACATGGATGCATACATTGATCATAAACAGGAATACAAATATTTAATACCCGTGTGTGTATGAAATATTTTTGAAAGGAGTATTTAGTTGAATTTAAACTATATTAAACTAAATATTTATTTACAAGAAAACTATTTTACTACATAGGGAAATACCATAATCCAATATTTCTTTTGATTTTTTTTTTTTTTTTTCAGAACCGGGGATTGAACTCGGGCCCTTGTGCTTGCCAGGGAAGCACTTATTCTACTAAGCCATCTCCCCGGCCCATAATCCAATATTTCTAAAACGTTTGATTTTAGTTTATTTTCATGAAAAATAAATTATTTATATAAAATGGTCTAAAAATAAAATAGAACTTATAAGTTCAGTGAAAATTTTAGTCTGTTTTGTTTTTTAATGACAGGTTAAGTAACATATGAGCTCTCATTGGCATTTTGTGGGTGTACAGCCTTCTGTTTGACTCATTTTTTCCATTCTTCATAATTTCTAAAAAATATTTCATACACACACGGGTATTAAATATTTGTATCCCTATTTATGATTCATGTATGCATCCATGTATGGTTTTTATTGGTGAGAATCTTGTACTACTTTGTCAATAATTTTAAAAGTGTTTCCAAGTGAAGGATCTGAAGTCCAAGTGAATTAACCAGTGTGTCACCATCGTCCCATGCGTGCACACCTGCCTGCTTCACAACATCGTGTCCTAACAGATTTTCACAGCACAGAAACGCCTTCGGCCCACTCTGTGCTTTTCTTGCCTATACAAATACAGAACCATGCCCATTGATAACGAACTGATCTCCACCTCAGGGGACAGAATCAACAGGTCAATTGTTACTGATTTTACCACTTGTACTCTGGCCAACAGTATGATTTGTGTTTATGATCCATAAGTGTTTTCAAGCTCCTCAGATATACCTGTACCCAAAAAGAATTATAGTGAAGCAGTACTCTTACATTCTGATTCCATAGTAACACCATAGTCAATAAAAATATTTTTACATTTGTTTGATAAAACTAATATTTTCTAATTGTTTCTAATCTTTAAACAGTTGTTTTCCTAGGATCTTCCCAGTAAATTTTCTAGAAAAACATAGTTTGTTTAAGTTTACCTAAAAAAATGGAAACTCATAACACTTTTGTATGATGTTTCTTCATTTTCACTGGAAAATGCTGATTGCAAAACATAAAAACAGTGAAGATATAATGTTAACAAGGCTTGAAAGGGGTACTTTTATTAAAAATTGTTTCATATGATAATGTTTTGTTTTTAAATAAAATCAGTTTTGAATTTTTTTTCTCAGAAAAATGACCATAAAGTTTAAAATGTATGTTAATAAATATTAAGTCCATCTCTGGTCCCCCACGCCATGCCGGACCCACCCCTGGGGCATGCGGAGCCAGTGACTGAGTCCAGGTGCTGTGGAACGCATCTGTATTCCCAGAACTGGAGAGGATGAAAATAGGGGATCCCTATGAGTCCAAGCTGCATAGTGAGACCCTGTACCAAATACATAAAAAAGAAAAAAAAAACACTAAGTCTAAATAGTATAATAAATAAGATACTAAAAATATGCTAAATATTCACTGAAGAAATTACTTCTATTAATTGTACTCTTGTAACTAAAAGATTATATGATTAAGACAAAAAATACTAGAATGATAGATGAATATTTATAGGATTTGTAATTTTATTCTACTTAGTGTTTATTTCGGCAAATGAGTCGTGGCCCTGATGCCTAGAAGGTATGATTGAAAAATGAAGTGAATTTCAAATTTTAAAACTTATTACAATAAAGACGCACCCATGTTGCCCTTAATCCCACTCAGAACACACCTTCTCAATTGGAACGCATTTGTCTCATTGTTTGTCCCAACTACTGAAGCAGTTCTGGGACTGATCTTTGTCGATTGGCTTTGGTTGTGCTGTTACTGCTGGGTCTCTGGATCACCTTAATTATTAAAGGTAGTTTCCTTTCATGGTCATTCAGACTTTGGGGGAAAAACTGGAGTCACACTGCCCCAGCCCCAGCATGTAAGCACGTGATATGCCTTGCTTGTTCAAGTCTGTTTGCAGTGAATAGCACTGTGCAGAACCATTTGCTTTACTTCTGATCAACTTCTTATAAACACACTGAAGAAGGAATTTCTAGAACCGCTTCAGAAAGTGAAAGATGGGATTCTATTTTGAAAGCCTTACCTATGCCTCTTCAAGCTGTTTCACTTTTAATAATTGGATCTTTGATACAGTTTGATTTTAGCTTAGTCCATAGTGAGAGACATGGGAGTATAGCCAATCTTCTGAATGTGGATATCCAGTTTTCCCAGCACTGTTTATTAAAGATTCTAACTTCTTCCAATATACACATATTTTAGCCCATTTGTCACAGAACAAATAGGTGAATGTGCCTAGGAGTATACCTACATCTTCTGTTCTGTTCCATTGATCCATCTGTCTATTTCTGTGACTAGCATGTTTTTATCATTGTAGCACTTTTGTATAATATAAAGCTATAGTAACTTCCTCCTGTTTACGTTAGCTTGCAAGCAGCTTTCTCTTCTCATATAGGATTCCTTTTGGTATTGTGGGTCTCTTCTAAATTTTAGGATTTTTTTCGATGAATTTTCTAAGGAATTGTACAGTATTCCAATGGCACAAGTAATGACAGTAGGAATGAACAAATGGGACTGTATCAAAATAAAAATCTTCTGCATAGCCAAGGACACAAGTTGCAGAGTGAAGAGTGAACCCACAGAATGAGAAAAAAAATTCCCAGCTATTCCTAGAATAGAAGACTAATGCCTAGAATATATAAAGAATTCAAATGATAGGCCCATCAAAACAAAAGACCCAGTCAAATATTTGCAACTGAATTTAACAAACAATTCTCAGAAGTACAAATGGCCTCTATCTTATCTGTCTGTCTGTCTGTCTGTGTCTGTCTGTCTGTCTATCTGTCTGTCTCTCTGTCTCTGTGTCTTTTTGTCTATCTATTGTTCAGCATCTTTGTCCATTTAAGAAATGCAGATTAAAGCAATAGTGAGATTACTTCTACTCCACAGAGAATAGCTATGATCAAGAAATCAAATATTGACAAATGTTGTCATGACTATAAGAAACAAATAAACTCTTTTACTTTGTTGGTGAAAACTCACATTGGTACATCCAGTGTGGAAATCTGTATGGAGATTCCTCAAAAGAGGAAAAAAAAACACTAAAAATAGATATTTTATTGGACTTAGTTATTTCCTATCTAAGTATCTTACAGAAATAGTTAAAAGCATATTACTATGATACATACATGTTCATGTTCATAACAGCATGATTAATCATATCTAAGTCTTAAAAGTAGTCTATATTTCCATCAGCTGATGAATGATGATGAATATTTATACACAATTAAATACTACTGTGCCACAAAGAAAGATAAACTTCATTCACTTGTAACAAAACTGATGCGCCTTTGGGCCATAATGTTCATTGTAATAAAGTATATGACAAAAATATAAATTAATAGCAAATTAAAAGACAAATAGTAGAGAAGAGAAAATCTTTTGCAAAGGGGAAGAGATGTGGGACAGAAGACAAAGAGATGCAAAGGATCTGAAAATAAATGGAGCTTGAATATGTACAGATACCAATTCCTTGAAAAGAATGCAATCATCATGTACTGAAAACATATACTTTTTTAAAAAATGTATTTGATTGCTACAGGGTCTCATGACACAGTTTGGACTTGTGCTGATCCTCCTGCTTTTACCTCTCCAGCACTGACTGGGATTGCAGGCATATGCCACTATGCCCAGACTCTGTGGCCGACTCAGCACACCCTGGGGGCAGGGTGGCATGACATGTGGTGCCAGGGATTGAATTGCAGTCCCTCACTTGTCTAAACATGCACTTTAGTCTGCTGAGCTATCTTGCCAGCCCCATGCAAACATATACTAATGAAATATAATTTGAAAGAAATAAAGAATGTAGCAAAACTTATGGAATAAGAAAGTTCAAACTGTAGAAGAGTGTTTTGAGGAAGATTGATTCCAATATGCTTTTATGGTAAACACTTTTTTATTTGAACATTCCCTGTGTCTTTTGGTCACACTGATACTCTGTTTGCCAAACATAATTGAGTACGTATGGTATCTAATCTTTGGTAGCTACATGCATTCTAATTTTTGTCATCAAGTACATATGCTGGGTAAACTTGCACAATCTGATTTTCCTGCCCATTTCCAATTTTAACTGATGCAGTATGTATTTTTAAAGACATTTTTGAATGAACTGTGGGCTATCCTGGGCCTACTGCATTTGCATAAGCAGGTGCTTAAAGAACTAAGCTAATTGGTAGGCCCCCAACATTTTTAAATGCTTACAGTTTTATATTTGCAGAAATGTGGCAAAGATGTTGTATAGAGAATTTTTGTGCTGTTTAGACCATGATGACCCTAATACTAATGTATTCCAATAGTGCGATGGAGGATAAATGAATGAGTTTGTATTTGTTACATCATTGTTTAAGTCATGCTTTTTTAGGTTTTCTTAGTTTTCTTTTCTGTTGCAGTTAGATGCATCAAACTTATATTTAATCATCAGGTGCCCTTAGAATTTTCTTAGCCCTGATTGTGTATCAGATTGTGATTATTTTTATTTTTAAGGAGGACAGCTTTGAGAATGCCCATCAGATATTTCATACAATGCCTTTTAAAATGAATCTATCTGATTACTTTCTCTTGGCTAGGTCGAGGTTATGTGATACTGGGACAAAGACCATAGAAATACACACTTATTTGTAACATATCATGTCATGGACACATACTAATTATGCAACATGATTTATAACAGTGGACTTTAATCTTGAACAATTGGCTGAAGTAATGTTTATCGGATTTTTCCTTTGTAAAATTATTTTTCTCCCTTTATGTTCTGCACCATTGGAAACTTACTTGTTATATGGCATATACACTTAGGTATTCTGTATATCTTTTTAAAATGTTTAATAGTACATACTTTTAGAACATAATGATTACATTCCTTGGGAAGAAATGGTACATTTATATAATACATTACAATTCTTTAAATTTTTGTTTTCATTTATGTATTTGGTACAGGGTCTTCCTGAGCAGCTCCCACTCTTAGCGATCCTTCTGTTTTCAGCCTTCCCAGAGCTGGAATTACAGGGGTGTGTCACCACTCCCAGACTCTATTGCTGGCTCAGCACACCCCAGGGGCGGGGCTGGCATGGCAAGCTGGACCAGCAAGCGGGATCAGGAATTGATTGAATCCTGGTACCTGCGCTTTCCAAAGCAACCATTTAGTCTGCTTAGTAATCTCGCCGGCCCTCTATTTTTTTTTTTTTTATTTAGTAGAGAGTCTCTGCACAGTTCAGACTCATAGTGATCCCCCTCTCTCAGCCTCCCCAGTGCTGGGCTTACAGGCTTCGGTCACTACACCCAGTCTTAGTGGCCAGCACGGAGTGGGGCACTGCATGTGCTACCGGGGATCCAACCCAGACCTTGCGTTTGCCAGCCAGGCGCTTAGACCACTGAACTATCTCCCCACCCCAACTTCTCAGTTTTTATCCTCCGTTATCTCCATATCTGCTTTTTTTTAACATTATCAGATTTTTTTAGAAGGTTATTTGCAATATATGTAAATTAAGCAAATTAATAAATCAAGAAATACATAAAACACATACGACAACTATACGAATTCAAAGTGCACTTTGTGATACATTATCTATTCAGGTATTCTTGCCATCTTTGATAGGAGAATATCTTTATTCATAATTTATAATTATTCTCATGGAATATTTCTTTTTCTTGTATTTTTATTTAGTCACTTATTTGAACATTTATGTTATAGAATTATTGATTTTTTAACATTTTGGCTAATTTTTCAAATTTATTTAAATTAAAATGAAAGTTTTGTTAAATATATTTTGCAGAATTGCTAAAGGTACAGAGAGGAGACTCACTTGAGGTTGATCCATTAAGAGATAACAGTTAATTAACCAAGGATAATGTGAAGGTCAGAATGTATAAACTAAATAGATTAAGTAGGATATTTAGTACCAAACTGAACCTAGGCAACTTTATTTTAGAGAAGGTTACCTCCATAAGGTAGAACTTTCAGGGTGACACCCTAGAGGGAATATCTAAATAGCAATTTTGATGACTTTCTGGAGTTTTGGTTTGTACTTACATGAAAACTAGGAACTCTTCAGAATCTACATTCTCAGCAGGAAATGCCATAAAGAGTACAAAATGAGAGGGCATGTATTAGTGAAAAAGTTTCAAAACATATAAATGATAGAGGATTTATATGCAACATACAAGAAGAAAACTTAAGTTTCAAAAATAAGAAAACAAACACCAAAACTAAAAAATTGAAAAATGTTATAAAGTGATATTTCATTAAATGATAGTTGCAGGGCTGGGTAGATGGCTCTGTAAAATGAGCACTTGCCTGACAGGTGCAAGGGCCTGAGTTCAAACCCTAGTTCCACCAAAAAGAAAAATAATAACACTAATAATAAGAATAACAAAATAAATGTATAACAAAATATGGCTGCAGATAGAAAATAAGTATATGGAAAGAGCTCAATACTATTCATCATCTGTTTATTATACATTTAAAAAAGAGACATCATTTCACAGCTAGTAGTATAGCTAAAATCCGAAGTAAAAATAAACCTGGTAATGATACAAAACAACAGAAATAACAGTGCTTCATTGTTTCTGGGCATGACAAGTGACATAATTAACATAAAGGATATTTGGAGTTTCTTACAAAGTTTCATTGTCTCATTATTAATTTTTTAAATTTAACTTAGTTTCATTTTGAAAAGTAAGAGCAAAAGAAAGAACAAAAATCAGAAACAGGGGCCAAGGAAATGGCTCAGTAGAATAAGCGCTTCTCAGGCAAGCCCAAGGGCCTGAGTTCAATCCCCGGTTCCGAAAAAAAAAATGAATCAGAAACAAGTACAGAAATAGAGTAGCATACGACGACACATATGGTGCAGATTTTCAAAGCAAGAATAGCTGATGAACAATAGCAATTGTATTTCTAAATGTACCCTCTTTAAATTTGAAAGCATCTTCTTAAAAAGCCTAAAGTGGATGTTGCTAGTGCTTTATTTATACTTAGCTATAACTGGAAGTTAAGCTCTGCTTCAAGAAAGAATAAGCAAACAAATGAGGATACATCTATGCATAGAATATTATTTAGTGAAAAACATAAACGTCAAGTCATAAAAAGAATCTTATAGACGTATCTTAAATGCTATGCCACAATTTTAATTGCATGTGCTATGGTCTAGTTTGAAAATGTCCTCTCAAAAAATCTCATGTGTTCAAACTTTCAAAAAGTGTTTGATAATGAGGTTCTGAGCTTATGAGTAGATCAATCCACGACGAGGTGGTAGCTCGAGAGCCTTGTGGAAAGGCAATGATCAGTTAGAAGCCGTAAGCCTGGTCACTGCATCTGAGCCCTGCTCTCTTTTTCTTTGGCTCTTTGCTCTTTGCTGCTTGCCACATAGCCAGAGCTGCAGCCTTTCCTCTACCATTCTCTGCAGTCCAGATAACATCCTCGTTGACACACGGATGAAAGTAATACTGACCTTGAGCTGAAATGTTAAAAGACCGTGCACCTAAATAAATCTTTATACCTCTAAGCTGATTTTCTCTGGTGTTTGGTCACAGTGCTAAAAAAGCTAACACAACGTGACATTCTGTAAAACGCAACGTTACAAATACTGTAAAGAGATCAGTAGTTGCCACGGGCTTCGAGTTCAAAAAGGACATTCCACTAGTTAAAGCAGAGAGAATTTTTTTGGGATAGTGTAAAGGTTCCTTATAATGTTATAGTAGTGGAACTTTGTCAGAATCCTTAGATATTTGAGGCACAATAAACTTTAACACACACAGAGCATTAAAAATTCACTTAATATATTGAGGGAATGAAATGTATATATGAAAATAACTAGGGGCTGGGGAGTTAGCTCAGTTGAATAAGTACTTGCCTGGCAAGTACAAGGGCCTGAGTTCAATCCCCCATTCAAAAAAAAATAAAGAAAAGAAAAGAAAAGAAAAGAAAAGAAAAGAAAAGAAAAGAAAAGAAAATAACTAATTTGTTCTCTAGAAAACAAATTCACTCATTTCATTTGAAAATGAATGATATCTGGAAAAATAAAAGTTGAATAAATTTTATTTATGCAGGCTATTAAAATGGGTAAAGTTGTTTTCTGCTTAGGCACTAATCAATTATTCTGGTAACACTCTACATTTATAAGCAAATTTAAGACTTAGTTAAATTATTGATTGCAGTTGGTACCATTTTTCTCACAGTTGGAATGAGATGTTTCAGATAAATAAGAGCAAAAGTAGACAGAGATTTGTCATAATGAATCAAAAACAGATATACTATTATTAATCTTTGAGTATCTTTATATACATACAGATGTTTGTATGCAGTTATATATATATATATATATATATATATATGAATTAATATATTCGTATTTTTGTTCATTGTCAGCTGAGAAGGCCTAGGAAAAAATGTCAACTCAGTAGCAATAAACATAATTTGTGTGTCACACTACGATGTCTAATGTTCCTGCCTACCCGGTGAACCAGGATCCATGGAAGTATTGAGAGATAGCAGGTTCTGGGCCACGATAGAAACGCAATGGCCTGGAGCAGCTTTGGGACACAATATGCTACGGAAGCATTAAAGAGAAAGACTCCTGGCTTTTCACAGAGGCAGCGCTCTGAAATTGATACTTAACTTCAGCGGGAGTGCTGTAGCCTCTTTCCTATACTAGGTAACATTCATTAACTTCCCTAAGCACAGACCTGTCTTTTTTTAAGTAGTACTTTCAATCTCTCCTTCTTTATTTCCATCTTCTTCAGTCTTTATTAAACCTTTTTTGAATGATGACAGCATTCTCGAATGCCTTTATCAAGGCAGAAGAAGAAAGAATGAAAAAAAAAATCGCAGAGGGAAGAGCACAACACAGGACTAAAATAAACCCTGAAATGGTTGCAGTTTAGAAAGAAAAAGGAAAAACTGGCTTTGGAAACAGCTGGAAAACCGAAGAAGTAATTGTGCGTGTGGTTGGCATCAATGCTGTGATGCAGCGATGGGGACACTGGAGGAGCTGCTGGGCAGACTCGGGGTGACAGATGTCTTGCTATTCGAATCCTTGTGAAAAATCCCAAAGAATAAAAACTAAATTTGAGTATTCATGTTCATAACTCACAGGGAAAAATTAGCCAGACCTAGATTGAAGCTGTCATTCTGAGCATCGTTTGGTGTCCGTACACTGAAGCAACATCTGGAATATCCCTCCTACCTCAGTGACCATCCGCTGTAGCCCTTTCAGCGTAATCGACTCCGTATTATTATTTTTAATTAAACTCTTGAATTTTGATAGAATCTTTACAATACTTTTACAACAGGTTGTAAGTTTGATTAATCTTCAACTCTGTAGCTCATGATAAAGTGCCTTTTAAAGAAATATGTCATTTTAAAAAATCAACAAAGAAGAAATTGTATGAATTAAGCCCCCCTAAAAAATCTGTGGACTTTAATGAATAGGTTTTATATTCCATAGATTTAAAAATAAATATATGGTTCCAAGTAATTCTACTTACTATAACATAATAGGAATTTGTAGAGTTGAGAGTAATAAATATCTCTGACCTCATTTTTCTTTCTTAGCAAGGCTTCTTAAATATATCACTGAAGTGCTAGTAATCTCTTCTGCTCTTAGGCACTGTAGATCATTCCTTCACCTTCTCTATGCTGTTTGGTTAAAATTTAACACTGATTGCAGCAAAGCACATATAGCATTATAAATCAACTCTTTTTTTCTAAATTCTGGGATAAGAAGAGCAGTAATACTCATTCTTCAGATTTCTTGCCTAAGAAAAACATATTTAATGAATATTCATGTCGGAATAAATAAATCAAAATCACAAATGCTTATTTTTGACAAACATTTACTGCAAAGTTTTGGACTGGATACCAGGTAATTGCACAATGATTTATTGAAAGAACAAATCAACTACCAACTCTCTAAAGGTTCTAGATTTTTTGCGTAGTAATTTATATATTCCATGTAATCAGACATTCTCCTGTGAAATATGAAAAAGATAATTCTGGACAGAGAAGGTGGAAAACTTGATAATACATTTGGCTTTTTATTCCTTTACCATCTTTCTCTTCCTAATATATTTAAACATTTGTCAGTAATGACAACAAAAATGAAACATTATTTGATAATTTTCTACCTAGGTAACATCCTCTTTAGAAAGCCCCTGGGAGAAGAATTAACTTTTATGGAGATGAAGTTATAATTGCTCAGCAAAGACTTAATGAGCTATTAATCACCAATGTATTTATTATTTTGAAAATTTTTTTTATAATTTTTTCTTTTCCATTTTATTTCAATAAACTTTGCCAGCATTTTACATGAATGACAATTTTTCCTATACAATACTTGAAATTTTCACATCTTATGTATATTTTCAATTATGATTTTCAATATGTTTTCATTATTTTGTTTTTTACTGCTATCTTTTCAATAATCATGAATAATATTTAAACAATCTTATGAAATTCTACCTAACTTAGGAATATTTCTGTTTCCTATAAAATAGAAATACCAGTCTGATTATTATAAATGACCATAGGCAGAGTTAGTATTGCATTTGCAGATTGGAATATGTTTCTGCACATGAAATGACTGAACAGTAAGTCAGGGCGTCAGTAAAGGCTTTTAGGTCTGTGCACACTGCGCTTGATGCCTGTTTGTTTCTTCTTATTTCCTGCCACTCAGCTTCTCAATAAAGCTCCCAACTTGGCTGCCCATGACTGTCACCTTGCCCACCTTTCTACCTTCACCCTCAGTTCCTTAATTCCCAGAGCCACTCAAAGTCTCCTCTGCGTAGCTGCCTCCTAATAATATTAGTATAGACTGCACAGCTGTATCAAGCTCCTATTGTGTGACTGCTGATGAGAAAAGAAGGCAATCAATTTTAAGGTTCAGAAATTGTACTAATTATCAATTAGCAAGCATTATAATAAAGCAGACATAGTTTCATATTCCAGATTTGTCAAATCCCACGGGAGCCACAACAGCGTTTTAACCTATTTGACTCCCCTTTTCTTGATCTGTGTTTTGCGATTGAACAGCTTACTGGATATTGCTTAATTAAAGCAGTATTTAAAAGGCATTATAACATAGCAGCCAGGAGACATGAATGAAAAATATTCCTATAATTATGACTTTCGTGATTATGGCTTCAGTGTTTTCAGGATTAAAGAAAATTCCACTTCCAGTTTTAATTTTGAAATAAAAAATCTCAGAGAAATTATTACATTAAAGCCACAGTCTTTAGCCTTAAGTATGAAGCACTCATGCACTGGGACAGTTTAAGTAAAGAAACATTGCTGAAAAACTGTGTGAACTACCATGTTTCCCTCATCTATGCTGTGAGAAATGCGGCCCATCATGTTTCTCAGACACCGCACCATGAGAAACAATGAAGCCTGTAAGTTTTGATAGTCCTTCCCTTCCTTCCTTCCTTCCTTCCTTCCTTCCTTCCTTCCTTCCTTCCTTCCTTCCTTCCTTCCTTCCTTCTGTTCTCTCTCTCTCTCTCTCTCTCTCTCTCTCTCTCTCTCTCTCTCTCTCTCTCTTTCTCTCTCTCTTTCTTTGGAAACAGGGTCAGACTGCATAGTTTAGGATAAATTTGAACTCACTATGCAGTACAGGCTAGCCTTGAATTCTCAAAAATCTTCCTGTCTCAGTCTCTTGAGGGTTATATACTTATATTTATCTAACATAGTAGTGTTTATTCTTAGATATAGTTATATATATATTATATATATATAGTTGTTTTATGAATTTACTAGAAGGATTACATGCTATTTCAGTGGAATATATTATCGAAACATATATATGATGTTTTTTCAAAGACATGATTCTCTTTCTAAAGGAGAAAATGATTCTCTTTAACGAAAATATTTCTACCAGATGATTAGCTTGTTTGGAGGAGCAAACTACACATGCAGATTACTTTATTTATTTATTTATTTGCTTGTTTATTTATTGTGATACCAAGGATTGAATTTAGGACCTTATGCTTTCTGTGCAAGCTCTTATTCTACTGAACTATCTCCCTGGCCTGCAGATTACCTTTAAAATGCAGTTGTTTTACCCCCTCATTAATCAAATATTGCATTGCTTTGTCCAGAAATCAAATAATCTATTCATTTACTTAGTACTCAATCTATAATAGTTAAGATGCTTTTCTATTTTGAAAGGAAAGACAACATGCATACTTAGGAACATAGTGAGTGCCCATCACAAGTATCTTTTCTAATTAGTTTACATGTGCTAGACAGCTTCTAATTAAACTACACTGTCTCTCATGTGTTCACTTCATTTGTCTTGTCTGTCAAAATTGCATTCAAAGAAACCTAAGGGAAAAGAAATAAGAATGCACAAAAATAAAGACACAAGCATGGACAGTTAATATTGTATAGCAAAGCTAAGTAAAAGATGGGTTTAAACAAAAAAAAAAATCAAACTGGTTTATGTAGTTTCCTCTTCAGCACACAAAAGCAGTATGTATATCTGTTTGTATGAGCAAGTATTTTTGAAATTCATTCCCTTAGAGATTAGAAATATATGATTGTTATGGTTCCTGTTTCTCAATGCGAATGAACCAAAAGTTCAACATTGACATTCCATTTGGATCACAAGGGGAAGGGCATTTCAAAGACAAAAGCCCATCAGAGAATACAAATTGCCTTTATGTCTTCAAAGTTCAAATGTAATAACCATTTGCAGGAGCAGTTTAGAGAATCGCAACTGCCGTGAAGACTGCATTCACTTAAAGAGGACATCAAGGGAAACCAGCGTTCTCACCGCATCATGATTTATAGATTTGGCTGGAGCAGTGTAATTACATCCTTAGCAGATAGGATGAGTATAAATGTAGGAGTCTCCCCAACCTTGAATTCCTGGGAAAGCAGGAGCACTGGATACTTTACTTCTAATGATTCTCAAGGGTATTATAGTAGTAGGTAGGTTAAAATGTTGTTTCATGCCTCACACTACAAGGAGCAAAATTGTTTCAAGGAAGTTACTGTCATTTTGTAGCAAAATTTTAGACTTTAGATTTCTTTGAGAGAAATTTTTGCAGTGGATATTGATGAAATATGTGATTTTTCTGGTAATATTTTTCTGAACAAAGGAACTGATTACAGTATTTGTAAGTTAACTAACATTAATAATTTGAGAAATTCACCAATTTTCAGATTATGGAGCATTTAAATAGAAGTAATGACCTTTATTCTGTTTACAGTATCTATACTCACAAATATTAAGAAATGCCATTTATTTTATATAAGATGTCAATTTAATCTTGATTTTTTGTTTTACTAAAGTAATATTTAAATCTAGAAATTTAATTGTTAGTTTAATGCAAAAGAGCAGAGAAAATTATGAGCCCTTGCTTTTTTATTTCAATCAGTATGACTAATTTTTGGTCAGTTACTGCATAAACTAATAACATGTTATAATCATGAGAGATATTTATTTAATTAGTTGCATTTTAAGCCAAGGGATAATTGGGCTATTAGAAACTTCTTTTTCATTAAGGACCGACCAGATAGCTCAGTGGATTGAAGTGCCTGCTTATATAGAGCGCAGCAGCCGGGGTTTGATTCCCACCATGCCATGCTGGCTCAGCCCCCAGGGTGTGATTCAGACTGAGTGTGGTGGCACACGCCTGTAATCCCAGTGCTTGGGAGGCTGAAAACAGAAGGGTCACTACAAGTCCAATCTCTGTAGTGAGACATTGTAGACCATGTAGACCCTGTCCTAAATACATAAAAAGTTTTTTTCTTTATTATTTATTGTTTATTTATTAATTTGTTAGTGTGCATGATGAGATTAGAGTAGGAAATATTATAAATCTTTTTTTTTCTTTTTGCATTACCAAGGATTGAACTCTGGACCTTGAGCTTACCAGGCAAGCACTTATTCTACTGAGCTATCTCCCCAGCCCCATTGTGGTATTTTGGAAGCAGACCACAGTGAACTGAAAGAAACTGGGAAGACTCCACAGCCAAGGTCTAAGGTCTGTCTGACTTTCTTCTGTCATTTTTTTATTCAATTGAGTGAGTCGTGGAAGTCAGGATTCCTATTCTCAAATGGGTCTGTCACTGAAAGTAGAAATCCTTTCCCCACAAAGCCACACATCCTAAAAAAGATGTCCTTTCCTCTTCGCTCCTGAAGATGGTTACTCCAGAGAATTATTCCTGAGGGGAAGAAGTGTGATTCAAGCAATCTGAGAGGAATTTGAACAACATGTCTCGCTGAGCTGCCCCCACCTGAGGCAGTTAACATTATTTTGTACTCTTTATACAATCACAGTTCTATATGACTTGCTATCTACATCAAGCCTACTCAGAAAAATACTTTGCCCTAGGGGTACTGTGTGTTCATTCTGAAGGCTTTTGTGTCATCAGAAATTATGAATATGAAGATGTGTTACGAGTTCCTTTAGTTTACCTACTTTTTGTTAGGTGTGACCAAGATGATAGATGACAAAAGTATTGGTACCTTCCTGCCCATGTAATAATGAAGGTAAACCAGATATAGAAATAAAATCTCATAAAGTTGATCTTACATATACTCAGTTCATGGATTTCAATTATATGAAAAAGCTTTTTTTTCCTTCTGCACCAGAAAAAATCAGCATCTATGTTACCCTTTCTGACGATTCTGTCATTAAGACCTTATCTTATTTAGTCCATGTACAAACCCTTGTCTCTGTGTAATCACAAATTTTCTGAATCATAGAGGCCAGAGGAGAGGATTTCACTTGGACCACTCATCTTGAATAACCAGAGACCACTCACAACAAAGACTTCAATTCAGAGAAAATGAAATTTATTGCACAATAAGAAAGATGGCCCCAAGCAAAAGCCAGTCCATCTTAGGCGTATACACTCACCAATATTTTTCCATGCTTCCTAGCCTTAGAGCATTCTTGACTGTTTTGAACATATGTATGAATGAAGAGGGTAAGTTCTTTATGTCTCCTTAATTTTCCCACACTTGCTGTTCATAGGGTATGTCATGCCTTCCTGTTGAATATGTGAAAAGAAAAACTCTGTTTTTAGGGTAGAAATTTTGCTCTGACTGGAAAACCAGGACTCACACAATACCCCTAATATCTGCCTACATCTATGTTCTTTTTAACACAAAGGTTTTAAAAGATTTGAGGTTTTCTTCTCAGCATCCATATATCTATTGGTATGTGTGTGTTTGTCTGTAAACACACACATTTGTTTATGCAATTTATAGGACATATATTTTAATGTATTTAATCATAACAAATTTAGCACAAATTATAAGCTTTATCATATCTCATCCAGAATTTAAAACATAACAGAAAATTCTGTCCATGAAGCCAGTATACTTCAATTTTTAAGATACCCTGGTAGCAATTGTTATTCCAGGTCTGGTTGCTCCTGTCTCTTAGAAATGGCTGGTCACTGTGATACACACTGTACAAACCAGTCCCAAGTTGAAAGCCATTGTGTACTTCATGCTTGCTTACCCCATGTAAGTGCCAGACCACCAGAAATTGAGATCTGATATTTTGGGAATCTGCTTTCAAACCCAAGAATCTTTTTAGTGTATCTGTCATTGCACTCAAAGTCTGAACATTTAAACTTATTTTTTTTAAAAAGGCCCAAGGAGATAGCTCAGTAGATTATGCACTTGCCTGGCAAGTGCAGGGTCCTGTAGTTCAATCCCCAGTATTGCAAAAATAAATAAATAAATAAATAAATAAATAAACAGTTTGCATATCAGAACTCAAGAAATTATTTTAATAAAATTTAGCTTACTATTTCTTTTTTTTTTTAAATTTAACATATTTGGTACAAAGTCTCACTATACAGCTTGGACTCCTAGGGATCCTCCTGTTTCACCCTCCCCAGTGCTGGGATTACAGCCATGCACCACTGTGCCTGGTTTTGTGGCCATCTTGTTGCAGGGCTGGCAAGTCATGCAGTACCAGGAATCGAACCCAGTTACTATGATTGCATAGTCAGGAGCTTAGACCATGGAGCTTTCTTCCTGGCCCTAGAGGTTTTATTTGTACCACCAAAATAACTATATAAAAGTCCTAAATACTTTAAAATAAGCAGCAATTTTCACAAATTAAATATTAACAAACCACATCTTTCTGATTAAATAATCTATACTTTTAACATACTGATTTTCCTAAAAATATTTATACAAGGAAAAATACCTTGATTTGAAAAAGGAACTTTGTTTTCCTATATACTAATGACTGGAAATTTATAAAGGCAGTTCTATTCAAAATTCTTTACAAAAACCAAAGATACACTTACCATCAAAAGTGTAATTTTTTGTGCTGAAAATTTCAAATACTACCCAATAAGGCTAAGTAAGTGAAGAAATATTTCATGTACAAGTAATATAGGAGAAATATAATTCCCAATCCACTAGAAGTGAGATGTGTCAATTTGTATCTCCTGCAATCAAAGAATGAATTCCAAAGGACATATGAGGTGAAGAGTTATGAATGTTCATTAGGGAGGAGGAATAGTTCCTATGAGGCAAGGTGTACCATGTAAGTTACCACTGAGATCCTTTGTTAGGGTAATTTATAAAGCAAAGTCTCAATGTGGACAACTACAATCAATCTAAACTATAGCTACTAGATAATATTGATCTAATAAGGAAGTGAGGCACTTAGCAAGGTCATATTGGTGCCATCATTAATCTGGGTTTTTCTATGAGATTAAAGCAGGAAAAATTTTGAGAAGGTGTATGTCTAGATATCCTGCTGACATCCTGGGTATCTGATGCAAATCTGGGTTTACTGAGCTGCATGACACTAATCCTGGTAAAATTTCAAATTTTTCTTATCCTGTAGGATAAGGAAAAGTCTTTAAGTGGCCATTGTAATTTTATCTTGAGCTCTTGCCAGAGCCTTCAGATGTACACCCATATTTCATTTTCTTTCATTGACTTCCTTGGGAGCCCAGTCTCTTTCTGATTGAATATAAAATTTTATCTAACTTTGCTGCCTATATCATAAGGAACAAAAAAGTAAAAGCAACGTATTTAAGATGTCAATTTCCCGCAATTTAACTATAAATTTAATAGAACTTCTACTATGTACTCTGTATAGATTTTTTCCAGATATTTATGTTTAGCTAAAATTGACATAGAAATGCAAAAATCTGATAATAGGAAAAATTATCTTGCAAATGAAAATGATGCTATAGGACTTTATATCCTGTTTAAAATTTTCATTATAAAATTAAACAAGCAAGAAATTGTTACTAGAAAAAAAAAGAAAAATATAGATCAGTGTAGCTAAATTGATAATCAAGAGACTTTTTTTTTTTTTGGAGATACCAAGGATTAAACTAAGGATCTTGCTCTTTCTAGGCAACCATTTATTCCACTGAGCTATCTTCCCAGCCCTATGAGACTAGTTTTTAATACATGGGAAATTTCTGTTTGGAAAAAATAGCTTTACTGAGGTTGAATAGAAAAAGGATAGGCAAATATAAAGGAGGCAGAGACATAATCAAAATTACCCAAGATTATAGTACCCTATTATTGTAAATAGCTAAGTTGGAAAAAAAATATATATATAACCAGAAACAGACTGAATGGTCAGTGATAGGTACAGACATCTGAATTGTGACTAGAGGTGCATCTCAAGAACACAGATTCTCAGGATTAAAATCAAATTAGCTAAATATATATATATATATATATATATATATATGAAATAAATTTATATATATATATATATATATCTAATAACAAGAAATAAAATTTAACGTGTAATAAAAATAAATAACCTACAAATAAAGAAAATTCCATATCCTGATTTATTCACAGCTGAATTCTGTAAGAAATTTAGAGAAGATTTAATATCAACTTTTCTCAAATGCTCAAATGAGATTGAAAGTGAAGTAATTGTCCCAAACTCATTTCTAGAGGCAAGCATTATTCTGATACCAAAACCAGAGAAAGACCCAACTAAAAAAGAGATCTACAGAAGCTATCCACATATAAAAAATCGCCTTGACAAAAAGTTCTGGGTTGACTCATCATTTTGCTTAAAATAAGTAAGGCATATGCAAGGTGGATCCCTGATGGGCCAACGTAGCCTGTGGATACGTATCTATGTTCACGTGCTATTAGAACAGAAGGTTCTGTACATAGAAATGTTGCTTTGAAGCAAGACTTACAAAATATGCAAACTTCTGTATCTGTATTTGGAAAAATATAAAACAAGTTCTTTATGTTTTAGTCACCAAAAAAAGAGACCTACAGGCCAAGCTCTCTAATGAACACAAACACAAAAATACTCAATAAAATACTAGCAAACAGAACCCAGCAAACATCCAGAAAGATGTATAAACCACAATCAAATAGGACTCATCCCAGGAATGCAAGAATGGTTCAATATAGGCAAATCTGTAAACGTGATACATACATTAACAGATCCAAAGGCAAAAATCACATTGTCATCTCAATAAATGCAGAATAAGCTTTTGACAAAGTCCAACACACATTCAAGACATAGCCCTGCAGAAAATCAGCAAATATGGTCTATATCCCAACCAGATAAAAGCCATCTATGAGAAATTCACTGCCAACATCATGTTAAGTGGGTAAAACCTGAAAGCCTCCAGTTTAAAATCATGAGCAAGACAAGTATGCCCACTGTCTCCACATCTGTAACAGTAAAAAGAACAAACCTGGAAAGACTTACAGCATACTGTTCTCTGAAAAAGACCTTCTATCCAGAACATATAAAGAAATTTTAAAAATCTGGTCCCTAAAATTCAAAGACTCAACCCAAAAATGGGCATCTGAGATGATTATACAGTTCTCAGATGAAGAAATACAAAGGCAAATAGATATATGAAAAAATGTTCAATATAGTGTGTCATTTGAGAAATGCAAATTAAAGCAACACTGATATTCCATCTCATCTCAGAAAGAGTGGCTATCATCAAAAAGTCAACGAATAACAAATGCTGCAGGAGCTGTGGATAAAAGGAACCCTGCTCCACCGTAGGTTTGAGTACAGATTGGTACAACAACTGTGGAGACAGGTGTGGAGATCCCTCAAAAAGCTAGCATTAGAGGACCCATTAAAACCAGCTATTTCCCTCCTAGGTATTTTTACAGAAGAACTGAAAACATCATACCACAATGATTTGTGTGCACTCATGTCTATAGCAGCGCAATTTGTCATACCTAAATATTGGATGTGAACCAAATGCCCATCAACATAAGAATGGATAAAGACAATAGAGTATTTTTATTCAATAGAGTATTATTCAGCTATAAAAAATGATAACATTGAGGCTTTTACTGGTACAGGTATGCAACTAGAGACCATACTCTTAAGTGAAATAAATCAGACCCCTATGTGCAGACATCCTGTAGTTTCCCTGGTATAATAACATGAAAGTGTGAATAAAATCTGAAAAGTACAATAGATACTGTGAAAAGGGAATGGGGTCTATCCAAAAGGAAAGAATTATTGCTACTAGGAGTACAGGAGAAGGGGTGGGGGAAGGCAAAATATTTATGCATGTATGCAGGATGGATTTTATAACTGTACTGGAGATGTCTGCATTCTATGGAAAGGAGTAGTTAATGCTGAATTTTTGGTCTTCTTTTTTATTTTTTACTCTTTCTTCTTAATTTCTTATAATTTTTTTTCTTTTTTTCTTTCTTTTCCAATTTTGCATACATATATCTGGTAATCTAAATAATTACGTTGAATACAACACTATGCAATACAACAAGTATCATTGGATTCATATTATTTTCTTCACTAGATTCTGTATCTAAACTCATTTTTACTATTATTCTGTATTCTCTGTAAAAATAATCAAATTGACCAAAATTATATACTTTACCTCGGGTTATCTGGAAAATTAAGATTATTCTGTAATTAGTACCAACAAGTCCATTAAACCATGATTTGCATCAAATATCCATTGTGTCACTTGAACAACATGGGCCCCATTCCTTCCCCAAAACATTCCCATTTTATAAATCGTAGATGAGCCAAGGTAATCATTTCATCCGTATACTCTTGCTATACGCCCTACTTCCATACCCAATCAATATTAGCTAAGTGTCTGTACCTGTAATCTTATTGGTTGATTATAATTTGACCTGCTCTGAGTCCACTTCACGATTTTTCTCTGCAAAACATTTTTGGAGAGAAAAACCTTGGTGGTTACTCACTGGAGACATGGCCTGCCTATCATGAGCTATTCCTATTTGCAATAAAACTTTCCTACTCTTAACCTGCTTTATCCTAATAAGCAACCTGAACTTAGTGAAACAGAAATCGTAAATGTCAAATAACTTAAAATATA
Source organism: Octodon degus (assembly GCF_000260255.1). NCBI lineage: Eukaryota > Metazoa > Chordata > Mammalia > Rodentia > Octodontidae > Octodon > Octodon degus. The sequence continues at coordinate 9,235,104 of NW_004524682.1, read as the reverse complement.
GAATTTCTATACCATTCAACTTGAAGATAGTCCAGGACAACATGAATACTTCCAATCACGGACCACAATGTTTCTACACAGGAGTTCTGGGGCCTTCTTACTAGGTGTGGCATCTTCTGAACGAAGAATTGGACACAAGAGGCAACAAGAGTGCAGATTTTTTGAAAGCAAAACAAACTGCTCTCATCCAGGATAGGAGCAGGTTTGTTAAGAATGATCACAGCCAACATTAGTGTACAAAGAATGAGACCTTTGCTGTCCAAAATACCTGGAATGGTCCACTGGTACGTAAATATAGCACTGGGAACATCAACCTATCAAATACTCTTTTCTCTTTTTGCCATCATTATTGAAAAATTTGCAACAGTGCCTTATGTTAGGTTCTATTGCAGTTAAAGAAAACATTAGAAATTGGTCCTGTAAACACAGCCAAATTTAAATGAAGGATTAGAAATAGCATTTTCAGATTGATCCTATGAATAAGGATAAAGGCCCATTGTGCTCTGGGTCCTGTTCTCCTTACAGCATATCTCTTTTTAGGAAACATTTTGTTGAACTTGTTAGTAATATGTTTGTTTATTTAGTCTCTCTGTCTCTTTGTTTCTGTTTCTACATCTCTGTCTCTTGGAGTCTCTGAGTCTGTCTCTGTCTCTGAGTCTCTGCCTCTCTGTCTTTGACTGTCTCTCTGACTGTCTCTGTGTCTGTCTGTCTGTCTGTCTGTCTGTCTGTCTCTCTCTCTCTCTCTCTCTCTCTCTCTCTCTCTCTCTGTCTTTCTGCCACATCCTGTCGGGTTAGAGTAATAGTCCCGGGCTTAATAATCTCCTATCTCATTAGTGCACCTCACCCTCAGACACCTACAGTCCTGCCTCCTTAGTGTGTACTTCTTTAATGCTGCCTAATACATCTTCCTGTGTCTTTCAATGGTGTGTCTTGCCATGATTTTTATGAATGGTCTGTCAAGTACCTCACTGAGGTAAATTGAGCTTTCCATATTTTCTTGTCAGGAAATTTTTTTGACTAGCTTGTGATATTTCCTTTGAATGGTGCTGGAGGAGAGAGAGAGAGAGAGAGAGAGAGAGAGAGAGAGAGAGAGAGAGAGAGAGAGGTGCCTTGTATCTTCCTTTCGTGAAATGCACCAAAGTTTATTCAAAATGAATAGATCTAGTCATATGAGTTGAAATTATAACAACTCTAGGAAAATAGTTAAATGTTAAAGATCTTAGGCAGACTTCTTAGATATGATGACAAAAGTAGTGTCCATTCAAGCAAACTAACAACTAGTAACAACAAGATTATTGGATTTTATTAGTATTAAAAGTTTTGTGTTTCAAATTACATGAGTACTGAAATTAAGAGTTAAACCACATAAGGAGTAAGAAAGTACCTACATATAATCATTAAATAGTTGCATCCCAACAGCCTCAAGAGTTGAAACAAAAGTTGTGTATGTGCAAAACTACCTTCAGAAGAACTACAGAAGCCCAATAATTAAGCACAGTGCCTGGTTTTCTAGTAATAAAAGAAAAGATGATTTGAAAACCATATTGGAAGAGATGAGAGAGCCCTTCAAAAAAAATAAATCATGGAGATAAATGCTACCCACTTGAAAAAAAGAGGATAAACTGTATCCAAGCATTAGACCTGAAGCAGTACCAGGAAAACAAAGATGAACCCAGTGTACAACAGCGCCTGCTTTTGCATTTTATTTTTTAAAGCTTTTTAAAAAGAATACACAATAGTAATATAAAAGAAATATTAGAAATTATACAAAACTTCACCAAACCAAATAATATGAATTTGACAGTGTTTGTTTTATAGCATATTGTTGTCTTCAGAGTATTTCTTCAGATCAGAAGACATATGTACGCAAAATTAGAAAAAGAAAGAAAAAATCAAAAGGTTATAACAAATTAAGAAAGGAGAAATATAAAATAAAAGAAAGAAAGCAAAGAGACAATCAAATTAAGCATTAACTGCCCCTTTCCATGGACCACTAGAAATCCAACGTACAGTGTTCAAATCATCCTGCTTACACATATAAGGTTTTTTTGTTTGTATCAGGGATTGAACTCAGGACCTCGTGCTTGCCAGGCAGCTACTTATGCCACTGCACTATCTCCCAACCCTGCTTATACATATAGATAAGTCTCCCTTATTTCCTCTCCTGACTTTCTCATCTCAGTAATTTCTTCCTTTTGAACAAGTTGCCTGCTTTTTCTTTAGGACTTGACATGCTGAAGTGGGAGAAAAATATAACATTGGGATGTGATTTTATTTTCATTAATTTAAAATGCAATAGATAATAAAGAATGACATAAGCAAATACCCTATAATATACATATACTAAATGTAATAAATTAAGTCTTCAGAATACAAGCATATTTGAATGTTATTTGGAATGACATGTAGCTATACAGTTGTATATGTATTTATTCTGTATATGTGTACTGTATACAAAGAACTATATTCAAATGTATTTCTATATTTCTGGTTCTGTTTTTTACTTCTATATTTCCAATATAGTCAATTTAAATAGTGTAAAATTACCTTTAGCAATTTTCTTCATTGATTTCAGTAAATCACCTGCTAATTACAATAAAGTTATTAAAATACATATTTCATAAAATGTATGCCTCTGAGGGAATAAGTATTATTGCATTTTTCTATGTCAGTAGTTCTCAATATTTTCCAGATAAAAATCAAATTATAGTTATAGGTATATCATATTAACAATGCAATGATACCAAATGAACATTTTTAATAATATTTTATTTTATTTACTCTTTTATGCAATTAAGTACAGGGACACAAGGTGTCACTACCCAGATCAGTCTCTTAGTGATCGTCCTGTCTTCAGCCTCTCAAGTGCAGGGATTGCAGCAGAGCACCACCACAACCAGTCTCAGTCACCATTTCAACACGTCCCAGGGGCAGGGCTGGCACAGAAAACTTTGGGGATTGAAACCTGGTCCCTGTGCCTCCTTCAGCAGGTACTTTAGTCTGCTGAGTGTATGTTTAATGATATTAAGCATGGGAACTTTTTTTACAACTTATGTCATGATTATCTCATCTTGCTGAATTATAAGACAAACATAATTTTCTAGTTATTCATGTATTTGGTAGAGTCTCTATGAAGCTCGGACTCACAGTGATCCTCCTTTGATTTTAGCCTCACCAGCACTGCAATTACAGGCGTGCGCCGCCACATCGGGACTCAGTGGCCAGTTCAGTGCTCCCAGGGGCAGGGCTGGCACAGCACGTGGTGCCAAGAATCAAACCCAGGTCTCTGCGCTTGCCTAAGTAGGTGCTTAGTCTGCTGCCAGCACACTTTTATGGTACTTGAAGTCTTTGATTTACCTCTTTTTTTTGAGATAAACAAGTAAACAAATTTTTCTGATGGCAATGAGAACCCTGTTGCATTTTTTTATTGTTTTGTCTTTGACAGGAAAATTATTTACCTATAAAACTTTAAGCTTCCCTAGTTAATGTTTTAGTACTCTCTTTTTAGATTAATTTTTACTTCATAATCTATATCCTCCTAGTCATACATTTTATTGTTCTTTAGTTTTGTAGATGCATGGTTTAAAAAACTTGACTAAGTGTCTCCAACAAGATTTATTTGTTCTCTGCAAATTATTCAGTTACCAAAACTGTACATAGTATAGTCTGTATTCTTAATAAAATCAGATTCTTGTTCATCATCTGATAAATATGCTTTTACTACTATTGTAATATAACCAAAAATAGAAACCTCAAAAATATAAATATCCAAATTGATGCAAAACTTCATGAAGATATGGCTTGTGATAGTTCACAGGTTGTGTTCCCCCAAATTCATGTATTATATCGTATTCATCAATATGACATGGAAGATAGGGCTTTTGCTGGAACCGGAACTCCATAAGTGGAATCAGTGTTCCTGCAGAAAAGGTCTTAGCTCATTCCCATCTTCCCCTCTGGGGCCTGCAGCAGCAGCAAAGCGCTGCTTCCAAGAAAGAGGATTCTTGCCACGCATTGCTTCTTCTGGCCTCTTGGAATTGAGCCTCTCAGTTCAGAACCATGAGCAATATACACATTTTATTTGAGTAAGTCAGACTGTTTATGCCTTTTACAGCAGCTTGTCTTAATATCAAGATAAATTTTGTCTCAGTTTGTTAAGAATATGCTAGACACTACAATAGATAAACGAGGTTTTACGTAGATAAAATTTATTCATTTTTCACACAAAGATAAATGGCTGGTAATGCCGAATGGAACAGATTAAAGACAGTATTTTACACAATTATTCAGGCATCCAAGTTAAATTATTGCCACTTTCAAAATGTAAAGCTATGGCTCAGGAAGAATCACAGACCTAACACCTCCCAGCCAGCTTTCCTCCATCACGGCCCCTGCCAGATTTCGCCTTGCGGTGAGCCAGTGATGTATTACAAGCACTGAAACTGTGGATCAAAACAAATACTTTATGCTTTATGTTTTGTATGTCAAATACTTTGCATCAGTGATGAAAAAGCTGGCTGAAACCTAAAGGTGCTAACAGGAATCTGGGTCATTGCTGCCGCATTAGCTAAGTATGTGTTTCAGAAGCAAATGTAAATTGTTTACAGGAGGAGTTTGCAAACTTCAGAGAATTGGATTAGAGAAAACCTAGAATGCTATAAGCGGAGTGTGAGGGGAAATCACAGTACGCACTGGGAAAGCTACAATTTTCATAGAAATGTGTCTAATAAAAATAATGCTCATGAGGTTTCAGATATAAGGACGGTCTCTACTATGAAACAGCCTAGGGATGGGGAGATAGCTCAGCGGCATAAGTGCCTGCCTGGCAAGCCCAAGATCCCAAATTGGATCCGCAGAACCTCTTGAAGTGTTGACCCCAAAACCTGGGTATACTGTGCCATCTCTGGAATCAGGTATGGTGGTGCATCTCTTTAATGCCTGTTCTAGGCTGGCTGAGACAGGAGGATCATTATAAGGACAAACTGCATAGCTACACCCTGTTTAAAAATATATATGTATGCTAGAAGCCATGCATGTTACACTCTGGCAAAAAAAAAAAAAAAAAAACCTGCATTTTGTCCATGTCCTGCTATTTTATGTCAGACTTAAAGAAGTAATTAATCTGTGCTAGAAAATGTCAAAACAGTAGTAATACTGTGACATGAGTATTGTTGAATGCTTTTAGCAAAAATGTACAATAAAAAATTGCTAAGAAAAAGCAAACTAAAATATTTTAGGCCAAAAAAAAAAATTTGTGTGCAAATTTGACACTAAGATATGTATGGCTAAAAGTGGTTAGCACCATTAAAAAGAAGCCAAATAATTTCTTCAGAATAGTAGAAAACATGCCTTTATGGTGTCTAATGAATTGGACAGATCTCACTTATCATAGGTTTAGTGATACAAATGTGTAAGCTTCTTGGAACTATTTTGGTTTGAGAAGAGGTCTAAGGCACCCCACCCCAACAAGGCGGTCCAGGATACTTGTCCATTCACTTAACCATTCAGATACTTCTGGGTTCTTTGGGCCCAGTTATTCTTTGGGCTCAGAGCAGAGCTTTGCATTATTGCAGTGATGCTGGTGTTTCAGTATTAAAGATTGCAGAAGTCCTGTTTTTGTGGAGATTTCTTGCAGATTTCAAAGGAAGTTGTGTGCTACCAGGCCATATTCAACAGAGTCAGAGTCCCTCTGAAGAGCTCCCGAGGGAGTAAAACTGTGAAAATAAGGTCAAATCTGTGACAGAAACTCCAGGAAGTTGTGAAGTCCAGGAATATCGCATGCCAGCCAAGGAAAGTATAGGTACTGAGTGAATCAGCATAAGAGGTAAATCATTTAGGCTGGAATCAGTAAGGCCATACAGGCAGGGATCTAACCTAACACATGCCCTGAGGCTAACATGAAGCTGTAGGACTCAGAGTTGTCTGACTGAGTTTTGATCTTGCTTAGGTTTGATTCTTTTCTATTCACATATTCTCCCCTTCTAGAAAAGAAGTGTATACACTATGCAATTGTAAATTGTGATTTATACCTTTTTCATTTTTAAAATTTTTTCAGAGGAAAACAATTGAGACTTTGAAGTCTCATGAAGAAGAGACTTTCAGTTTGGACTTTTGAGTAGTGCTGGAACTGTTAAGATATTAAGGAAGGAACTCAGACATTGTGGGTTGTTCATAGGACAGTTGGCTTATGTTTAGTGAAATCATTACATTGTATTTCTTTATTCAGCTATTACATATAGTTTAAGGAATTGTGTTTGGGTGACAAGTTGAAAGTGGTGGAGTTGGATTGTTAACCAGAATGGATTAAGAAATGCCTAGAAGATAAAACCCCACTCTGAAAGTGCCCAGATGGGCCATGGGATGTCATCTTGGGTATTATATCTGGTCCGTGTCCCTTTTCAGATTTTTCCCTTTTTCTCTGCTTCCACAGCATCATAAGATGCTCAGCTCTCATCCGGCACTCTCCTGGACACTATGGACAGAATCCTCTCAAACAATGAGTCAAAATAAAACTTTTCTCCTTTAAACTTTGAATGTGAGGTTTTTTGGTCCTCATCATCACAGAGATTCATACAGTGAGTGACCACCAAGAAAGTGGAAGCCTATCGTGGCTTGGGGTTTTTACAAGCAATATAAGGCAGGACACATTTTATGAGATTATTTTACAATAACCCAAGAATCATATACAAAGAGTGCAGGAAATCTGTCTGTACACTAATAACCAAAGAATCCAGCTGAGGTCCTGAATCCTAATATGCTGCCTTACTCCATTTGAAAACCTACAGTCCCAAACAATGATTCCCAAAAGTTCAACTGGAGGCCTAGATCCCATGACAATGTCTCATCCAGGCCTGCCTCATGGTTCTGCAGTGCGAAGCCCAAAGGTCAGTGGTGATAACCAGAAAATCTATGCCAGCAGGATGAATGATCTGTGCTAACAGGCTGAGGGATCTGCACTGGACCAGGAGGTGATGCGCAAGGTAAAAACCAGAGCTCCCCGCAGAAGTACTACAGCCATCCTCAGCCACAGTGAGGTCCAAAGCTCCTTCAGCAATGAGGAAAGCTGAGTTCCCATCAGGAAAGCCAATGTGATCAGCTTCTCCATGAGGCTGAACCATGGAGGCTGAACCTGTTTTTATGGAGATTTCTTGCAGATTTCAAAGGAAGTTGTGTGCCAGAGCCAGGAAATGATGGTCAAGATGCGGATCAGAGCTCCCACGAAATGAACCACAGCCATTCTCAGTGGCAACGAGGCCCTGAGCTCCTCTTTCACTGAGAACAATTAAGTTCACCAGGAAAGGTAACATAGCAAGGTCACCGAGGAGAACAGCCCTGGAGATCCAGCAGCTTCCAACAGCTCCAACAGCTTCTGTAAACAGCTTCCCCAACAGCTTCTCAATAGTTGCTCCGGTTCTTCCTCTTAGGCTGCTGTCGGCAGTCCTCAGTGGGCCTCCCACACCCTGCACCATGGTAGGTCAATTCAGCTGGGTGTAACACATCTCCCAGCAGCCAAAAATTCACCATAAGGCCAAACCAGGAAGTACAGTGTAACATTTCTGCTTAAATTCTAATAGAGCAAACATAGTCACATAGACCTGCAAAGGCACAAATGAGCTAAGAACTGCAATTCTTGGCTCCCATCTTGCTCTCTGTGGCTGCATACTGCAAAGGAAACAGCCAGCCAATCTTCGATCAGCTGCAAGCTGTAGCTGTCACAGTTTGACACAGTCCTAGGAGAGTGTCTACTTGTTTTTTTTACTCCTGCTTTAAACTATGAAACAATTATCTGGAAAATGTCATGACTGCTTTCTTTGCCATTCTTCCCCTACATTTGGTCATGTGTTCAATATATGAATAATGCAATGCACTCACCTGGAAATCTCCTTTCATTCAAATGAGGTTAGTCTTGACTTAGAGCAGTAATACTCCTTTGTAACTCCCCTGGTTAATTTTGTGTTTTCTTTCTCCACACAAAGCAAAGACTTCAGGGAAATAAAAAAGCAGAATGGAAGTGAACTCAACACAGACCTTCGCAGAATGTATTATGTGGTAAAATGTGCTGCCATACGGAGCTCTATGCATGCGACCGAGATACAGAGCAATGGAGACAGCACGGCATATGGGGGATTCTTTGCTATTTTGTCTTGCTTTCCTCTTTGTTTTGTGCTTTTTGTTTTATCCACTTTTCTGTTCACATCTTCCTTTGCCCTGTTTTCTCTTCATTCCTTTCCTATTCTTCAGGTCAGGATGACTATTGATGAGGTTGGAAAACCATATTGTTCCTTGTGAGAAAATCAGTGTGCTAGCTAGAGCCAGCAAGTTCAAAAACTGTGCTAATTTGCAAAGAAAGTACATATTTGATTTATAGATGTATACTGAAAATATTAGACTAATTGAGGCTAGCTATTACTAGAAAAATTCTCACTTCAAAATGGCAAAGAATTGGACAAAGATAGCCTTATTCTCCTCTTTTTGGTTAGAGAGCTTTGAGAAGGAAAAAAACATGCATTATGTAAGTAGGTCAAATTGCATCATGAGCAATTAAAAATCCTGCATGTGAAGAAGTTTTTCAAGGATGACAGGAGAAATATGTGCAAGAAAATGAAGCACAAATAAGCAAGATGAAAAAACTCTTAAAAAGTATATACTTATGCGAAGGGAAAATTATGACAATCTTGAAAATCATAAAAATGCATAACTTCAAAAATAAATATTTGAAGAATAAAAATTTTATTTTTTTTAATATTTAGGGAAAGGTTTACAGGGTGTTCAGGGTGTCACTACTAGCTCAGACGGGTAGGGATCCACCTGTTTACAGCGTCCCAGTCTCAATTGCCATCTCAGTGCACCCCGGGGATGAGGCCGGCACAGCAGTCCCAGGGATTGAACCTTTAGCCCCAGAACCTGCTTGCAGGTTGCTTGCTTCAATACGCTGAGCTATTTGCCCGGCCTCAGAATGAAATTTTTTGAATTCAGGAAATTGTATGTTGTGTCTCATGATGGCATGGCCTCAGTAATAATGAGAAACTGAAGAAAATAAAGATCATGAATATACAAAGACATCAGATGGTTTGGTTAAAAAATTAAAAGTAGGACTATTTACATATTACAGATGAGAAAAGGTAAAACAAACAAGAATCTATAAAATTTAAATTTTAAGTTGTAAATTTAAAATGTAATTTTAAGTAACAATTAAATTAGCCATTAATTGAATGTCTTTATTATTCTAATTTTTGTGTTCTGTCAGTTTGCACATATCGCATGGTCCAGTTTAATCTTTCCCGCAGGTCCTCCCAGTGAGAGCAGAGAACATCTATTAAACTTACTCCCCTATTATCTGAGCAACCAGCCTCAGGCACAGCAGACTGAAAACCTGTAGAGGACTGGATGTTGTTAAGGTTTGAAGTTGTATCCTGAAGTGAACTTCGGAGGCCAGGGAGGTAGCTCAGTAGGATAAGTGCTTGCCTGGCAAGCACAAGGGCCTGAGTTCAATCCCTGATTCCATCAAAAAACAAAACAAAACAAAACAAAACAAAACAAACAAACAAAAAAAAACACCATTTCAGGATAGTAAAAGGGTATTAAGAGAAACATTTGTGAAATCCAAAGCAAATCAGTACTTCACTTACTTTAACAACTCTTATAATGTCTTTATTCTGCCAATTGTCTTACTATAAGTTAGTATTTTATCACTAAGAGAAAGAAGTTGTCATTATTAGGTTTGAAATCTGTAAGTCTTCAAATACTCTAAATTATTTTAAAAATTAAATAAATATATGATAAAAAATAGCATTTATTTTTAAAAACTTCTGGGTGAGTGATTTTTTAAAACATTGTTTGTCTATTCCTTCATGTTTATTTCAACAAAAAAATTTAGGGAGGATCAGTGTTAGACAATACCTGTACTTTCTGGGTGTATAAAACCCATTAATATCACAATCATGATTTCTCTGCTGTCATTCATCATACATTATGATGATCATATTTTTCTTATAAAATCTTGTGGGCCAACCAAGTAGCTCAGTAGATTAAAGCACCTGCAAGCAGGGGCCAGGGCCAGGGGTTCAATCCCTGGGCCTGCTGTTTTGACCCAACCCCTGGGGGATGCATTTAAGACTGGGCATGGTAGTGCTCGCCTGTAATCCCAGAAATTTGGAGGCTGTAAACAGGTAGATCACTATGAATCCAATCTAGTAGTGAGACCCTGAGTACCCTGTAGACCCTTCCCTAAAATATAAAAATAAATACATAAATAAATAAATAGATAAATAAAATCTTGTGAGTATTGTCTACCTATCTTTGTTACTCAGGACACTGTCAAGCACATGCAAAGTGTTGTGTAACTCTTTGCTATGAGTGTTTGTTGGGCATCCCAAGCACCACCGCAAGGCCAGAATGCTGAGCAGAGGCCGATTTCATAAAACCATTTTCCTCACACAAATGAATATATTCAGTTTTCTTTATTGAAGTTCTACATATATTTTACTTTAAAACTGAAAGTGTAGTTATGTAAAGAAACATTTATTATTGCGTATGCAATTTCAGTGATTAAACAGTAAAGCAATTAATAACATTTTCCTTGTGAATCTATTAAAAATTTCTTTGAGGGAGAAAATTTATTGATTGATGTCATACACATTAAATTTTAGGTTTCTTGCTTCTACAGATAAAAGAGCATCACACCGTAAGATATGGAAATCATTACACAGGGACAAAATGCTTTCATACTTTATAGAGTATAAAATATATACTCTATCATAAAAGGTTCTTAATGAAGAACCTTATCAATATGGTGTATAAAATCCTTAGCTTCATTACTTCATTTTTCTCATTTTTTGTTTGCTTGCAGTACCGGGGATTGCATTCAGCACCTTGTGCTTGCCAGGCAGGCTGCCACTGAGCTATTCTCCCTGCCAGACTTTTCTCATTTTTAAAGTGCACAATACTATGTAGCTTGAATATTTATCATTAGGATTAAATGACATAATTGATTGTTTGCATGATTGTGTGTGTATGTAAATGTATATATGTTGTAATGATTGATGAGCGTCATCTAAAAATCTACATGTGAAGTTTCCCACAAGTGGTGGTACCCAGGAATCCTGTGAATGTGTGTTGTTCATTTTGGTCTTTGGAGACAGGGTCTTGCTCCTTAGTTCAGGCTGTCTCAGAACTTGCTACACAGCCCAGATTGGCTTGGAACTCAATATGATCCTGCTGCCTAGCCACTTGGATGTTGGGATTACACAGGTGCACCACTACAGCCAGCTAGTGCTATGAACTTGTAAGAGGTGAGTCTTCATGAATGGTCCTTGGGCCACTGGGAGTCAGCCCCATGGGGACTGTGGGATGCCACCATTCCTTTTCCTCTCCCACATCTTCCTGGATGGGGCTGTGACCTCTCACTGTGTCAAGCACTCACCACCATGCTGTGCCACCCTCAGCAGAATCCTGATCTAATAGCACCAGGATTTGGACAATAGTTATAGCAATAAAATCTGAGTAACACAAAATATTTTGATACAATCTGGGGACAAAAATATTTTATTCTGGGACAGTAAAGAACTAAAAATAACTGAAAAATAAATAATCACAAAGACCTGTTTACTCTTATAAGTGAAATCCTCTTGGCATTTTAATTAATTTTGCACTATTTATAAAGAGTAAGCAGAACTAAGTTACTTGCATAAATAATACTTCCTCTAACTAAACACTGTAAATATACCCACTCATTGCTATGGGACACAAATTGAACTGGACTTAAATGTTTATACTTAACATCTACTTACAAATTTAGGTCTGTGGAGGAATATGTAACTTAATGCAGCACTTCTTGGAACACACTTGTCTTAATGAAATCTTTATGAACTTCACATAATTATTAATTGGAAGCACAATATGAATTTTTAAAATGACTTTTCATTTAAGAGCTTAGTGTGACAGAAAAATGACACTGAAATGGATGTACCGCCACTGCACATTATGATGACTCTGTTATTTCTAGAAGAAGATGACACCGGTGCTTTCTAATCATTTAGTTAAAAGTGGGAAACCTTTCTCTTTCACCTTGAGAATGAAAGTGATTAAAAACTGATTATATAAGTATGACCACAGAATCAATCATTTCTTAGCGATACATCCAGAAGAAATTAAATTAACATTGAAAGTAGCTTGGTAGCTATTGCCGGATGAAATGATAAGAAGGCCATCCAGGTTTTCCATAATTTAGACTCAAGTGTTGACCTTTGGTGCCAAGTCACATGTGATACAGTCGCTACTGCTAAGTGGCAAGAACACTTGCTCTTGGAGTAATACTTCTCTGCTGCTGAGACCGATACTCAGAAACCTCAATGGCGTGCTTAGTCCTCATTCAGTCAACCGATCATTTGAAATGTCTCTCCTGGAGAGGTTTCCTCTCCTGGAGAGGTTTCTCAAAGCAGTAACCCAGATTGGGTGACTGTGCCGTTATCTGAACTTCAAGTCTAGGAGAACTGAAAAGATGTCAGTACAAAGCCCATGCTTTTTAGGACATTTCAGGATTTGAACATAAATTTAGTTGAAAGCAGTGCAGAAATATCTGGCTTTATATAAATGGCATGACTCAATTTCTAACTTCCCTGAGAATAAAGATATTTCCTGGGAGACTTTTATGCTAGACCAAACAGTAAAAATGAGACTCTCAGGGCTACAGCTAACCTTGTGCTTCACTGTTGAATCAATTAAAGTCTACTAGAAGAACAGAGTAACATGTCTTTATTGTGTCTGATACAATATGTCAGAATGATAAAGAATGCATGGAGTAGGTTTACAATAGACATCATCGGATGGGGGGGTAGGAGAATTTAACATGACCACGTGCACCTAGAAGAGCTGGAGCATGAGTATAAGGCCAACAGCCTGAAGCTCTCTGCAGTTTGGTGTGGGTTCTTAATAGCAAACGGAGGGGTTCTGCGCTGGGAGGCTGAAGAGTTTGCAATGGAAACCTGAAGCAACTGGAGATGAAGCTAAAAAGCCATGTCAAAAATGGAATTCCTTCAAAGGAGCAAAAGTGGAAGCTTCTGTCCAGTTTTATTCCATTCAGGCTACAAGCCTAATGATTAGTAACACCCATGGCTAGGTATCAATCATTCAAAGATGCACCCGACACTGTGATTCACCAACCCACTAAGCAGGCATTTTTAGTCCGTTCAAGTTGATATCAAAATTACTTATCTCAGTTATACAATGAGAATCAGCACTCACATAAACTTTAGCATTTATTGAAGTCTTAAATTCTCATATCAGTATTTTTTCCTTAAGCTTTAAATAAGGTGAATCTATTAAGTATTTAGTATAAAGCATTTATTCATTTATTTTTAATATTTTCAGTACTGGGAATTTAATCAAGGAACTTGCACCTGACAGACACTGTGCTTCTGAGCTATATCCACAGCCCCTAAGTATTTAAAATCTTGAAAACTCCATTTTCTCTGTTTTTGCTCTTATATTTTGTGGTTTCAGTGTCAATTCATCCTTTGTAGTAACTTGTTTTATTATTCACTGTGAATCCCATTAATTTTCTGAAAATTTTACCATCAGTAATGTTTTTGAAAACAATCATTGCTTCTGAATCATTTTCTGATGCTATTCTTGAAAGAATATTTTATTTCTGGCAATTATAGATATTTATAGACTTCTGGTTTTTAATGTTTCCTGTAGAATCTCCTTTAATAAATACACTCAATAGTGAGTGATGTCAAAATATTTCTTTACCTCCCCTCAATTTTTGAAAACTCTTAAATTTTCTGTTATCCAAGTCTTCCTTGAGAAGTGTATTACCAATATATAAAGCAAACTTCTTGAATTTTAAAAAAATCCTCAAAATTGCCATTTAAAAAGATTTCCATAGGCAAATTTCAATTTGAGTTTTTCATAAGAGGTTATTAGATAAAAATTACTTTTCAAGTAACTTCATACTGGTATATTATGCTTCATTCAACTAATTCATTTGCTGAAAACACACCTTTATGAGAGTGGATCAAAAACTGTATTTTATCTTTCATAAAGCAATGGCATAGACATGAAGGAACTGCATACATTTTTTCATTTCTATATAATAATAAATGCCCAAAGAAATTTTAAAAGTTGTATCAAATCTAATATGAGAATTGACAGTAGTAAAGGTAAGAATTTTAAATTGAATAGCAATAATGTTTTATCATACTTAGTAAGTGCTTTTTCTTAATATTCACAAGGTATCTTCTTTTATATTTCTCTTCTAAAGTTCAACAGCTTATCAATTTCACCAGGAAAGATGTATTTCATAAACTTTATTTCTGTACTCTTATGTTTCTTGTTTATGTATTTTATGTTGTTAGCATTATCTAACTCACTTCTCAGTATTCTTAAGTTTTGAACACTTACCTTTGTACTTTATTTCACTGATAGTAATTTTGACTCTTCCTGTCTCAGTTATTCTTCTCTCCTTGCTGGGACAAATATCTGAATTCCAAAATAAAAGAAGGAAAGGCTTATTTAGCTCATAGTTACTGAAGGTTTTAGTCTGTACTCGGCTGTCTCCAAGGCAGAGCGGCACGTGGCAGAGGGCAGCAGTTCATGATGGTGGCAAAGAGCAAACACAAAATGGAGGAGTAGCAGCAACAACAGCAACAGAGAGAGGACGCCTCTGTTTCTCTTATGTCACATTCAGATTATAAACTCCAGGCTGGGTGTAACATTCAAAGCCATAATCCCAGAAATACTAAAACCAATAATCCCAGTGGATCATGAGTTGATCTCAGCCTCCAGAACTGCCCGTCACATGACTGCATGAGGCTTTGGGGGGAGCAACTAGACACAAACCATAACACTTCCCTATTTGATTATTCCATGCAATAAACAAATGCTAAACTAACATAGTTACTCTGTTCTAAAAAAAGTAAATGACAGAAATACTGTACAAAAAAGAATGATAACTGAACTGAGTATGAACCCTTTGCTTGCTTGTCAAGAACTTCATGGAAGACTTTGATTTCATTCTAAATAGAACTGCATCCTTGTGGACCATTTCCACTTCTTGCTCATTTCAACCTCAACAAACATCAAGCCCCTCACACAGCAAAACACAAAGTAGAGCATAATCTTCCGGGAATTCTATTCTTCAGAACCAGACAATGGTATAGCTTCAGATTTTTAACCTGGGAGACAAAAGTTAAAGCTAAAGGGTACAAGAATAATGAGGAATCTTTGAAAGCATGGAAAATTTTGAATAAAAAAAGGTTGTGGTTCTACAGAGGAGAAATTCCAAGGGAAACTCAAAAAGAAAGTGATTATAATAGCGATGCACAAATATTATCATAACCTGGAGATGAATGTTTTTGTTCTATTACATTATAATATAATTTCTCACTCAGGTTGGCCAGAGTAGCTACATTGTTTTGCAAAATTCAAGGATATGCAAATCCTATATTCATTATGTATTGATTATGTTTCATTAGTGACTAGAAGTAAAATAATAAAAAAATCAGTGCTAGTGTCTTAATTTAGGGACCTGGGAAATTATAGGAAAATTTTCATTGATATTAAATAATCATAATTTTAAAATCAGTGAAATAGAGTGCAATCTTCAGATCAAAATGATAGTACACAGGTTCAGGGGAACTCGGTTGGGTCCCTGGCACTACATACCATGCTCGGCCCCACCCTCGGAGGGGGCTGAGCTGCCTCCCCCGCAAAAAAAAAGTGACAGCACATTGTAATTTGAAAATACTCCAATTTGAGTAGTCCTTTATGAAACTGACACTGGCTTCTGATATATATGCACCTATTTGAATAATTTTTTCACTGAACTAGTTCAGGCAAATATTACAAAATCTAGGTTTGCAAAATCTTGTACCCAATTCAGCCAGTAGGTGCAGGACAATTTGGAAGTCAATGATTGCCTCCAGGTTTGGGTACATATGAAAGAGCTAAGGCAGCATCAGCTTAAATAGCTTAAGGGACTACGTCCCATCTATCTTGATGCACTAAACATCTACGTTATGTCCGGGAGCTTTGATACTGTATAAGTTTAAAAGGTTTCTATTCTCAAGAAACTAAGAGTCAAAAAAGGTAGCAAATAGACTTTTAAACAAAAAAGTACAATAAAATATTATTTGTGGGCTAATACAAATGATCATATCAGAATCCTTATGTCATGAAGAAAGACTATTTCTACATGAGAGGAGAGGATAAAAAGAAATCCCAGAGAGAGGCCAGGTGTGATGGCACACATCTGTGATCACACCACACAGGAGGCTGAGCAAGGAGGGTCTCTGAGGCTGAGGCACTCTGGGGTATATAGTGTGTTCAAGGCCAGCTTGAGTATTTGGACATGGAAACATAATAGCCTGCACTTATGCCATCTATCTATCAATCCATCCATCTATCTGTCTATCTATCTATCTATCTATATTATCACAATGAAATCACACTTTTTCTTCTGTTATAATAGCTTTTGAAAGTAAAAAAAAAATTGTGAAGTTACTTATGTCTTCTCCTTTTGAAAAAAAAGGCAAGAAACTAAGCTAAGAGAGAGGAGAGCATATGTGGTAATCAAGATTTCACTACAGAATGTTTTATTCCACAGTTGTCTCCCCTGGGAACACATACTTTCTTTTGCTAGCTAATGATATTTTCCTGTCATTAAGCATCAATATCCCCACATTTTGGTTTCTACTGCCCAGAGCTAAATGAATAATCCTAATGGCTCTGCTATATCTGTTTAACTCTTGAATTTTTTTCAGCAGTCTAACCATGCCAACAACTCATTTTATGGTGCTATACCTAAAGGGAATGTTATAATAAGCAAACAACACATTTTCCTTTAGTGTTCTTGGATGTTCTCTCAATCAACAAGTGTTTACAAAACATCTAGTTCTTTCTTTACACTGCATTATACTATGCTATTCATTGGAGACAAACATAGCTAAGATTATTGGAGACATTCTTGTGAAGTATCTCATTGATTTTAAATTCATCTTCACACTAACTTGTGATGTACACACTGAAATTACTTATTCAGTGTCAATATACAGCTTCCAAAACTGTTTATGTTATCATATTGGTCTCTCAAAAAGTTGTTGACACCCTAGGACATGCTGAGATGGCAATTGAGACTAGCCGTGGTGGCACGCACCTGTAATCTCAGCTCTTGGAAGGCTATAAACAGGTGGATCACTATGAGTCCGATCTATTAGTGAGACCCTGAATACCCTGTAGACCCTTCCTTAAAATACAAAAAAAAAAAAGTTATTTAAATTAGGAATTGCAACAATTCAGTCTCGAGAGGGATGACAATTGAGGAAAGTTATCTGGAGATAACATATAGGGAAGCAAGGCATAGAGAGATATGAAGGCCAAGGCTCACCCGATGGAAGATTAAGCTGCTTCAGAGGTCAAAATTCATAAGAGAGACAAGGAAAATGAAGCAAGGTTGAGGTGTGAGGAGCTGATATCCTAGCTAAGGCTGGTGAGGTTCACAGAAGCCAGGTCACAATAGACCTCGCATATGATGCTGAAACCTTGATATTTTGTACTGATCTTTATGGACTGTGTTTACATATCTCCCCAAAGTTTCATGTGATCATAATCAGGGCTTTTCCAGAGGTGACTGAATCTATAGTGTGACTGATTCTTGGCTCAATGCTGGGATTAATGGTGCTAAGATTGAGGGTGAGTGATTACTAAATAATCCACTGATTAGTCTGCCATCACCCAAGCCCCTGGTAGTCTAGATAAAATATAAAAAGGGTGGGAGCTAGTAATGTCCCTTGCTTGCTTTGCTACCTTCTGCCTGCCATGAATTGTTTCTTTTCTGTGATTCTAGTCTGTCCTGCCATCCTTACTTGGAGCCAGCTGACTGTGGACTCAATCCTCTACAAACTGAGGCAAATAAATCTTTCCTCCCTCAACTACAGGAGTCAGGTATTTTATCTTTATAATGAGAAAAGTAAGTATGGCATAATTTGGTACCAGACCAGTGTGGTCTTTGCTATGACTATACCTCACTATGTGGTTTAGGAGATGTTGGAATAAGCTTATAGGAAGGGGAAACTAGAAAAGGTTTGGAAATGTTGGCTGAACAGTAGAGAAGAAATGCCTTAGACTGTGTTTGATGGAACTCTCTTGTTAGCATTCAGAAGCCCAAAATGCTATAAGAAATCTTGCTGATAAAGACCAGGGTCTGGAGGCTTTTGTGGGAAGGGTTACATTGGCTGTTAGATTCCAGATGATGTGTGTTATACCTTGAGAGAAAATTTGTTTGCATATTGTTCAAGTCCAGAGACTTTGCTGGAGAATAAGATAAAGGGTCGTAGACTAATCCTGCTCAGGTGGTGGCATGACTACTGGTTGACAACCATTAGGCTGAGAATCAAGAACAAAGTCTTTAGCAGAATGATCCAAAACATTGTGAGTTTGGCAAGACAGAAAGCTCTACGGGTGGGACGATGGTTCAATAGAATAAGCGCTTCCCTGGCAAGCAAAAGGGCCTGAGTTCAATCCCCAGTTCAAAATAAAAAAATAAAATAAAATAACAGTTCTAGTAAGGTGGCAGCATGCAAAGATGAACAGGGGAGAAATTGGTCAATAAAAATATTAGCAAGAAAACGCATGTATTTTAGAAGAAGACAACAAGAAAGATACTCTGAGAACATCCTTAGAAACAACAGGATTCCAGCCTTTTCAGTTTTAGAGTTGCAAAGATAAAACACTTGACTGTGAGGAGAGAGCCCCAGAGCACCATGTTCCAGAATGGGGGTGTCTTAGGGAAATTATTCCTCGGGATTTGGTTTATAGGCGCTCAAACCTTGCAGACAAGAGAAAAGGGAGTCCGGATGCTGCACCAGCTAAGCAGACCCTGGCACCATCCACGTGGTCCTAGTTTTAGATGCATAATGAATGCAAGGATTAGATTTCCAAAGAAGGGCTTGGAGGCCAAGCAGTGAGCCCCTGCGAAGGCTGTGCGGAACAGTGAGTGTGCAGCCGAAGATGCAGGGGAGACCCCAGAGGTTTTGAGAAGACAGGAACTTGGAACTTATGAAGCAAACTGAAAGGAGGGAGCATAACTGCCCCAAGAGAGAAAACTTGGGCCCTACCACAGCCTGTGGGGCCATAGTGGCAGTGCTGCCCAGACCCTTTGGAGCTCAAAACTTTGTCACAGTGTTTCAGGGATGCGAGACACAGAACCATGGCACTAAACGCTGACCCTGCTGGAGTTTGTATGTCCTTGTTCCCACTGCTTTGCAGCTCTCTCTCGGTAATTTTGGAATGAAAATGCCTGTCTTGTTCAGTTGCATGTTGGAAGTGTTTAAATCCCATCTCTTTTCTACATGGGCTAGCAGCTAAGAGGATTTCTTAAATTTCTGAGGAGATTTTGAACTTGGAATTTTCAGAAATGCTTAAAATGTTAGAACTCTGGCAACTCTTGGAGATGGACTAGATTTTTTTTTGCATAAAAGAATATGTATGAGTCTTTGGGGATCAAGAGGCAGAATATTATGGCTTGTGTCTAGTTGTCCTCCAAAAGCCTCACATGGTCATAGATGCAGCTTTCCAGAATGTGTGGTCAATTCACTGTGCAATTTTAGGATTAACAGCACTAGGATTAAGCATGTTAACTAGTCTGGATAAGATATAAGAAATAGAAAGAGCTGTGATTGTCCTTTGATTGGCTTGCTACCTTCCAATTGCTATGAACCAATTCTCCTCTACAATGCCTGTCTTCTAAGCCGCTCTGTCTTGTAGTCATCCAAGTACGAGATGAAAACTCTACAAACTGTGAGATAAATAACTATTTGTTTCTTAACTTGTTAGTGTTAGGTATTTTGTCTCAGCATCAAGAAAATTAACTAAAACACATTTTGCACTTGAATTTTATAAATATAAATTGTGAAACTGCATTATTTTTTTTTCAAAGTTTTATTGATAAACAGCAATGAGACAGTTTCAAATGCAATCGGAAGAACAGTTTCAACAAATAACACACTGTATATATTCTTCTCAGTGGTTAATTGCTGTACAAGAATTGGACTTGTGATCCTATTTACAAACACCATTAGAACAAATCATTCTATTCATTAAGAGAATGCAACTATATATCTATCCTAACCACTTGGAAAAAACAAATACAAAATGGACATTCATCGGTATACCCCATTTTTTCTAAGTTCCGTTATTGAATATTATAGGTGTGTAAACTCAGCAAAATATTCTAAAAGAGTCCAGTAGCCCATAATAGCA
>NW_004524682.1:9193805-9210933 GCF_000260255.1 Octodon degus | reverse complement strand
CAGGATTACACCTCAGGCGTGTATGCCAGGCCTGAGCTGTGCCTGGAGGGGGCAAGGTGAAGTTGGAGGGAAGATGAAGCTCTCTGCACACTCACCGGACCTGGGCTAGGACTGGGTCTGGGGGCTCCTGGAACTCGGTAGAAAATCCGAGGCACTGGGGATTGCCTGGGGGAGGCACTGTGGAGTGGTGGGGGGGCGGCCCAAGGGGCTGGGAGAGGGTCCGGCCCACTCTGCGCCTGGGCTGGGACTGGTCCCGCCGGCGCAGGATAACAGGAAACTCTCCGCACACTCCCCGGACCTGGGCTTGGACTGGGCCTTGTGAAACTGCTTTATAACAGGGAAGGGAAATTTGTTTTTTGTACTAATTGAGAGAAGAAAAGGATGAGGAATAATAAATATTAGAAGTAAAAGTACAAAAAGTGCTTTTGAGATTAGAAAACGAAATGTGATACACGGTTGAATGTGGAAGAATTTGATCATCACAGGGTCTTACATTTTCTGTTGTTAGTGTTGTTCTTATTGATGCTGGCGTTGTTGTGTTACTTTGGTTTTTCAGTTTGGCAAACCACATGACATTTCAATATTTGTGAAAAAGCATAGTATTAAATTCATGTTACTTGCAGGATTAGGGTTCAGGTTCTTATTATGTGTGATTTATTGTTAATTTCTAATATGTACATGTGACCTCCAGTTTCATGATGTTCAATAAAGGGGATATCAGTGTTACTTACAATGTTCCTGTTATGATTAAATGTAATAATATACATAATAAATCTAAATGAGGAAATTGTAGGTAAGGCACAATTTCCATTAGAGGGTTGGCCAAATAGCTCAGTAGATTAAAGCACCTGCAAGCAAGTGCAGGGGCTAGGGGGTTCAGTCCCCAGGCCTGCCATGCCTGCCCCATCCCCGGGGTGCACTGAGACAGCAATTGAAACTGAGCATGGTGGCACATGCCTGTAATCCCAGATCTTGGGAGGTTGTAAACAAGTGGATCACTGCAAATCCAATCTAGAAGTGAGATCCTGACCACCCTGTAGACCCTTCCCTAAAAATACAAAAAAAAAAAAAAATCCATTAAAATTGGAGATTAGAGAAGATTTGGCCAGCTGGTACCGGCTCTATGGATGTGCAATGTACTTAGTGACAGTGCTGTTCTCAGAGGAAGTTTGATTTAATGCTGATGACATTTGTTTGTATGTTGTGAGAGTTTTGTAATTCTTAATAATTTTATATTTGAAACCTATGTTCTATGAATGGAATGTGCTCTCTATGCTAAGTCTTCCATAAGAAAATATCACAGTAGATGGCTTCAGTAAAAAAATGTATTTTGTCATATTTCTAAAGGCAGTCAATCTAATAACAAGGTTATGATTTCTGCTGTAACCTGTCCTTTCCAGAAGTTTGAGACCTTCCAGATGTGTCCTCAAATAGTACCTGATTTCTCTTTTCATATCTAAATATTGTCCTTTGAGATGGATGACAGTCATATTGGTTATGGCCCTCCTATATGACCTCATTTCATATTTGTGACCTATAAAGGGTCTACTTCCAAATGCAACCCTTTGTTTTTTCAATTTTTACTCATTGTTAGCACATGATTGTTGTACTTAATGTTTATACTCCTTGTGGGAAGTTGGTGCATATGCAGAAAAGATCTCATTTTTCCAATTATCCCTTTGTTCCCCTCTTTCTTCCCCCTCATTCCATCTCCTGGAATTCTCTTTGGTGATTCCCATGTCTTATTTATTCTTCTTTCTTTTATTGGATTACTTCCATAGGTATTCAAATTTGGTCATGTAATTATCATTTAAAGGTAAACAAGTCATCTATATCAAAATTAAAATGCTTCATCTCTATTCTATATTTTTGCACATTCCCCTCCCCTCTCTTCAACCCTTCTTCCCCTGCTTATGTACTAGAGCTTTGTTTCCATTTTTCTCTTTTATTCTCTTTGCTCTTTATTCTCTTCTTTCTCCCTCTTTTCCTCTTTGCCTTTCCACGTGGATGTTTTCATTCTTCTTCACAATATGTATCATCCATTTTTCTCTTTATTTACAAAAATATTCATATTTTAGTGCCTTTATGACACAGATGTTTCATTTTGCATCAGACATATGTGAGTTACTCTACGTAGTTGGCTCAATTTTGAATGAAGAGAGGAGAGAAGCAGCTCAAAGGTAAAAATCTGAAGAAGAAAAAGAATAAAATGTAAGTATTTTAGGTTACTTCTTTATGCAATACCTAGAGCAGAAATGGATAAGTCAGTGAACTGGAAAAACAAAAGGAGCAAAACAGTAGGAAGAAGGGCTAGAATATCAAGTGGCAGGTAGGTATCTTGTTGTTTTTAAATGGGACCAATAAAAAATGCTTGTAGCCTTGGGAAAGTGATTAGGTGGAGAGGAAGAAAGCATTATTGCATGGTGGATGTATGAGACAGAAATTAAACATACAGAAGAGAGGATATAAATTGTGATAATTAATCTGTTTTATCAACTTGATTGGATTAAAATATCTAGCAGTTTAGCAAGGTATGCTACTTAACTACCTACTGAGCATTTACCTACCTGAGAAAATCCAGAATTTACTGAATTTAAGATCTCTTTTATTTTTAACATCTGTATTTATTGCACATTCTTATAAAATTAATATTCCTTAATAAGTTAAACTATATCGATGATCAGGTTTATTTTCACTGGCAAAAGACAAATGATCAGAAATCAGAATTTAGGGACCAAGGAGATGGCTCAGTGGAAGAAGTGCTGCCCTGGGAAGCACAAGGGCCTGAGTTCAATCCCTGGTACCACGAAAAAAAAAAAAAAAATCAGAATTTATCATCATGTTCAAGAACTGGAAAATATTATATAATGACATGTTTTAAAGTTATCCAACTACTGGGGATAAAAAAGACAAGTCTTCAAGATTAGGAAATTTTTGGAATTTACAGTTAATACTTGTGAACTTCTTGAAATTTCCAACCCATGGAACTTTGAGTCTAGGGCATGGGGAAGCTATGTGAAGTGGACATAAGGAGAAGAACTATAAGAAGAGCAGCTTGCAGTGGAAATGGGCTGGAGGACAGCTCTGGGCATAAGTCACCCAGCTCCGAAAGGTGGGAATGGAGACTTAATAGCGAGTGCTGTCAGTCACAGAGTGCAGTATTGAAAAACCTTTTAAAAACATCTTTAGAAAGCAAGAGGTGAGATTATGAGGAAAACAAAAATTCTGAGTTAATTGTAATTTTTGAGATGGTTAGTGACTGCTTGAAATTATTGAAAAAAGAAAATTGACCAAGTATCAGTTTTATCTGACATAAACTTAGCAGAACTTTCTTGAAAACGGAACATAAGTCTTTAGAGGAATGCCCTCCTTGTGGAGAAAAGAGACAGCAGTGGGATGTTTTCTTTCGAATGTTTGCTTTTATCTAGATGCTGAATAAATAGCAAAAGAACTCGATCTAAGTTCTTGGAGTTTCATTCAGTGGAAACCTCAGTACAAGAAATTTCTATGTCTAATTATGCAGCTGAACCAAATCTTAGAAAAATCTTTGTCACAGAAACAGTTTTTATAGATTCTGATCAGCTCTGCATACAGAAGTAGTCACTGTTTCCAGTAACTGTGGATGCTTGAAACTAAAGTGTATAAGCAAATCCCTGAGACTAGACTCAGCAAAACTTCAGTCCACATATGTGGGTTCATGGAAAACAAAATGAAATATTTGAACCATATTGGAGGGAAAACAAAAGTTCCTACAATAGGAGGAACTTAAGCAAACTTTGCTATAAATTTTAAAATTTTACGGATAGTAGCAATGTTACAGATGTCACTGTAGGATAAGAAAGATCATGAAAAGGTAACTATTAGAGTTGTGATAGCAATTCCTTGATAAAAACATATGACTTCTTGATAGACAATTCAGTTTCAATTAAGTGAACTATGATAACTTCGCAAAAACTGGCCTATTAGAGAAACGGTTTGTACTTAGACTACTTATTGCCCAGAGAAAATTGCCTTTGCTTGGAATTTTACAACAGGTGACATGAATTTAGGTAACTAACCCCCACCCCCAGAGCTAAGGGCTCAAGACTAACTTGTTTTCTAAATTTTGACTGAGTAATCCAATACAGTACTATTATATTCTTTTTCCACTGAGTTGGTCATTTTCTTAATAATAATAAGCAAATGTGATACTTTAAATTCTCAGGTTTTACTTTTATTTTTATTTTTTCAATATATTCGGTACAGGCTTTTACTACATAGCTTGGACTCATAGCGATCCTCCTGTTTTCAGCCTCCCCAACACTGGAATTTTAGGCATGTGCCACAGCTACCAGTCTAGGTGGCCAGCTCAGTGTGCCCAGGGAGAGGGTTGGCACAGCATGTGGTGTCAGGGATCGAACCCTAGTCCCTGTGTTCACCTAATCAGGTGCTCAATCCACTGAGCTATCTTGCTGGTCCTAAATCCTGAGGTCTTAGAAGAAGTGCTCTTATACATGTGGGAGGAACCAGCAAATATTCCATCCTATTCTATCTGGGACTGTAGAAAAAATATTAGGAGAGTATTCTAGGCTTTCAATGTTTACTGAAGAGCAAAAGTTACATTTTAATCATTGATAACAAATTTTATATAACCTTGATCATTAATTTACCAAGCAATTTATCCTTTGTAACTAATATTTCTATAGAAATGTAATGAGACGTTTCTGCCCAAAAGTGTGACATTGCTATGTTGTCAAGGCTACATTAGTTTTTGATGTCATTAGACTATTTTCACAAAACTAAAGGAATGTTATCAAATGTGTGTCAACAGATTTTGTAGTGGGAAATGCAGCCTGGCTTCGTATTCATGTCACTGTTGCCTTCCTCTGTTGGATGTCAGCAGCAACGTCTGCGCACAGTTGTGGCTGCGCAGATAAAGGATCAGCTGGAGGCTGTCCTCCACGTGGAGAAACCAGCCAGCATCCTGTTCCTGGGTATGGCAGGCTCTTGTGTGTCCTCTACTCCAGGGCAGCAAAGCCGTTTCATCTGATTCTGAAAGTAACCTGGGGAGCTCAGCAGTCTCTCTCCTCTTCTTCCTTTTGTCAGTAAGTTTCTTTGAGGGAGCACAAAACTTAATTTCTTTCAGACTGAAAATAAGCTAGATAAGGTTCACCTCCTCCTTGCCAGGGAAGCCTACCTTTTCCAGTGCTGTCAGTGATGAGGTGACTATTTCTAAGTACTTCACTTTACAGATTTGGATATGTCACATTTTCCAGTGCAAGCACTACATAAAAGTAACAATTATTGCATGTGTCTATCGTTATTGAATTACCTGCTTAATTGGTCTGGAATATGAATGGGGCCTGATCCAACTCGCAAAGACTGTGAATCATTAAAATAATGCATTACTATATTCTTAATTTTTTCTACTATGTTAGTCCTTCACTATTTCGTGATTTGACTTTTGTGGACTCACTGTTTTGTGGATTTTCAAAAAAATATTAATCTAAATTATTTATCTGGGATTTTTCACCATATTACTGGATTTTGTAGTATCGTACAGTATACATGTGTTCTTAAAATTGCATAGGTTTACGAGTTTAGAAAACTGCTAAGAACATTAGAAGTGTTTTTAAAATTGTAGAAAAGCTGCAGAAGGGCATGGGAAGGGTTAATAAAAGATATATATATATATATATATATACACATATATATACACACATATATATACAAACTAGTTGATTATATATATATATAATTCATTGATTTTTCACTTATGTAATATATATATAGATAGATATATAGATATAGATATAGATAGATAAATATTTCATTGATTTTTCACTTATGTAGGTGTCTGGAACATAGCCCCTGCAATAAGGGATGTACCACTTGTGCTCTGCAGTTTTAGCATTATTTCAAACTATAGCCTTTTGTGGGTTTTTTGTTTTGTTTTATTTTGTTTTGTTTTTTTTGTGGAACAAGGGATTGAACTCAGGCCCTTGTGCTTGCCAGGGAAGTGCTTATTCCGCTGAGCCATCTCCCGGCCCCTTATAGTTGGTTTTGTTGATATGCCATTTTAATATCTTCTTTACTATAAATGCGCTAATCTACCTTTTAAGAAGGCTTTCTTCTACTTAAAGTACTTTTATTCACTTTTGATGTTTTTCTATTCTAGTTTTGCCTGCAGTCTTATGATAAAAGTTTTCTTGACATGTATGATAATTTTAGTTCTTTGTTAATATTTATGGACAAGACAATGAAAAAATGGAATGATAAGCAGGTATTTTGAATAATTAAGAGCCTTAGTTTGCAGTGACTGGCTAGGCAATGAAGTTTCAATAGACAGAGCCTAAAATGCCTCTGTACAAATCTCTCTTGAGTCTGTCATTCTCTACAAATTCCACTACAGAGGACTGGTGACATAGCTCAGTGAAGTAAGTGCCTGCTCTGACAAGTGCAGGGACCAGGGTTCGATGCCCAGTCCTGCATGCTGTGCTGGCCCTGCCCCCAGTGCACACTGAACCAACCACTGAAACAGGGTATGGTGGTGCATGCCTGCAATCCCAATGCCGGAGAGACTGAAAACAAGAGGATCACTAGGAGTCTGATCTGCATAGTGAGACCCTATACCAAATACATAAAATGAAAATAAATAAATAAAAAATTAAAATACCAATACAATGAATGTTTTCTTTGGGTTTACAAGCCCCAGAGATGGCTTCTGAGGGTCTGAATGGGGTACAGTATGTTCTAGCATCTGATGTACAGCAGGCAGCTGATCCTTAGTTTTATATTCTGTGGTTTTTCATGTCAAAATTAAAAGACATATTTTTTCCAGAAATAATGCACAAGTATGAAACTGTGTGCAGGAAGGGGTAATAGGGTGAAGTCCTGTTATACTACTCTGGTCTATGTGGAATTTGCAAATCATACTTTTTTTCAGTTTATTCACACTGTATAAGCATTTCATTCTTAATGACTTATCAGCCTGATCCATTTTTACATTAATTGTCATAGTGTCAGAGTGCTTGTGTTCAAATAATTTATTTTCTCTCTAATAAGTGCAAAGTAGTGGCACAAGCTGTTCTGATACACCAAAGAACAGCCAAATGCAAAAGTTAGTTTGTATTTGCTCAGTTCTTATTTTAATCAGAAAATAAATACAATAGTATATTAACATTAAGATCTAAAGTAATTTGTTATTCTTTTTTTTTTTTTTTTAATCAGCCCGCCCTGTGGACAGGACTGGCATGGCATGTTGTGCTGGGGATCGAACTACGGTCCCTGTGCTTGTCTAAGCAGGCACTTTAGAGCTTCGAGCTATCTTGCAGGCCCTCTAATTTGCTATTTTTCAACTCTAATAATGCCTAATTGAAGAATAAATCAAATACAGATTATTGCAGAGAGAACAAACACAATATACACAGGTCTCAGTAACATTAGTAAGTTCACGTATTCTCTAGTGGCCTTCTAATGCATTCTCTGTGAGCAAGGGAAACTGCTGAATAGACTTACACCCTGAGTGAGAATAGTTGCCCTTGGTGGAGCTACTACCTTCAGTTACAGAGCCTTTAGCATTAGCTCTTTGAGGAATCAGCAGTGTTTAATCCAGTCATCTTTCAGGGTAGGAGCTGAGTAACTGCATGGCTAAAGGGGTGAGGAGAGAAAAGAAACACTCTCTACTCACAGGTTCAATCGCTTCCACCTCACTGCTCTCAGAACCATCTTGCTCCACTTACTTTCAGCGTTCTCTGATGAATTTTTCTGCCAATTCTTGAACCTTTAAGTATTGGAGTAACAGCTTGTTTGTTTTTCATTGGCTTTCCTCGCTCAGGAAATTAAGCTCTATTTCTCCCTGTTCTGCCAAGTGAACTGCCAGACAACTGACCTCTTTCTATATTCAGCATAGACACTTGTGAGTCTGGTAAGGTCTTCGCACTCATTCTTCCTGTTGGCAGATAACGCTGAAGCTTTTAAAGATATATTTGAAGAGATACCTGTTTAATCTTAACTCAAACTTCTTTTGCTTATTAATGCACACTTCTAAAATAATTTATCATGGCCAGCAAATGAGATAAGTCAATTTCTCTTATTTCTATATCACATAAATTCTCTAAGCAGTAGAACATTAAGAAGTATAAAAAGTAAACTCATATTAATATGCTGAGCTGTAAAAGGCTCAAGTCAACCATTTCTGACATTGCCAGTCTTGTGGAAAACCCACTACTATTATGGACTACCAGACTATATTGGAATAATTTGCTGAATTCATGCACCTACAAAATTTAAATGATAGTGGAATACCTTTCTCTGATAAAACTAAATAAGAAACGGGGATACAAAAGAATGACCATTTTGTATCTGGATATTCAAAATAGTTAGGATAGATGTACAGCTACTTTCTCTTAATTCAACGAATAGATTTGTCCTAACAGTGTTGGTGGACAGGATATCATTTCTGCATCTTGTACAATGAATAACCATTAAGACAATAAAATGCAATGTATTAATTATTGATACTGTCCTACTAATCAGTTTGAAAACTGTCTCATCGCTATTTGTTTCTCAATAAAATTATTAAGAAAAAAAATACTCTACCGTTACACTATCATTTCCCAGGTGGGCAAGGAATGTATTTCCAGAATACTTTCCCTAAAGGGAAATTCCTTTACAATAAATAGTTCTCAATATAGATTTTGAAACATCTTTAACCTTCCTAACAAATCAATCTTTCCACTTACACAGCACTCATTGTTTACTGTATTGTGATAAACATATGAAAGTATTTCTATATCTTGTTCAATCTTAAGTTTTTCTTTATTGTTAATCCCTAATAGCATATCTCTCCTCTCTTGTCCAGTGACATATCTCAATGCCCAGCCTACGTCACCTTGTACCTGCTGCACAAAAACTCTTCAGTAGAGTGTATCACTTCCATTCATTGAGTGATTCATTAAGCTTATTAATTTTTTAAATGGTACTGAACTCTAAAATCCATTCTTTAATCTTCTTCTCTCCTCCACCTTTTTCCCTGTGAGTAAATTTAGGAGCTCTAAGAATTCTTCTATCATTCAGTGAATAAGTCCACAGAAGATGAGTTGTGTAATCAGTAAAATTAACGATGGTAAAGGAAGGGGGATTTGGCTATCATATGTGTTGAACTGGAAATGACAGCAGCTATGTTTCTATTATTTCTTTGTAAGTATTCCTTGCAAGGCAAAAAGTTAGACACTAGACACTGTGCAGAGCTCTTTGACTCAGTCACCAATTCTCAACCAGTGATGATGGTTCTCCACTTGCTCCAAGTTCCATCAATGACGGGGCAGGTAATTTATTTCAATTTGGAAAGAGGTGCTACTGTTACACATTGGATAGATGCTGATCTCTAAGCAACATACATGAGATAGCTTCTTACCACAAAAATGTATCCAGCTCAATATGTTAACAATGCTAATGTGAAACCTGTGCAACAGATACAAATAAAATATTTTAAATTACAAAAAAAGGTTGACTCTATGCCGTGTTTATAAAGTGGATGTTAAGTTCGTCATGTTCTGCTATGTCAACTGACATTTGTTAGAGTCTTCATGGTAAAGATGAATTAAGCAAGTTCACTTAAAAAAAGTTCAGATAAATTAAAATTCCTGTACTACATTTGTATTTTGATCTTTGCCCTCT
This sequence comes from Octodon degus, assembly GCF_000260255.1. Taxonomy (NCBI): domain Eukaryota; kingdom Metazoa; phylum Chordata; class Mammalia; order Rodentia; family Octodontidae; genus Octodon; species Octodon degus. The sequence goes on along the minus strand of NW_004524682.1, from coordinate 9,201,273 downwards.
GCTGGATGTTTTAGTCACATGTAACTTTTGGAAACAGTGAATTTTGAATAGAAGCTACAATGAAAATTATCTAAGGGACAAGGAAGATGGCTCAGTAGAATAAGCACTTCCCTGGCAAGCTCAATGGTCTGAGTTCAATCCCTGGTTCCACCAAGGGGAAAAAAAAAGAAAGAAAAGAAAGAAAAAACAAAAAAGAAAAATAGCTGACAAGAGGCAAGTAATTGCTTTCAAAGCCATTTTGTTTTCATATGTATAAACTGCAAGCAACAAGTGAATTTCTGAAATACTATGTTCTAACATAGTTTTGACACGATGTATAATCATATAAAAACATTTTTATTTTCTGTGGAAATTTAGACAATTCCTGAATCTTGCAGTCTTAAAAGATATACTTTCACAATGTTACCTTATTATACAGTGAGTTTTGAATACCCAGTAAGTAACCTTTTGCCTTTTCAAATTTATCAATTAGAATGCTTTCAATTGATCTGACACTAGCTCTTTTAAGAATGAAATATAATTGGAAATTAAACAGCAGCAAATAAAAACTCCATCAATGATTCCACTGGGGTAAAATTTTCAGAGTGAACAAACAGATTAAGAGAAGAATAGATTGATGGATACCTACATCCAAAGGAAGAGAAGAGTGAGTGAGTGTCTGGCCATGAGTTGAATTTCTCTTTGAGGCAATAAATATATTTAAAAATTAGATTGTGATGACAGTTGCTCCAATTTGGGACTAGACTAAAAGTCACCAAGTTGGGTATTACAAATGAATAAACTTTATCATATAAAACATATCTGAATAAAGATTTTTTTATAAAATCAAAGATGAATATATTTGCATTAAAGTGAAGAATAATTCCTACCTTGTGATTAAGTTTGTTCTTCCTTTATACACTGATTTTGAGTCATTGTTTGACATGAATTTCACAATGTATTACACTGTCTAGCAAGAAATAGTTATTTCTAAACCTCTACTTATTTTAAGTAAATGTCAGTCAGTTTATTTTACCTTCTATTTATTTATCTAAAGTTCGTTCTATAAAATAATGATTTTATTTGCTTTATTTTTTCAAAATATGGCTATTAAATGGTAATTTTCATTTTTTGTATCATCAGAAAAATTATATGGCATGTACTCAATATTTACAATATTCCAAATATTATCATGTACATTATCTTCATTTAACAAAATTTTGACTATTTAATATAAAATTGTCAGTTGTCAATTGGTGTTTTTTGTCATCATATAGAAGAGTACCATAATGATTTAAATGTATATGTTGGGCCAGCCAGAGAGCTCGGCGGATTAAAGCACCTGCTTAGAGGTTTGATCTCTGCTGCGCACTGCTGACCCTGCCCCTGGGGCACACTAAGATGGTGGCTGAGACTGGGTGTGGTGGTGTCCATCTGTTATCCCAGCGCTTGGGAGGCAGAAAACAGGAGAATCACTGAGTCTGATCTACATAGTGAGAAACTGTGCACCCTGTAGACCCTGTGCTAAAAAAGTATATGTTAATAGTGTCAATAGACCCTCTCATAAAAAAGTACATGTTAATAAAGTATTTACTAAATAACAATTTCATTCTTAATATGAATTAGCTTTATTGTGTTTCTAGAACAACTGGTGAAATGGTTATATATTTTATTTTTCCAAGATCAGTGTTACATTAAGAGATATTTAGAGTTAGCTTAATTCTCTTTAATGTTTATTGTTGTAACATATATGACTCCTTGTAGTAATGTTGAAAATATTCCAGTAAATGCAAGGATCATTCATATTCAGATATGCAAAACTACAGCACACAGAACAACTAATCTACCTTCCTACTTAATTCCCTACTAGAGAAAAAGGAAAATTCCTGGATTCTATTTCTGGCCTGTCTCTTTATCATATTCTTTTAGACTATAGAAAAAATGGAAAATATAAAAACAAAGTCAAGATAATTAGTGGGGGAAAAAAGTGGTGATAAAGTATTCATTTCATGACATCCTTCTGGCACTGAGGTAAACTGTGCTGACAGTTGAGCCTGATGCTGAGAATGAACTTGAAGAGGGGTTAATGTCACCATGTTAGCATATCAGGCAGTTGTAGGCAAAATACAAAGCATATTTTCTCTACCAAGTGCTTGTCAACTATAGAGATCAAGCATACTTTTGCTTTCTTATCTGCTTTTGAGATTTGACCAAAAAAAGTGAGCACTAGAGTTGCCAAAAGTTAAAAGACTTGTGTTCTTCACATCTCAGCATCTAAGTGATAGAATTTTCCTTAGTTCCTGAATCCTCTGTATGCATGAATGTAAAGGCTCAAAAGAAATGGAGTTTCACAGAGGAAAAGTCAAGGAGTGTTTTCTCAATGGCATATTTCATTTTTCATTATTCTATTGATGATTCTTTAACACTGATTTGTCTTTTACCCATTTTCTTTATATATGACTGGATAGTGTTAACAGCCTTATTATGCTTTCTTTATTAGTATTATTCATTACATACACTAAGCAAGGAGAATGGATGCAGGGCTAGAATAACATGGTTCCCACACATACTTCATCACCACATGTACCTCAACCCATCTGTCTTTTTCCACTGCACTCCCTAATTCCAGAAAGTTAGCTAAAGATGTGATAGATCCTTGGTTTTCTTTCTTACGTCAAATCTTCTCTTTCTCCATTTCTCTTTCTCTCCTTTGTATGAAGTTTCCATACTATTGTTGCCAGTGTGGATCTGAAAGACCTCCAAAGGCCTTGTGTTAAAAACTTTGTTCTTATCTCATAGAGATACTATGAAATGACAGAATTTTAGCACAGGCTTAGTGAGTGGTCTTCAGATGGCTTGCAGGTGTGTTCTGGATTAAGACTGTAGGACTTTGGACTGTGCTTCCTTCTCCAACCACCAACATCATAACTATTATACATTTCTATGAGGACATGCAATAAAACATCCTAGAAGACTGAAGGCAGAATTATTTCCTGATTCAGAAAACAATGTATCTCTCTAGGCTAAAAATTGAGTAGGCTTGCTGTCATCAATTTTTACAGTTGAGCTTTTCTTTACCTGTGACACAAAACCACAATGCATAACATTCACTTGTGCCCACATCTGCATATTCCATGTAAGACTTGGTGAAGGGAGGGACAGAAACTGACTTAGAGGTCATGCTATCACTGTGCTAAAATTAGTATGGTCTGGTTCAGGAGTATCATATTCTCTTACATCATCTATGGTGTGGCAACATCCAAACTTCTTAATTAGAAAATAGATTAAATTCTCAGCCTTTTTGAGGTTGTTGACACTTCTACAGTGACTGTCAGAATTGTGACAGAGATATGACTTTTGTAAAAGTGAAAGTATGAGGAATCTATGTGAGCCACGTTAGGGAAGATATTTTGGAAAGTCAGTAGTATTTATTTAATCTATTGTTTACTTATTTTTAATATGTATTTTGTGCATAATCTCATTTAGGCAGCTTGGACTCAGTGATCCTTCTGTTTTAAGCCTCCCCAGCACTGGGATTACAGGAGTGCACCACCATTCCCAGACTTGGTAGCTGGCTCAGCAAGCCCCGGGGGCATGGCCAGTGTGGCATGTGGTGCCAGGAATCGCACCTGGTCCCTAAGCAAGCACTTGGTCCACTGACCTATCTTGCTGGCCCTATTTTTGAGACACTATAGCAAATATTTTCAGACTTTGTGTCAAAGTGAGTAGAACCAACCCCAGAGTTTGAACGATGGTGTGGGATGTTAGAGAAAGGTGAATACATCCGCCAGGTGAGTCTCCCTCTTCTTGGAGGATAAAGCTTGGATGAAGCTAAGGTGAAAACAGCGGAAATTTGGTATGTCTCCTAAAAGTAAAAAGTAAAACTGACGGACTTGTTGATGCAAAGCAAGTCCGTGATCCTTGATCTGCTTTCCATCTGCCCTCAACTTGGGATCCACAAGAGCAGTGGTCCATGTTCTGCAGCATTTTGGGGACAGAAGAGCATATGGTTTTGATTCTATGCATAAAGTTGCCTATATCATAATCTTACCCAGGTTTATATGCCAGAGAATTATTAAGGCTTGTAAGTATATGTCCTCTCAGAGCCTCATGGGCTCATAGGTGGGGCTTTGGGGAGTGACTGCATTACGGGGTTGCGCTACTGGATTAATCCACAGATGGTGTAGCCTGGTTCTGGGTGTTGTTAGATTTACTGAAGAGGGAAGACCCAGTCTGGGTGCAGCTGGCACTGACCAATAAACTTGAAGCCTGTTTGGAATAAAAAAAAGGAAAGAAGGGAGGCTCCCTGCCTCCTCCTTACCGTATTACAAAGTGTTTGCCTCATGTCATGATGCTCTTCCCTGCTGCCCTGCCTTGAACCCAGCATACTATGGACTTAAACTTGTACAAAATGTGAGCTAAAGTAAAACTCTCTTCCTTTGATTAGTAGGTTTGGGGACCCCCAACACTGAGAAAGTAAGTCAAGGGACATATGGATTCAATCAGTAGATTATTCCAAAGCTCTCAGTCAAATGGAAGGAAATGTGGTCTTATATATTTGAATTTTGTGGAAAATTCAATGTATTATGTTTTGTTGCTTTTATATATGAATGTGTAGTAGGAGTTAATATAGATGAGGTTTCTGTTTGTTTCTGTTTTGGTGTGGGGATAGAACTCAGGATCTTGGGCTTACCAGGTAGGAGCTTTTACTACTGAACTATCTCCCCAGCCCTGGAATATATTCTTGAACTTTCTTCAGTGTGTCATAAAATAAACCAGATTACACACCTGGGCTCCGCTCACCTGGGCTACATGAGGTAGTTAGACAATGAAGGCCTTAATATGTCTCTACAGACCAAATCTGGTGGAACTCGGTAAAAACAATCTAAAAGTTATCAAGCATATTTGCTATAAGTTTAACCTATATGATCACCTGGTTTTAGAGAAAGAACAAATTTTCTTACAAATTAGAGCACATATCATCAAAGCATGAACATTCGAGCTGACAGATAAATTTATAACCTTTTTTGAGACTTAGCAACTGTAACTCACTAGCTCATAGACCCCTTTATTTATGGAGTCTGACAGTTTGCTATAAGTCCCTCTAGCTTTAGTGAAGAAAGGTCATACCTGTATTAACTATCAACATGAAATACCTGAGTTACATCAGAAATCCACCAGATGAACTTATACATTTTTCAGGAACTACATAGCATTCAGTCAAATTAAATCCATGTCTCATTCAGGGTTTTAGATATGGCCTCCATTGTAAGCAAGGGGCACTTCTAAAGGCTTTCTTCTTTTAACACTGTGGCTCTGAGTATATGTCACAAATACAAGACCTAGCTCTGTCTATAGGCCCAAACCTATTGGACACTGCAGCCAGTGTCTTTAGAACATTTTTTATGCTGACAGGATTTTATCAGTCCTTGGGGATCTGTTTTAACTAATGAAATACCTTTTTAAGTCTTATACCTGAGCAACAATATACATTACATTGGTAAAGCACCAGTCTCAGCATCATCTTGATTAGTAAGCAACCTGAATGTATGGTAGTATTTCAGTTATACCTAAAGCAATATGTCTTCTAAAGTCTGTTTCTACTGAGGTATGGTGACTGGAACGAAGGTCAGGGTTGGAGAAGGACAAAGAGACCTGTGCCAAATCCAACAATAGGCTGGGTTTTTCTTTAGTCATGATTACTCAGGGCTCCTCCGTGGAGATGACAGGTAGAGGTAACATTCTGTCCAAAAGGAGGAGGCAGACCCAGCACTTTGTAGTCCTAATGGACCATCTGGGAAGCTGAGTCAGAGCTCTGGGGCCTCTGCCTCAGAGTACAGTCTCACTTCTAGTGGCTGCCTTGGCAGTCAGGGTGTTGTAGGCAGTTGTATTAGATAGAAATATTATAGGCAGTCAGACAGGGCCAGGCCCTCAAGGAGACAAGATGGAAGGAGGGCAAGGTGACCTTGAAACTTGGAAGAGACAGACATTCCCACATGGGCCACACTTCAGGACCAAGACAAAAGAGGAAACACAGCTGCATACTTCCCTAGGGATGGGCATCAGGGATTGATATTCCCAATAGATATCAATCACCTTGAAAGAGCCCAAATGAGTCACTAGCCCAACCTGCACAGGAAAAGACCCTGTCCTGTATTCATGACCACTTGTTACTTGACTCACTTCCCCTTTTGGTACTAGATTTAATCAATTTTGCTTGAGCAATGGTGCTTATGATCTCATTCGTTAACCATAGTTTTGTCCCACCTCACGCCCACCTAAGCAAGTTCCCATGCTCTCTACCACTGTAGACCTGCCTCACCAAATGGTTTGCCTCTCTAAAAGTGCCTGGAAGAGACATCTTCCGGGAGACCACCCTCTTGGGGGGCCCTCCTCCTGTCCTTCTCTAGGACAGGAGTTTTCTTTCCCTTAATAAATATTCTGCTCATAACTTAAAAAATAAATAAAATAAATCAGATTAGAAAATAGTTACAAGTAGAAAAAGAAGAACTAGTAGGAAAATTTCTATCTTTTTTTTTTTTTTTTTTTGGCAGAACTAGGGATTGAACTCAAGCCCCTACACTTGCCAGGCAAGCGTTTATTCCACTGAGTCACCTCCCCAGCCCCTGGGAAAACTTCTTGAGTGAGAAGGTCATGACTGATGGTCACCTATAACACAATGAATGCTATTCCTGCAACATGAACTCAGGGTTTGGCCAATGGGAAGCCACAGTCTTAGCTATCCTGCCCACAGTGCTGTTGTACTGCTATCAGTGTGTGTGGCACATAAATTTAGCAAAATTCATAAGCCAAGAAGCTTTTGGGAATTGTGTCTGGATAATCAGGATTATCCATTTGCCATTCAAGAAAAAAACTGCTATGTCTTCAGACTGCAGGCACAAAAAGAGGCCCAGCACCCTTCTCATCCTCTGGGTAATGGGGACAGGATAAACAGCTACGCTGGATTAATTTGTGGTCTAGATCCTGTTACAAAGGGAGACAGCCTCAAGTAAGAGACAAGGCTCTCTTTGGCTCTATGAACTTGGGTCTGCTGCACCCAGATGCTAGACACACCTCTTTTGAAAGCAAAAAAAGAGGTCTAGTTGGAAATTCCTGATTAATGCTGGACATGCAATTTTCGGTACTCATACCTCCATTTTGTGGTGAGCCTACTAAGATTCTATATCTCACAGAATGTGAAAACCTCACAAGATTGAAATATACTTCTACATGTTCAGCAAAAACCTGTCTGAAGCTAGTGGTATCTTGTTTTACACTTAAAAATCACATACCACGCCTTAGGGTTGTCTGGGTCCTTTCGTCCTGTTTCATGTGCTGAAGCATGGCTGATTATGGACTGGTGCACATGGCTGTTTTAAGATTTTCCTAAATGGGGCTGGAGAGATGGCTCAGTGGTCTAAGGCACCTACTTAGAACAAGCTTGGCAAAGCATCAGGGACCGCGGTTCAATCCCCCAGCACCACATGCC
>NW_004524682.1:9153710-9193705 GCF_000260255.1 Octodon degus | reverse complement strand
CTCTCTCTCTCTCTCTCTCTCTCTCTCTCTCTCTCTCTCAAATAAATAAAAATAAAATAATAATAATAAAAAAAAGATTTCCCTAAATGACCAGCAGGCCGGTGGATTTCTCACAACTCAAAAATAAGAAACTCACCAGCTTGCAGGGCTCAAACTCATTTCTTGCTCTGAACATCAGAGCACAGTGAGTAAAGTCTGCTCAGAAGCCCAAAGTCTCACTTGTGCTCCTTTGCCAATAACCTAGATGTTTGGTCTGTCACTGAAAAGTTACTGATTGTTAGGAACACACATTCTTTAGAAGAGCTATCTCTTGCACTCACCAAATCTTTACGGAAATGAAAACCTGCTGACAATAGCCTCTGAGAGCTTTTGTTGGTTTTAAGAGGTGTAAGGTACAACCACTCAGCCATTCATAAGGGTAAGGAACATTTACTGAAGATGCAAATGTGTGCATGTGTGTGCTGGAGGGAGGAAATGGTGAATCTGCATGAGTTAGAGGTTAATATCTAGCAGTCAGATTACTATGCTAGATTCCTTTCATAGTGAGCCCAGAGTCCCATCACCCAGCAGGAAATACAGGTTGCAGTACATGAGAAGAACATAATCACATTACTAATGATGGTTATTATTGCAGCTGTATTAAGACTTGAGTCATTTAACAATGAATTCAATAATTTTACAATAAAAGTGCTTTGTTTCAAAACATAATTGAAGTCATGAGTTTTAGCTTCAAAAGCATACTATTCATTCATTTTCCGGGAGTCAAAATACTATTTAGTACATTATAAATAGTGTCATTCTCTACAAGATACACTAATAAATAGTTTTTAAAAATCTTTATTTTCTTTCCAAGTCAAATTATGTAACTGGCATTGGATTTATCCTTATACATAAAACACATATAAAATCAATCAGAATATACAAAATAATGGTTTTCAAAATGTTGGACATCAAGCAATAAAGTTTAATGATCCCTATGAGAAAGGAAACAAATGAGGTGAGTCTTGCAATTAGCCCAACTTAATGTCTCGGAGAGTTTCTAGGCCATAGTGTGAAGCAGTGTAGCCCATGTGGAAAGCCTGGCAGTCCCTTTGAAAATAAGAAGCAGAATGGAGACTCTGGAAAACACAGACCCTGTCCCTATAAATGCACAAGGCAGAGTACTGGAAGAGAAAGAGAACTCCAAAGATGTTCTGGAAGTCTGCAGAGTTCCCGCTACAGGTTCCATTAGTGCCTAAATGTTAGGAAGCTACTCAAGTCCAAAACATAGAGAAAAACCATGCATTCCATGAGCTTTCAGGTAGGAATGCCGGAAGACTGACTTCAAAGTATTAAAAATATCTTCAAGTTGCTTAACTTCACCCACAACAAGGTACAAAAATATTTTTAGAAATACAATTGCATTTATTATACAGTAAAATAAAAATCAATGTCAGGCATCCACTCAGAAACTACAAGATTGCTTTTTAAAAATTATTTTAAAGAGAGTGTAGTAATCATTGATATGACATTAGAAATGGTACACATTTAGAAGACCACGATCACATATATTCAGGCATGGTTTTTGTATTACACATTGCTGTCCTCGATGTAGTTGTTTAGTTCGCAGATATCAACATATAGAGTTAGTCTACGTGAAAATTCTTCATATTACCTGCTATTTTCAAAAAAGTTGGTGGAAATTCTTAGTACAATTACCTCAGCCATCCTGTATATATATTTTCATATTTTTCTCCTACCTTAAAACTATCTTCTCTCCTTTCTCTCCTCTTCATTGTTTAATCCTAAAAGTAATAAAAGGAAAAAAAAAAGAGACAAGAACAAAAACTTAAGATTTCTTGAAAACAAACAGCAATATTCAATCATATGTTTAATCATACATGAGTATATCTGTTAATAAGAATAGATAATATATCACCTATTGTTAATCAGCTATTCTTGATTTGGAAATCTGTAACATATGCGTTGCTGTATTGTACTCTGTTTCTCTCTCTTTTTTTATTTTTGTTCTTGTGTTTTTACTTTTCAAAATAAAATAAAATTATAATAATAAAAAGAAATAAGACATGTAAAGAAATAGATAAATACAATTTATATTGAGAGGAAAAATCAAGCATCTGACACTAACTCATAAATGCTGCTGATGTAAAATAAATATAAAAAGAGCTATACGGCAGTTGTGTATACTGTGTTCTATGTATACAGACTATGTTTCCATATATTTTGAAGATATACTGGAGACACATTGATTCATAATTTCTAATATAAAATATATAATATTTGTGGTGAAAGTGGACTAAATGAGCTTAACAGCAGATTGCACAATGCATAGTATAAAAGTAAAGAACAAATATTTAATCATTATTAAAAATAAAATGTAGGGCTAGGGAGATAGCTCAGTAGCATAAGTGTTTTCCTGGCAAGCACAGGGTCCTGAGTTCAATCCTCAGTATCACACACACAGAAAAATAATTCTCATGAAGACTTGGTGGTATATTTAAGAATATTTGTAATTAAAAAGATAGTCAAAATAAAACAAAAATCCATTCCTTCTAATTCCTTAAAGTATTAAGGTTAGTGCAATCCAGGTAAACTATGTTTATGGCATGTATAGAAGTTTTTTATTCATAGAAAATACAATGAAGATACATTTAGTTCTCTTTAGCTATAAAGAGTATAAAACCCAGTACTTTTAAAATAAAACACTAAAGAATAAATATATTAGACAAACATAAAAATAATATTATATTAGTTTAATACTAGCCCGATTCCATCAAACTTACTACATTCTAAGTGTTATAAATATAATAGCTTTAAATAAAGCCAGAAGTTTAAAATAGAGAAATACTAGGACAAGCCAGTAGCTCAGAGGATTAAAGTACCTGCTTAGGCAGACACAGGGACCAGGGATCTATTCCCTGCGGGCTGTGCCAGTCCCACCTCCGGGGGTGTGCTGAGACTTGGATTGAAATCAGGCGTGGGGGCACATGCCTATAACTCTAATGCTTGGAGACTAAAAACAAGAGGATCACCATGAGTCTGATCTGTGTAGTGAGACCCAGTAGACCCTGTACTAAATATATAAAATAAATAAATAAATAAATAAATTTAATTTAATTTAATAGAGCAAAACTGTATCTATGAGAAATTATTTTGCATGGGTATACTTTCATAGTTTTGGTTTAAAATACTATGTATTTTCTCATTTTTTAAATCAGAAATTTTTCTCATTCTTTTTTGATAGTTCAAAATATCTCAATGGAATTTTTTGTAAACCCATTTGTTTGCAGAGGAGTGAAAGTTTTTCAACTTGAAAATTTCTGATTTATTTTCCTGGTCTTAAGGTTAAGTGTATGAGTAGTTACAAATGTTGCATGCTTTGTAAGAGCTACTTAATACAACCCCATAAATAAATGACCTAAAATCAATATCTACCTAATGCACCATTTAAATTGTGCATATTTCATTAATTTTGAATTAGTTCGACTATCTTAGAAACCTGGACAAGTATTGAAAATGAAAGCATCCTAGCTAATGAATGATTAATTGTCATAATAGTTTCAGATGATAGTATTCAATTCCTGTCAGTTTCTGAAAACATCAAATACTACTGAAAACATTCATTTGTGAATGAATATACATCTCCCAATTCTTTTCCACCATATTTTCAAAGCTATTATTTTACCCTCAGATCTTTTGTTTTCCCATTTTTTAAAGCCAATGTTTCAATCATCCTTTTGGTCTACTAATGATTAACTTATGCACTGTGTCATTGCGGAAAATTTCTCAAGGTTTTCTGTACGTTTGACTTAGTCTCTGCTTTTTTCTTATTTAACTTTAGCCAATATATTTGCTCAAATAGCTGTGAGTCCATGAACAAATTCTCCATATTTATCACTTGTTTCTTTACAAATCACTTAATAATGGAGATTAAACATGTGAGTATTGCACAAAATAATTCTCAGATTTGAACTTGGATTCCTACAATGTTTTAGCTTTGTGAACTTGAGCAAAAAATTTATTAATTTCACTCATTAGCAATCAAAGCATCTGATGATAGCATAACTATAAGTGCTTCATAAGTTTCTGTAGGTTACAATATATGATACAACAGAATTTTGATTGATCCCTCACCTTATCCTAATACCTATTATCATTCTCTGCACCAACACATTAGCAGATGAAGTTAGCCTTACAGTTTTCACTCAGACTGTCAGTTGCACATACACCTGTTTCATTATGAATTTTGTACCATGTGGTGATCATTTTGATTATTTTTTTTTTCATTTTTAATTTTTTTAATGTATTTGGTATGGGGTCTGTCTACACGGATGTTATTCATAGTGATCCTCCTGATTTCAGACTCCCCAGCATTGGGACAACAGGCATATGCCACCATGCCTGGTCTCAGGGGCCTGATTAGCATGTGTGGGGTGGAGCTGGCACAGTGTGTGGTGCCGGGGATTGAGCCCCTGTCAATGTACTTGCCTAAGCAGGTGCTTAGTCCATTGAGCTATCTTGCACGCCGTTGATGAAATCATTGATAATATATGAAGAACCAGAAAATATGAGCAATCTTTCTTGATAGCATAGTTTGACATTGTATAACAGAAGGTTTTTAAAAGGTGGTGAGCCTCTGTAGTACAATTTTATGCATGGCTTTTATTTTAAGGAAATATTCCGATAAATGATGAAATTAAATAAATGTATTTATTCAAAAAACCTGTAAATTCTGAAATTGTCTCAATAACCTTCAGAAGAATAGGAAGCCTCTGCTACTGCAGGTTTTCTCTTCCTTATATTTCCTCTGAAAACTGATTTGTACCAGGACAAGAAATGACCCTCCTTTTCCTTGCCACAGGCTTGAGCTAACAGTGTTTGAGCTTCACACTTGCCATTTGGGTAAGAATGCATAGAGTTGATTTCAGACATCCCTTCTGAGTTTATTTTCTAGTTCTATTTCTCTTCCTTTGATCACTGTACAGACAGCATCCCTCTCAGAATCATTCCATCAAGTATTCATGTCTCTTTATGGTTTTGCTTGTGGAAAGCCCATACAGGGAGAAGCAATATCACTGTTTACTGTGCTCGAGTGTATGGTTTAGTCAAGTGGTAATAGGGACTTAGGTGTCCCAAAATGTATCTGTGGTTTTCTGTGGGTGAGCAAATTAATCCTGCTGATTGCAGTGGTGCTTTTTCACATGAAGTGGATTGCAGGCTGGCAGCTGCTCTGCAGTATCTGTGCTCCTTTCTATTTCATGTCTCCCATCTCTCCAACCTAGACACTGAGGTGTCCTTTCAGTAGATTACAAGACAGAGGAAGGACGGAGAGTGTAAAGACTCCTGATGTCTTAGACATGATTCTCCATAATTGGTGAAACCCTTAACATAGAAAGAAATTGACAGCTGGCTTGCACTGCATTTAAGATCACAAAGCAAGCACCCATGCTTTGGTGTTTGAAACTTTTCCATCTTCATTCAGCTCACTCTGAGCATTTTGTCAAGAACTTTTTTAAAGGAAGGGTAAAAAGTAATAGATTATTTGGAAATAAAAGAGACCAAGAATAGAAAGGGCAATTCTGGGCAATAAAGACAAGGCAGGTGGCATTACTATTCCTGACTTGAAATTATACTACAAAGCTATTGTGATAAAATCAGCAATGCACTGGCAAAAAAAAGATAGAAGAACCAGACCTGAGAATCAGTGGAACAGAATAGAAGATGCAGACATAGCTACAGACACTCTTAGCCATCTTATCTTTGACAAAGGGCCCAAACATATTTCCAATTAATATGATACTACTAATTATACCACTAATTTCTACTAATTCACTCAAAAGAAAAGTTGGTGTTTATACTGTTTGATCAAGTTTTCATGCTTATGTGTTGATATATGAGCAACTAGTTTCAAGATAACAATACTCAGTGTATTAATCATTCAATGTATTTGTTCATTACTCATTCATTAAAGTACTATACATATCAGTTATCCTATCATAATACTTTATATTTATATTTCAATCCATTTTCTCTTCTGTATTTTCCTTTTCTTTTTCACTTTTGTTTTGTTTTTTATTGGTGGAACTGGAGATTGAACTTAGGTCCTTGTACTTGCAGGGCAAGTGCTTAGTCTACTGAGCTATCTCCCTGACCCAAAGTTTAGATGGATTTTTTGGGGGTGTGGGACTGGCTCAGGTTGCTTTAAGGGCATGGCTGGTAAGGCATGAGGATCTGGAGATGGAACCACAGCATCCTGAGCCTTACTGCTTTGCTTATGCAGGCACTTAAACAACTGAGCTAATGGGCCAGCCCCCTCCTTTTCTATTTCATTTGAGTACACATCTGGTTCACTGTTCTCTTTTAACAAAGATGTAACATGAATTTTCCTGTCAATTTTTTTTGAGATTACACATACTATAAATATCACTCCTTTTACTTTGCTTTCTACTGTATGTACATTTCAAAAGGCTCTTGTAAGTTCACCAGTCATATTAACTGACAAGGCAGAGGCAGGAGTAATTAGAGCGTGAAATACATACAGCAGGGTCACCTTACATCTCCACTGTAAATCACAGTTCAAAACACTGACTCAGCTATGTTTTGACAATAAGACTCCAGACATGTTTCTTATGCTTGGAGTAACTTGCCCCTGACTTACAAGTAGAAGTTGTAAATATTGGATATAGATATAGATATAGATATAGATATAGATATAGAGATAGAGATATAGATATATAGTTTATATTGTCTTTTTCTAAGCATAAGAGTAAGAAATAATCATGCTTTTAATTTGCATGGATGAGACAGAATCTTTGAAAACTTCATGCAAAATAAGAAAAAATTAGCTATATTTCTGTAATTTTTATTATTTATCCAATGTTTATATAGTTTTTCTTACTTTATTTTTATGTATCTATAAATAAATCTTTCAACATGAGGTTACATTTAGAGTAATAGTGAGGGCTGGAGAGATAGCTCAGTAGAATAAGTGCTTGCCTGGTAAGGGCAAGATCCTGAGTTCAATCCCCGGTCCCACAAAAAATAGAAGAAGAGTGAAGGATAACTGTAAACTCACATAAATGTGACTGAAAATCTGAGGATTCTGTCAAAATCCTCATGTTCCCGATTGAAAGGCCTTGGAAGAAATGACGCCTCACTGTCACCTTCTCTTGTGATGTACTCCCAGAAGATGCTCCAAGCTACAGGAAGCACAAAGCCTTGTATGCAGTATGCTTTCTTCTATACGTATAAACTTATAATAATACTAGATTAATCAATGAAGCAGAGTATTGGGTTGACAAAAGCTGATATTAAAGCAGAACAACTATGAGATATACCACACTAAGAGTTAACAAAAGTTATGGAACTATTTATTTATAGAACTTTACTTTTAGTACTTTCTGAATTTTGCATGTGTGAAAAGGTCTAAAAGTGAGCTGCTAAAGATAGAATGTGGGTAAGAAAGGAGGCCTGTATGTATCTCTTGCAGCTAGATACACAAGCTGACTTCTTAAATGTAATCATTTAGCAAAAGCCACAGTTAGAATGTTTTTATTTTCTAATCTAAAATGGGTTCTTCCCAATTAGGTAAAATTTTTTAGTGTATATTCAACTGTATCTTAGCAACATTAGCTAATGCAGGCAACTATGTCCCGAGGGAAGGGAAGAGAAAGCAGAGTCCAAAGCATGCCAAGGACCCGAGTGAAGCGTGAGTTTGATCCTTCTGCTCAGCTATGGAGGACGGGGTCAAAGGTCCATTCTGGCATTGCCTAGGCGTGAAACCCTTAATTCATTACCTGGTTTCTTTCATTCTCTACTTTAGTTTTTGTAAAAGAAAAAAAAAAGAAAAAGAAAAAAGAAACCAAAGAAAACACAAAAGAAGTTATATACAACCACCTTATTCATCAGTATAATATTTTTAAATCTTATTTACTGAGCTGTTTGTTCTACAGTGTAGATACAAAAGGAACATACTTATGTAAATAAATGAACTGTCATTTCTAGTATTCCAAAATAGAACTGGAAATATATTTTGTCATAAAAATATATTTACTTAGGGAAATGATTTTAATAAATTAATAATATCGTGCGCTCATATTTTGTGAATAACTGGGCAAGCCATCTTGAGACATCTTAACTACTTTCAACATTGACAGAACAAATAATTTAATGGTATACAGGTGATCTTAAATAAAAAGAAAGTTAGAAAAAGTATGATGAAAACCTAAGAAAGCCTGAGGATACCTATATGTACATTCAGTGGTACCCTATAGTATTACAGGATTACCCAAAGATTATTTAATTTTCATGAAGAATGTACTTTTATAATATTTGAATAATCCTGCTGCATACTGTGGTTATATGTCAATTTGTAGAATTCTGTCCACTGGAAAAAAAGACCCTTTATATAATGGTTTTATTGCTTTCAGAATATGAATACTGATTGTATTTGATCTAAGGATCTTATTTTCATTTTTACATTTCTTTTTTATTAATTTTATTGAGAAACAAATACCAATGAGACATTTTCAAAACCGATTAATACGACAGTTTCAATAATTAATACATTGCATATTGTTGTCTTTGTAGTGGTTATTCTTGTTTTACATTTCTTGCTTCTTGTTTGTAAACAATTTTATTGCAAAACAAATAGCAGTGACACAGTTTCAAAACTGATTACTAGCACAGTTTCAATAATTAATACATTGCATATTGTTATCTTAGTGGTTATCCATTGTACAAGATGTAGACATGATATCTTGTCCACAAACACTATTAGAACAAATATTTCTATTCATTGAATTAAGAGAATGCATCTGTATATCTATCCTATTTTGATTATACAGATACTTGTTTTCTTTCTTTTTTTAAAAAATTTTATTTATTTATTTATTAGAGAGAGAGAAGAGAGAGAGAGAGAGAGAGAGAGAGAGTGGTGTGTGTGTGTGGCCAGCTCAGTCCACCAGGGGGCGGGGCTGGCTGGCATGTGGTGCTGGGGGATTGAACCGCGGTCCCCTGATGCTTTGCCAAGCTTGTTCCAAGTAGGTGCTTTAGACCACTGAGCCATCTCTCCAGCCCCCAGATACTTGTTTTCTAATGCTGTATTGTGAGTACCTTTCAAGACACTTGTTTTTAAGATATTCTTGGAATTAGATTTCCCATTTTGTTGATACCTTAATAATGTTAGTTGAATAATATTTTGTAGGTGCTTTTTCTATTTTTTTTGATGGGCGTGTCTTCATATTTGGAAAATAATAGCTTGATAGACAAAATTCAAAGGAAGGAACAGCCCAAGTTTTAAATAAAAAGCTTATTTCATGCTTCTAGGATTTAAACAATATTTTAAATGTAAATATAGCTATTCATGTTTAAGCTGTTCTTATTGAAGCTTATAGTTTTTAAGATTAGCTAAAGCCTCATTTGAGCCACTATTATTACGATATAGTACTTCCTAATGTCATTGGTAATTTATTTCTTTTCAACATTAGTGTTTATGAGACATCCAGTTTACAATTTCCTTACTGTTCAGAGGAAAAGGGAACTTAGAAAAAGAAGGGGTCATATTAAAAGAATCTGATTGCTTTTGGGAAGCTAAGTGAATGTCTGGCTGAGAAGGTAAAGTGCTGTTGGCTGCAGCCCTTCAGAGCAGTATTTCTTGCTCTGTCAGGTAAGTTCAACAAGGTAGAAAAATTATAGTCTACCCTGGAGGTTCTGCTTGTAAAAGATGTTTACTTGTAAGGTTATCTGCCTGCACTTAGTGCAATATAGAACGGTCTTCTGACCTAGCGACAAGTATGGGAGAGACAGAATGAAATGTTGCATTCAGCGGGCACCACTGCATGAAAGGCCCAGGCCAACGTGGCAGATGAATTTCTCTTTAATTATTCAAGTGGGATTCAAGAATATCTCACTACTAACTTCATATTTACTGTATGCAGTATGGTGACAGTGATTTAGAGAATAAAAAATTGAACTTTTTTGTAGTGATGCACTAAGATTTACTTGAAAGTCATAAATAGTCATGTAAATTTAATAATTTCTTTTACTATAGCTTCATTTTAGTTATGAAGAGAAATCAGGTAAAATAACCCTAAAATTTATTTTTTAAACTATAGAATTTCAACTTTTTCAAAATATATCCATTATAAGTTACAATATGTCACTGTCCTTCAATCTAAATTAAACTATAACATACAATTGATTCTATGATGTCCATTTCTTTCACTCCTAAATAACTCTTCAATTGGGTTAAAATTGCTAAAGAATCTGAAATTTTTGATATATTTTCTTATTCTTTTTTTTACATTTTAGAAATGGTCTACAGGGTGTACAGGGTTTCACTATGTAGATCAGACTCGTAGTGATCTGCCTGTGTTCAGCCTCCCAAGAGCTGGGATTACAGGCACGACTCACCACACCCAGTCTCAGTTGCTGTCTCCGCATACCCAGGGGTGGGGCTGGCACAACAGGCCATGCTAGGAATTGAATCTGGTCACTGCATCTGCCTAAGCAGATGCTTTGATCTACTGAGCTATTTAGCCAGCCCAATTTTGTCATTCTTTATGGTGTCAAATATAGTAGTATTTCAATGATGAATTCTTACCTTCAAAATATGATTATTGTTTTTTTTCAAAATTTTATTGATAAACAGATAGCAATGAGACAGTTTCAAATCAAATCGGAAGAACAGTTTCAACAAATAACACACTGCATATATTCTTCTTAGTGGTTAATTGCTGTACAAGATGCAGACTTGAGATCCTATTTACAAACACCATTAGAACAAATCATTCTATTCAATAAGAGAATGCAACTATATATCTATCTTAACCACTTGGAATACACAAATACAAAATGGACATTCATCGGTATACCCCATTTTTTCTAAGTTCCGTTATTGAATATTATAAGTGTGTAAACTCAGCAAAATATTCTAAAAGAGTCCAGTAGCCCACAATAGCATTGGGTCTTCTGTTTAACTGGCAATGTCAGAAATTATTGACCTGAGTCCCCCACAGCTCAACATAACAACATGGCTTTACTTCCTATATTTCATCTTTATACTTTTCTACTGGATGGTTAAGATCAAGGTAAAGCAGGACCTGTGCAACAAGAGTTGTAGCTTTTTGGTCTGAGAAGGTAAGTGAAATGCCCTCAGGATTTATCCTGAGATCCTGTACCTCAGATTATAGAACCTTTGTCAGTGCAGCCATGTGGATGAGTCACTGATACCTGTGAACTAAGCTACTGCACTGCAGATGGTAATTTGTAATAGTGGTTTCATGTTTGGAGTGCCTGCCATTGTGGTATTCTGAATATGGGCAGCTTGCCATCACATGCCAGTTACTACTAAGATGTCTCTCGGGTAGGTGGATGTTCAAGAAGAATGGGGTGGTGAATGAAAGCAAGAGACAGGAAAAGGAATATTGTGGGACTGTCCTGCTTCAAGGTTATATATGGTGAGATTTTTGGACTTATGTGCAAACATGAGAAGTATAGAATTCTTTATCCTATTTTTAAAATATAATTTTTAAATTTTTTATCATATTCTGTAGGGACTTAAAGTTCAACATATCAATACTTGATGAAAAATACCTGTTCCTTATTATGCCTAAGATATTTGAAATGCAGTGAGATAGTGAGGTTAAGCTTGATAGCCCAAATCGTTTGATAATAACAACAAGCTTGTCTTCTGGATGGTTAACAACCTAAGTTTGCAGACCAAAATTAGAGAAAAAGGAGGGCTACAAGGAAAGCCAACATTTTGGCCCTAACCTTCTAAGGTCAATTAAGACTCAGGACATATGACAACTTGTACTGTAACGTCATGTACCTCGGTAGTGTCCCAAAATATGACTATTGTTGCATCAGAGATTTCTACAGTTTCTACCCTGGTCATTCTATCCAGGGCCTACAGGTTTGTTAACTTTGGACAAGGTAATAATTCCAATTCAGGACTACTATGAAAGTGAATGAGGCCAATAATAATAAGTATGCCAAGACAGTAGGTAATACAGTGCCCTATTCTAATTAAATGGAAACTATCTTCCCAGAAAAAATGGACACCTCCATAGAGCCATAGCCCTGTGGATCCCAGGTGCCACTCAGTGCCTTCGTTTTCAGCCACAAATGCACACACAAGGGATGGTGAATTAAGAAGAAGGAACTGAAAAGGCTGAATTAAGAAATCTCTTTTTTTTTGCTCTTAAATCTGTATTTGTTTTAAACTTTTTGTGCAATAATTTGGTAATTTAATTAATAGTTTAAAACAATCAGTTAAGGAATATGGACAATAGTTCAAACAGTGATGAGTGAATACATTAGTGTACTTGATGCATAAATGAAATCTGGTCCCTGTGGATCCCTATATAAAATAAAGTTGAGAAACCAGATTTTGATTGTTTCAAAAAAAAATGAAAATGCTTAGTGAGATAAGCTATTCGCTCATCCAAGCCAGTTGTGTTTTCCCCAATAAAATGCTAATGTTCCTTCATCCTCTGGTCACAGGAGAGGCTTGCTATGTATTCCCAGTTCTCTGGAAGTCAGTTATGCTTAAAAGATTTGCTTTGATCAGTGAAAAAAGCGTAATAAGAATGCTACTTCCAAGTGAAAGCCAGTGATTACCTAAGTCTCAACCTGAAGCATTGATACCCTAATCACATAAGCTTTTGTTGTTATAAAGTGTTAAGTGCTTTGTGTCTTTTGTTCTACCCAACAACACACTGTGATTTATAGTTGAATAGATGCTACTATTTATTCTGTTTGCTAGAATGAACAGTCCTCAGGGTTGCCTACACAGAAGGAAGGAAGCCAGAGACGGTAGAAAACACATGAAAGAAAGAGGAGTGACCAGTGAAGCTGCTTGCCACAAGGAACAAAGCAGGATGAGCCCAGAAACAGCCAAAGACTTTACCCAGTAACACAGAAACTTCAAAGACTAAGCAAGAAGAATGTAAGAAGGATGAGAATAATTGGCATTGAATTAAGTTGTACAGTCATCTATGCTAAATAAAATGTTGGATATTTATTAGTAGTACAATAGTTATTAACATACAAAATATTTGGAAAATAGAAATTGACAATGAACTAAAAATAATTCCATTTATTTGATTTTTGATCTACTTTTGTCAATAGCAGAGTTCATACTTAAACTATTTTAATTTTTTTGCTATGTACCAAATTATTGCAAAAATAGTTTAAACTAAACATGAATATATAATTTCCGAGTTTTTCATTGCTCAGGAAACTATTACAAATGCATTTATTCTTCACTTATGTTCTGGAATTAGGTGTTGTCTAAGCCTTCTTACTCACCTGAAGCTTAAATTTCTTTTCCAAACTGGTGCAAGCTATTGAATTAACTTCTGTTGCATGACAGGACTGAGCTTCCAGCTTTTTCACTGCCTGCTGTTCAGAGTTGTTCTTTCTCAACTTTAAGAGATTGCCTCCAACTCACTTTCCTTTCTACAACAGAGAAGCTGTTCCTTTAATCAAGAGAGTAGTACCCCTTCAAGTCTGCAGGTTTTGAAGTACACTAAAGAAAAACAAGTGCATGAGGAGCATACAGCAAATGGGGAGAATCTTTCAGGTCCATCCTAGTACTGAACTTATGGTGACGATGTGGATACCCACAATGGGAGAGATCTCAAGCAAAGGTGAGAGGGTGTCAGGGTATGCTGTGCTCATTCCCATCTCTGTATTTTCTCATATTACAATCTGACACCTTATTTTTTCAGATATTTCTCTACAATGAATTAAACACAATTTTTACTTTCACAATCATTTTAGAGCTAATGTGGTGGAACACACCTGTGATTCTAGCTTTTGGGAGACTGAGGCAGGAGGATTGCCATGAGCTGTAGGCCAGGCTAGGTACATAGTAAGCACAAGCCTAACCTAAACTACACAGGGAGACTGTATCTTGAAATACAAACCAAAACAAAACAAGAACAATAAAAAACCTGAAAATTGATTTGGAAGAGAGGGTATAAAAATAAAGGCATTCATGGGTAAAAATAATAAGGATATTTTTGTTTTGTTTTGTTTTTTACATAATTTTATTGAGAAACAAATAGCAATGAGACATTTTCAAACCAAATTGGTAGGACAGTTTCAATAACTAACACATCACATACATTCTTCCTAGTGCTTAATTGCTGCACAAGATGCGGACATGATAGCCTATTTAAAAACACTATTGGAACAAATCCCTCTATTCATTAAGAGAATGTAACTCTCTATTCATTAACAGAATGTAACTATATATCTATCCTAACCACTTTGAATACATAGATACAAAATGAACATTCATCTGTATCCCATTTTTTTTGTTAAGTTCCATCATTTAAATATTATAGGTGTGTAAACTCAGCAAAATATTCTAAAAGAGTTCAGTAGTCCATAATAGTATTGGGTCTTCCGCTTGACTGGCAATGTCAGAAATTGTTGATCTGAGTCCACAACAGCTCAACATAACACCATGGCTTTACTTCTTATACTTCGTTTTTATACTTTTCTTCTGGGTGGTTAAGACCAAGGTAAAGCAAGACCTATACAACAAGAGTTGTAGCTTTTGGGTCTGATAAGGTCAGTGAAATCCCCTCAGGATTTATCCTGAGATCCTGTACCTCAGATTGTAGAACCTTTGTCAGTGTCAGCCATGTGGATGAGTCACGGCCATTGCTTGGCCAATGTGCTCTCTATGAAAGCCTGAGAGAATGTTTTCTCTCCATGTGACTTTCCTTAGGCACACTCTACATCATTGATCACTTTCCTCTTTGGCCCCATAATCTCCTTGATCAGAAATTTTGGGACACTACCGTGTTACATGACGTTACAATACAAGTTCCCATATGTCTTGAGTCCTAATTGACCTTGGAAGGCTAGGGCCAAAATGTTGGCTTTCCTTGCAGTCCTCCTTTTAATCTAATTTTGATCTGCAAACTTAGGTTGTTAACCAATCAGAAGACAAGCTTATTGTTGTTACCATACAACCTAGGCTGTTAAGCTTAACCTCACTATTTGTCTGAATATCAAATATCTTAGGCATAACATGGAACAGGTATTTTTCCTCGAGTATTGATATGTTGAACTTTAAGTCCCCATAGAATATGATGAAAAAACATTTAAAATTAGAATATATTTTAAAAATAGGCATAAATAATTATATACTTCTTATATTTACACATGAGTCCAAAAATCTAATCATATACAACAATAAGGTTTTGTTTAAATAAAGGAAGTTTATAATCTTGTGTGTTCCTATGACTGACCTAGAAGAATTTCTTGTTTTGTATAGCCAACTCAGACAAAGTTTTCATCATGTAAGGAAAAGATTTACAAAGGAAGTACCTACCTAAAAGTGAGAATGTAAATTTAAAAAATGTTAATACTAAATATTAAAATAGGGGGATGTGCACAGATTTTAATGAATGTAATCACTGTTTCTATTCATTAAAACTTAAGCTGAAGATTTTCTTTCTAGGAATAAAATACTTCCCTGAGAGTGTTGACATCCTTTTCCTTTAAGACTGAATTAACTGGGTTGGGGAGATAATTCAGTGGATATGCCACTGCCTCACAAGCACAAAGACCCAGGTTCAATCCCCAGTCCTGCATGCCAGGCCAGATTCACTCCGGGCCTGCCAGCTGGGCGTGGTGGCACATGGCTGTAATCCCAGAGCGGCCAATGATGAAACAGGAGGATTGCTACAAGTCCAAAACGCATAGTGAGACCCTGTACCAAATATATTAATTTTTAAAAAATGACTCAATTTCATTTTAAATAGGCACAGATTCAGACTAACTAGTGCAATTACTTATATCATTCTGACCGGAAATTAAATAACTCAGAATACGTTTATCACAAAGAGATAATGATCCAAAAGGAGATAGAACATAAGTAAAAAAATTTGATAGGTTTTTGCCTATTTATATGAGCTAGACATGATAATGTTTATGAGGAAGACCTGTACATGTGTTATTCTAAAGAGAAAAGAACTCATAATATTTTTCTGAATGAAAGCTAATATTCCATTTCTATTTATTTTTTTATGTTGACCTGGGCAGTAATTTATTTTAACCTCCTTTCCTTGTCAGTAATTTTTTAAGTTATATTTTATTTATTTTTAATTAATTTTATTGAGAAAAAATTGCAATGTGACAGCTTCAAAAGAGCTTGGAGGGAGAGTTACAACAATTAATACATTGCATATTATCGTCTTTGTAGTAGTCATCCATAGCTGACTATTGGAGTAGTCAGTCAAGATGCAGACATGATATTCTGTCCAAACACTATTAGTACACCTCTTTCTTCTTATTGAATTAGAACATAGTAGCTATATATCTATCATAACTATTTTGTATATACAGATACAAAATTGTCCTTCATTTATATCTCCTTTTTTTGTTCAGTTTTGTCAGAGGTGGGTATTCCATTGCCATCCAAATAGTGTAGGTGCATGAATTCAGCAAAATCTTCCAATATAGTCCAGTACTCCACAACAGTAGTGGGTTATCCATAGGACTGGCAATGTCTGAATCTGATGACTTGAGCCTTCCACAGCTCAGCATATTAATAGGGCTTTACTTTATATACCTCATATTTATACTTTTCTGAAGAATGGTTAAGGCCAAGATAAAGCAAGACCTGTATAATAAGAAATGTAACTTTTGTATCTGATAAGGTCAGTTAAGTACCCTCAGGATTTATCCTGTAACCCTGTACCACAGTTTGCAGATCCTTTGTCAGTGTCAGCCCTGTGGATGAGTCACAGCCATTGCTTGATCAATTTGCTCTCTATGAAAGCCTGAGAGAATGTTTTCTCTCCAGGTCACTCTCCTTAGGCACACTCTACATCATTAGTCACTTTCCTCTGTGGGCTCATAATCTCCTTGATCAGAAAATTTGGGACACAACTAAGTTACATGGTGTTACAGTACAGGTTCTCCTATGTCCTGAGTCTTCGCTCACCTCGTAAGGCTACAGTCAAAATGTTGCCTGTCCTTGCAGCCCTTCTATTTCTCTAATTTTTCATCTGCAAACTTAGGTTGTTAACTCTCCAGAAGAGAAGCTTATTAGTGCTCTACAACATATGCGGGTGGGTTTAACCTCACTATCTGTCTGAATATTGAACATCTTAAGCATAAGATGGAACATATTTAAAAAAATATTTACTTGAGAAATTGTCTGGCCATAATTGGTATAAAATGACAAGCAGTACTTATTTATAAGACTAGAATGACAGGTATTCCAAGCATGATGACACTATTACACATTGCTATCTTCGGTGCAGTTGCTCAGTTCACATGTATCAGCATAAACAGTTAGTCAGGGTGAGAATCCACCAAGTAGCTTCGAGTGTCAACAACCTACTGATAGAAATCATAATATGGAATGGGATTAAATTATGAATATGGGCAATAGTTGAAATTGTGATGAGTCAATCTAATAATGTACTTGATGCATAAAAGAAACCCAGTCCCCGTGTGGCTCTATGTACAATAAAGTTGAGAAACTAGATTTTGATTGTTTCAGGAATAAAAATGAAAATGCTTAGTGAGATAAGCTATTCGCTTATCCAAGGCACTTGTGTTTTCCACAAAGGCCCAGAGTGTATTGTCACTCATCAGTGAATTGCAAGTGTACAAGAAGATTGCCCATTAACCACCATAAACTGAGAAGTATACCATGGTGTAAAGAACACCATCCTATTCAGAAACAAACATCTTATAAATATTGTCTTTGGCGGGCCCATCATTGAACATAGCATCTCTTTTATTTCAGTGTTGGTGGTGATACTCTGATGTGGCCCAGACCAATTGGCAGGATTCAATTTGTGTCTGTAAAATGAGTATTGTTAGTATGGTTCTCTGGAGTGCTGCAGCAGTCATTGCAGTGTTTGAAACAATAAAGACTTGGTTTGCTAATTGTTGCAGGTATGCTCAGGAATGAAAACAGTGGGTCTGATCACCTTATTACGTGGCAACTTTGCTCAACAGAACGACATTTCTAAGAACTTCCTTTTCTTCTATGTTTCCCGATAAGGCAGGAGGATAGGAACAAGGAACAGTTTCAGGGACCACACATCTGCAGTTTATTCAGTCAAGTCATGGTAAAAATTGTCAACTGAATCTTCACTCATTTTACCATCTTTCTGAGTGCTTATATATCTTTGAATCTTCACTAACATATAGAAAATATATGTTCAACTCCATAACAAAGACTATTTTCTGGAGGATGCCCTCTTCATAAAGTTTACAAACAGCAACAATAAAACACAAATATCAAGCTATTCCTCTCTTTCAAACTTTTCCTTTTTAAAAATTTTTCTCTGCATCTTGCTAAGAACACAGTCCCTCCATTAGACACAGAAATAACTGTATAAGAACTGTCTAATCAGTATTCACAATTTCATAATCATTGTCCCACAAAACATATCCCTATGGTTCTGTAGTTTTGGAACCTTGATAGGAACAATGTGTTATAAAGTAACGTTTTCAAAACATACATCACAAGGGAATTGTAAATAATATATCCGAGTGTACAGAAGGCTTAAGGGAAACAAGCAAATTGGATAATCATGTGGCTCTAATTTAATTCCAATTGTTAACTAATGTAGAATCTTAGAGCTTCAGATATGAACCATAATGCATGTTTCCTTGAAAGGAATTTCTAGAAATACTGGAAATAGTACATGCTTATTATAAACAAATATGTTATACAAATTTTAAATAGTTATATAACATAAATAGTTTTTTCTAGCTTTTCCTAAAGGGATTTCTAAAGTAATTTGCATTGGTGTAAAAGAAATGCTTAGGCTTTTTAAGTTTTACTCATTACCATGATTCTGAAAAGATTTTTGTATAGTCTAGTATGAGATTGAGGTCTACTTCTCTAAATAACGCTCTTATCAGAGTTGGTTGGGAAATATATGTTAGCCTGAACCCATTTAAAATTGCTCATGGTAAAACTGCAAAGCCACTCTGACATTATCTCGCTGATTTTCATGTATAGGTGAGGTACCCATACTTCAAGCCACAGAAGTTCCACATTGCTTCTCTGGCTGATGAAGTAAG
Organism: Octodon degus; assembly: GCF_000260255.1. Taxonomy (NCBI): domain Eukaryota; kingdom Metazoa; phylum Chordata; class Mammalia; order Rodentia; family Octodontidae; genus Octodon; species Octodon degus. Next base: position 9,174,628 of record NW_004524682.1, on the reverse strand, counting down.
GGATGTTACAGAAGAAGAAAAAAAGTAAAGGACAGTAACTCCATTGTACACAGCAAGGAGAATCAAGACTACTTCAGCCAGTAAGGGCTCTAGCAAGAACCCCATTCTAATAAATTAATATTAAACATATTACTATTTCTGTTTTTCACCAGCAAACATGTTTCGATCCGACTTTAGTTCCTGTACCTTATCATAGTCCCATCTGTGCATTTCCTAGTAAAATCTAGTTTTAGGAAAACTGAATACAGTTTATCAAAAAGCTACCACTACGAACATCATCACACTTGACATCTAATCACCACTATCTGATTCTCCATTGTCTTCGATACTTTCAGTGATGTCTGATCATCTTGGTCCATTTATAGCAAATATCTTGCTCAAACTACCCACAGGCCTCTTACCCTTGATGTTTCCTGAGTAATCCTCTCTGCCCTTCTGGATATGAGCTCTAATTTTCTTATTCTGCATTCAGAGTTGAGCCCCATCTCTCTCCCATACTGCAAAATCCTATTTCAGTCTTTCTTATGACTATTAAGACGGACCTGAATAAAGTCTATCTCACTGTGCTTTAACACATACAATTAAATGGTTTTTCCTTAACACCACTGAGAGATCTATCCCTTTAATTATTTGAAAAGTAACAGGTTGCCTTATTATAGCAAGTATACTCATGTATACTGAATTTAATATAGTAACCTCTATATTTCAAAATTCATTAATTTCTAAAGCAGTAAAAACCTGATGACTTCAAAATCGATATGCCTAATACTGAGGAATGCTAGCAGTTGTTTCCACATGCCTGCCTTTTAGACTCTGAAGTCACTGCCTGCATACACAAAAGAGGATCGCATGTGTATCACTAAGGACGTGCTGAGATGCCAGTCAAGAGCAACATGACTGAGTGCCTGGACCACTGGCAAAACCTTTCATCCAACATGAAAGATCACCCCAATGTCGGAAGGTAATTTGAAAACTTGGGGAGTTCACTCAAGAAAAAAAAAAACCCTACAATATAAAAAGCTAAATAAAAGATAGAAAATAAGAAGGAGAGGGGCAGATCTTTTGCAAAGGACAAGGGGCCCAAGAGATGGGAAGGGAAGATAAGGTACAGAAAAAGCTGAAGAAAGAATGGAGACATGCCGTGAGCATGTACCAACTGCCCATGGGGAATGCGACCATCACACCCCAGAGAGATGCAGTGATAAAGCTGTATAATAACAAGAAAAACAGGAATAAAGTGTATTTCTACTCTCAAAAGGCTTATAAAACAGGAAAGAATAGAAAATTATAGGAAACCATAGCAATGATTTTTTTTTTTTTTTTTACATGTGAAAATTATCTTTCTTTTAGAAACTCCCTGGGTATGTCTGCTGTATGTAATGGTATAATCTCACCATTTTTTTTCTTATCTCAAATTTTTAAAATATAAGATATTACCTAAAAACATAGAAATATTCAATTCAAAAATGGTAATGATATAAAATTACAAGCTCTTAGAGAAAGTAAAGTTATTGCAAGCGCACTCACCTGACAGAATGTTCAGCAGTCACGTATTAAAATAAAGTTAAATCTACTGACTGACAATTCAACTTCAGTTTTTGCTTGCTGTGACTTTTTTTGGATAGTCGAAGACATTGTGGTTAGATGTCACTTTTCCCCAGTTGACTTTCTAATCTGTAGACTAACTGAATGATTAAAAAGCAATGCTGATAGTAAATAACAGTGCAGCAATACAGCCTAAGTAGTGGTGCAAATAAAGCGTAAGGGATGCATTTTCTTCGTTTTTCAGCTGTCATTATAAAGATGTGCCTATTACTAAAATATATCGTATACTAATTCATTGACAAGAGAAAATATGGACAGACTCATTAATTAATAAAACAGATTGGACTTACCTCAGCCAAAAAAATTAGACTTACACTCCAGAACTAATATAATTTGTTCCATAATTTCAGACATGGCAAAAGTAAGTAATTCAATTAGTATCATTGTGTGTCTAATGCCACCACTGATGTTAAATAAAACTCATAAAACTGTAGTAAATCTTGGTTAATATTTTTGCTGTCTGTACTTGTAGGATATAATTATTCTATGAATCTGACCTTTGGTTCACTGCAGTTTAATATGTAATTCACAATGCAATTAAAGTAAGAGAAATCTATAATGTACATTTTATTCAACTCTACAGTTCCTATCAAATAGAAAATTGAGTCCAAATAATTCATTTTATGGCATTTTATTAGAGCATTATGGATTTCTGAAGAAGCTATTATATTAAAATGTAATCTAGTTTTAAATTTCCATATATGCTTTTATTACCCATAAAATTTTTAATTAATTTTATTACAGCTCCATTAATATAGTTCAAATTATTTTCTGGATAAAACTAGTATAACAATTTTCAATGAAAAAATAACTTATCTAAGCTTCCATCAAAACTTGAAATAACAAAATCTCAAAAAGCCCTCATTGATGAAATAGAAAATTTTACACATTTAAATGACTATATTTACAAATATTATAAAACAGAAATCCTGTATATTAATTTTTTTGTTTTTCTGTTTTGTTTCATTTTGTTGTGGTACCAGGGATCAAACTCTTTTTTTTTGTGCTTGACAGGTAAGCGCTTATTCCACTCAACTATCTCCCTGGCGAATTTTGTAATGGAGATCATTGGCTGCGTTACTTAAGATGGTACACTGACCATAAAATAATCATCATTTATAGAGCAAAACTGAGCATCTACAGAAATAAACAGCTTACCACCTACAGAAAGCCTTGTTTACTTAATCCCTCTTTTCCTACAATCGCACTTATAGTTATCAGTCTAGATTCAAATTTTGCATGCATCTAGATATAACAATTTGAAGTTGACTCAATTCAAATACTTGTGAAAGTCACACATTTGAAATTTTAATTAGTTCTTTGTTTTAATTAGCTGCTTATTATAAGGGAATGATCAATGATCCAGGAATAAAAGCGATTAGACTCTCTTTTGGTCTCTGCTATTCAGTGACTTATGAGATTTTGTGCTAAACTCCTAAGAAGACTTAGCATCAAAACTCCAAAAATATGTTGAAGCAAAACATGTATTTGCCTAGTGCATATAAATATTTCAGGAAACAGACTAATGGTATAAAATTAACCCTTTTATACAAGCTCTTTATCTAAACATTCAGCCAACTACTTATTGAAAATACTTAAAAATACTTAAATATTTTAAATCACTGATAATATATGGGTACTTTTTGTCATCAAAACCCAAACAATAGAGAGTAACAGCTATTTACATCGTATTTTATTTGTATTGGGGATAAATATAAACAGGAGGCTGTGTACAAATGACATATAGCTACTATTGCTATTGTATTAAAAAAATTGGCATCCGTAGATGTTGGTGTATTTTGAAAGATAGGGAACCATTCTCTCTCAGATACCAAGGGATAACTGTTAGTTTTCTATACTAACTATTATACTGCCTGCATAATGATTTGCATTGTTTTAATATTTTAAGACTTATCCTTTCATGGAATCTGTAGAATAAAGCCTTCATTATAGTCTAGCTAGGCTCTGCTATTTATGGTCTCATGAGATTTTCAGGTATTGGCTGTTGCTGTGATTTTTTCAGAGACTGCACTGGACAAGAATCTATTTCCAAGGTCTTCATGCTTTTGTCACAGCTCGGCTCTATGGCTTTGGGTTGAGGCCCCCTCTCCCTGGCTGGTAGCTGAGGGCTGCCCTCTCCATCCCGAGGCTGCCTTCAGCACCTGACTCTCAGTGTAAGTCCTCCAGCAATATAGCTTTCACCTTCCAAACTGGCCACAGAAAAAAAGAGCTGTTTTACTTCTTTTACCTGGTTAAACCACTTCCACCTACAATAATTTCAATTTAATATTTACTCAAATTCAATTTGCTTGAGATTTGTTTATGTCTATGAACTCCTTTTACATTCACCACACCCTATTGATAAGAAGCATATCACACCCTAGCAGAGATGACAAGTTCAACAAGGAAGGGGAGGCACTAGGGTTTCTTAAGGTTTGTCTGCCACAGAAAACTATGGTGATCAGTACAAGAATGAATCCAATTTATTCCTTTTAGGATATAAAAATTTGGTAAGAAGTCCACTGAAGGGAATTTTTTCCCTAAAACAGATTGAAGTGACTGCTAACTAAATAAGTTCCTAGCAAAACTGGTGCATATCAGAGTCCTCTTGCCTTGATTAGAAAACTTGTATGCTGAGTTGCCTGTCATGTTTTGTAAGAAATAAATGTTAGGATTTGGGAGTCCATTTGCAGGCTGCTTCAGATAAGTTCTCACTGCCTGATTTTTGCTTGAATTTTCTCTGTGGAAATTGCTCTTTTCTTCTCCCTTAAGCACTGAACTCAATTGGATTGTAATGGATCTTAACCCTTTCCTTCAGAAGTAACAATAGTTCCCCCCCCCATAAGAAACAATTCAGGACAAATCACTTTATTTACTTGTAGCAGTCTCTTCCTCCAACTCTAAGTACAAATAAAAGTGTTTTAGTAAGTTCCATCAGGGAGCACAGTGTTCTTGAAATTAGATTTTCAACATTATTTAATTCTTTTAAAGCTCACAGCTTGGCACTTGATTTTCCTTGTTGAAAAAGAAAGATCTGAACAATATAGATGTGAAAAAGAACTACTTTTTCAGTCTGAATGTGAATATTATGCTTCATCTTCTGAAGTTCAAGGTGACAATTTTTTTGATAAGAATTACTGTTATGAATTTATTCATGTATATTTGAAATACAAAATAATTATATCAAATTTAGGAAAATTATATAGTATGTATTACATATTGATTGGTAAAATGGATCAAAGGCAATACTTTTTATTCAAGAGTTGAACTGATCTGACTTAAAGACTTACTAGGCTATCAGGAAGTGGACAATTGCTTATTGCACTTCTATGAAGTCACAGGGGTAATCTAAAGCCCAGTTCCTACATCTGGAATACAAGACTAGGAAAGAAACTTACCTAATTGTGCAAATCCTCTTTCCTATTATATATATATATAAAGACTGTTATGTATCAGTTTTGCTAGAGTGTGATATATATATACATAGATAGAGATATAGATAGATATATTAGGTATTACATAATTCTGTCTATTAGGATCATTATAGCAAAGAAAAACTAGAAAATCACTACTTTAAATATCTCCATTCAGCATCTATTACGCAACACAGAGTATTCTAGATTATAAGGAGATGTGGAAAGAACACTTCAAATTAATATGTACAATACAAACAAGAATCATTTGGTATATTATGAAAACATATTACTAAGTGTTAAATGATTATTATGAAATAGGGATTAAAATTGAAAGTAGCATGGATAAATGTTGTATAATTATATAACACAATTTCATACAATATATGAATGAGTAGATAGACATATATCAACTTGGATAAAACTTAGTTGTAAATATAAAAAATAAATTTCAGGGAAACACATACAACATAATTGTTCAGTACTGTGTGGTAAAGATCATATAAAGGAAAAATAAATGTCATATTTATGTCTAATGTTCAAATTCATAGGAAGAGGATGATTTAAAAGAAAAAGTAGAGATGCTTAATCATTTTTGCACCATTTTATTTCTTCACAATCATGTGGTAGCTAAGGTATGAAAGTATCTGTATTCTAACTACTTTATGACTATAATTTAAACTAACATGGGAATGAAACACCAACAATAAATAAAATGGAATACGCATATTACATATTGTTTCATTTATTGAATGGTAGAATTTCTGTATTTCTAACTTTTGTGGTTCTGGGTTTCTTTTTTGTTTATTATATTTACTTGATACAGGATCTCACTATACGGTTTGGATTCACAGTGCTTCTCCTCCCTCAGCCTCCCCAGTGATGGTATTACAGAAGCGCATCACCACCCCCCAGCCCATTTTGGGGGCTGGGGCAGCATTCAGGACCAGGTACCGTACTCAGGTCCTTGCACTTGCCGGGCAGGTGCTTAAATCACTGAGCTGTCTCCCTGGCCATCAGTTTGGGTTTCGTTCTGGTCAATGTGAACACATTAGTTTTATAATTAGGAAACCAAAAGACATCATTCAAAATAGTTAAAGTTAGTATTTTGCTTTACAGTAATTTACTTGTCATACTTTTGTTTCCAGATTTTTGTTTTGTAACTCTCTTTTGTATTACAGTATTTTATATGTACACAGTAAAAGAAATTTTGAGATTTATTATTCACACATGCTATTGCATAAATATTTCATAGCCTTATGATTAGAAAGTGGTTTGACAAATAGTATTTTCTTTTTTTTTAATGTATTTAGTGCAGAATCTACAGGGTCTCACTACATAGATTGGACTCGTAGTGATCCTGTTTTCAACCTCCTAAGCCCTGGGATTACAGGTGCATGCCACCATGCCCAGTCTCAATTGCTGTCTCAGTGCACCCCCGGAGGCAGGGCTGGCATAGAATGATGGGGATAGAACCTTGGCCACTGCACTCTGCCTAAGCAAGTGCTTTAGTCCAATGAGTTATCTGGCCAGCCCTTCATATTTTCTAAATTTTCATCATTTCACTTAATAGTTCAAAAATAATTGTGTCAATAATAAAATAAAGTTTTCTGCTCTTAAGAGGAGGCTTAATCTTCAATAGCTGCATGTAAAATGAGGATTAGGATTTCTTGTGTGCAACACACCTCTCACTTCTACAGTCTGTCAAAGTCTCTCAGCCAGTAGAGTAGCTGGTAGAACAAAACACTACAAAGAAATAATGCTTTTAGAATGACTTGTTCTTGTCTTGGAAAACACTAAAGACAGTACGCATATGCGTTCAACAGTATAATTAGTAGGAGTTGCTAGTTATTCAGAAACATGTTTAAAATGTATCAAAAGGAGTTAGCTATGGCTAGTTGGCAATTTTTTTAACGCTTGTCTTTTATTCTGCAAGTAATGGGCTAAGAAAGCCTCATCGGAGGAAAAGTCAGCTAATTATACTACTGTACAGAAGCATTCCTTGGGAGAAAATGAGTTAAACAGTGATTAATAAGGCTTGAAAGAAAGGTAGCATAATTCAAGGATACAACAGCCATACAAATAGTCAAAAATCTTTAGAACCGGCTGACACACTGTCATAAAAGACTCCAGGAATATGCATAAAATGAGTACTTCTCTAGAAAAATCCCTGGCAATTAAATTTAATTAAGAGATAACATAAAGATTCAAGGATGCAGGATCTTTGGGATTTAAGCATGGCAATCGTTAAATCCACTTATTAGAGAGTCAGGGAACACCCAGGAGACAATATCACTGGATAATATAATGTTATGACTGCGAACAAAGTAAATATTTTATAAGCAACAAAATTAGCAGGTCAACAGGGAATATGCTTAGGAAGCAGGAACACTAAGCTCTTAACATTCTCCATTCAAGGGAGTCTCAATCTTTATAAACACGTGTGTGCTTTTGTTACTGTGGTACAGTGCTTTAACTTTTGGGAAGATGCTTAGAAAAGGAAAAGTTTGGGTAAATGGAACCTCTAGTTTTAGGTTTTTTGGGAATCTCCATACTGGCTCAATGGAAGTTGTATGAATTTATACTCTCATCACCAATGGAAAGATTTACTTTCACCCCATGGGCTCACCAGGTTTTCATTTGGTTGATTTCTTCAAGCTAACTTTTGTTTCTGGAGTGTGGAATCTCAGTGGTGTTTAAATGTGCATTTCTTGAATGACCAGAGATCTTGAGTATTTTTTCATGTATTTACTTGTTGTTTCTAATTCTTTATCCGAGAAATATCTATTCATTTCAAATAGTGATTTTAAGATTGGATATTTACATTTTGGAGTATGTTTATTTGAGCTTTTATATATTCTATATATTCATCATTTGTCGAATAGCTGGTAATTTTTTCCCAATCTTCAGGGTATCTCTTCACTCTATTGGTAGTTTCTTTTCTGTACAGAAGCTTCTTAATTTGATTCGATACCAGTTACTTATTCTTTGTGACATTTTCTGTGAAATCAGATTTTATTCAGAAAGTCTTTTTCTAAATTTATGGCTACAAAAGCTTTACCTATTCTACCTTTCATCACATTATTTCATTTTAATATTAATGTCATTGATTCACTTTCATTTTAGTTTAGTTCGTGATCACATATGCTTACAGGTTTAATCTTTGGTATGTGAAAAAGCACTGTTCTCAGTACTATTTATTATAAAAACTATCTTTCTTCTAGTGAAAAAGTTTGACCCCTTTGTCAAAGATAAGGTAATTAGGTGTGTTTAGAGTTGTTTCTCCACCTTCTATTCTGTTTCACTGATTTTCAAATGTTTGTTTTGTTTAGTTGCTAATAGCATGCTGCTTTTATCCCTGTAGCTTCATGTACTGTGATGCCCCACATGTTGCCTTTGTTTTCTGGAATTGCTTTTACTGTTTTAGGACTTGGCTGGTTTCATATGAATTTTCTGTTTATTTTCTATACTTCTGGGGGTATGCTATTTTTATTTTTGATTGAGATTACTTAAAACCTGTCTAACAATTTTTTAAATATGGTTATTTCTAGTATATTCCTTCTGCTTATCCAAGGACAGATGATATTTTTCCATTTTTTTATGTCTTCACCAATCTCTTTTGTCAGATGTCTTTAATGTAAAGGTCTTTTGCAACCTTTCTTACATTAATTCCTTTGTGTTTCATTTTTCTCAATGCTACTGTGAAAGCTGTTCCCTAATTTCTCTCAGAGTTTGTTATTCATGTATAGAAATACTATTGAGTTTTAAGTGTTGACTCTGTATTCTGCTGTGCTACTGAATTTGGTTATTAATTATAGGGATCTTTTACTGAAGCTTTTGAAGTCTTTTCTGTAGAGTATCTTATCATCAGAAAATGATGATAATTTAACTTCTTCCATTCCACTCCATATTTCTTTTCTCTTATCCTAATTGCTCGACCTAATGTTTCCAGAACTATATTGAACAGAAGTGCAGAAAGCAGGAATCCTTGTATTAATCCTGATTTTAAGGTAAAAAGAAAAGATCAATTTTTGACTTGTTAGGATATATTGGCTGTTGGTTTGTCATAGATGACATTAATTAGATTTAGATAAAGACTTTCTATTCTAATTTTCTTCAGATTTTTAAATTCATAAATTTAAAAACATTAATTCATACATCTTTATCAAATGTTTTTTCTGCATCTATTGAAATGATCATGTGATTTTTGTCCTTGGTTCTGTTAATAGGGTGCATTACATGTGTTGATTCCCATATACTGAGCCATCCATGCATCTATGAGATCAATCCTATTTAATCACAGTATGTGTCATCATTTGGTAATTTGCTTCATTGTATTTGCCAGTATGTTATTGGAATTTTTTGTAGATATATTTATTAAAGAAATTGGCCTACAGATGTCTTTTTTTGTTCGAGTCTTTCTCTGGTCTTGGAATCAAGTTAATGTTTGCTTTTTACTTCCATATGTAAATATATAACTCAATTTGATGTATGTTACATTTTGAATTCTATAATTTGGTAATGTTTCAAAAATGATTACTGTATAAAACATTTATATATAAAAATGAAAAGCAACCCAACATAGTTGCACACTCCCATTATTCCAGAACTCATTAGCCTGAGGCAGGAGGACTGTTGTGATTTGAGGCCAGCCTGGGCTACAGAGTGAGTTTAAGGCCTGCATGAACTGTATAGGAAAACATGTCTCAAAAATTCAAAGCAAAAAAAACAAAACAAAAAAAAAAAACAAAGAAATACATCTAATAATTATTTGGTAAAGAATATTTAGAAAACAGTGTTATAATAAAACCTACATAATATCTGAATTTATATAAATACGAAAAATTTCGTATATGTATATACGACATATATAAAAGTTTCTAAATGCTGTGTGTAAATTGAAGAATAATCAATTTTGACTTTCCTGTTTTATCATTATTTTCCTACAGTGAGAAAAAAAAATGCTTTAAGGTAAAACACCTTATATGAAATATAAAAGACTATGATTACAAGTTTTAAAATAAACTCACAAAATGCTGGAAAAAATAATCTAATTATAGAAAATTAATCTCTCTAGGTTCAAAAGGCCATGAAAATGCTGCATCATTGAGTGTCTTACCACACGCATATGTTCAGTATCGCTAGATAGTCATTATCATATGTTCATTCTTGCATAATGAAAGTCTGTGGGTTTGGATAGTGCTTGCGATGGCACAGACATTTTCTCTTTTGTGTGCACAGATTCCATGCAAAGCAATATTTCTTCGCTTGATGAAAACTTGTTAGGGACCTCTGCAAATCTCAGTGGGCACGTGTTACGTTTCTTATTCAATCAAATTTCGGCAGTATTACAATGAGATCTGCTCTCTTAATGCATTCACTGTCTTAAATAAACTAAAATATACAGGAAATTGTTCTTTGGGAAAAGAATTTAGTAATGATGTCCACAAAATTCAATTTAGCAAAGGAGGGGCCACCGCTTACGCTCTATTTCCCAAGCATCTGATTGAAAAACTCAAGTTGAGAGCCAACTAATCAAGACTAATCAAGAGAGAAGTTTTATTATTATTTTCTTTAGAGGAAGAAATGCTTTTGATGAGTTGCACCTTTTTCTATTTTGCTGCAAATTTCCAAGGATGTTTACCTAAATTATTATTTATTTACCACTATAATGAACACACATTATATTTTCCTATGATCATTTACAAAATGCTGATTGCTTAAGCCAAGCCAAAAAGCATTTACAAATAAAGAAAAAAGATGTTCTGTAATTGTTACCCCCTAAATATGTCTTGTAACCTCATACACGCAAAGAATAATTTAATTCCCTTTCATTTTTAAAGTCTTTTGCTCCTGCTAGTATCACAATATTCAAGGCATTTTTAGGCCAACTTTTCCCACAGAACACCTGGCCAATCCTTTACTGCCAGATGGACCTGCTGATGCAGAACAAAACAGGGAATAGTTGTAATAAATATGTCTATTCAGGATATTGTTGGGCACATTATTGGCTGGTTTTGGCTTGACTGAAAATTGTAGCGATCCATACCTTCCATTTATCTGCCTACAACTAGGAAATTATTCAGAGGTGTCAGGGGCAGAGTGATATAATGAAAGAACACTGGTCTATAAATTGGTAGATTCTGCAGTCTTTACTACTCACTTTCCTGTATTGGGGTTCACTTTACTGTCTCTAAAATGAGTGCATTAAAACAGGAAAGAACTGAATAAGATGCTTTTTCTATGTTATTCTGGTTTATACTTCAACAGCACAGTGTGAAAATACTAGACTTTTAATTGCACATTTTAAAGTGAAATGTATCTATCCTTAACATCAACACTCTCAAAAATTTTGGAAGGTACTCATATTTAAGTATGTTTGTGTTAACCTTTATGTACAGTTGTCATTCAATAGTATTGAATATCAACAATATTAGTGCCATATATTCCAGGTGCAATTACATAAAATGTAACCCTATTAGCCCCCATTAATGCAGGTGGTAAGGGTAAAATAATGGAAATAGCAAAAAGCCCCATCACACTGATGTGGAACAACAGAGACACAGACAGTTGATGTGTAAATGGAAAGCCTCCTGCTACATACAGTCTGCGTAGTTTCTCCCTTATTCAGAGTGAAAAGGACTTCATGTAATATATCATGTATCAACAAGTAGATCCAGTCACATTTTCCAAAACAGTTAGTGTAGCAACCAAAGTGACTGCAGAAACAAAGAATAAAAATTAAATACACAGAGCTATTCAAAATTTAAAGAACAAGATAGCACTTAGTAGTAATGAGCTCCCATTTTCAGCTCTCATATTCTAAAATTATCATTCCTATCCTTACAATAAATGTTCAGACAAATTGAAATTAAAGGGATTTTGCAACTTACCAGAAAGTGAAATTTTACTGTAAATGACTACCCTGACATCTAGAGACAAAATGCCACAGAGTAAAACCTGAGTCCGCACTTAATCAGGAGAAAAGCTAAAGGGCACATAGCCTGATAGCAATGACTAAATGTAAGGACAGTAAGACATTGCTAGCAGATGATTTTGGGCTAATTTGAGAATCCTAAACTAATGGCAAATTTAGTGTTATGAGTGGGTAAGTTTACAGGATTTTTCTTTAGAAACCTACAGTGAAAATCAGGAAAAGAGCACATGATTATGGTAGGAGGAAGAGATGAGAAAAGTTTCAAATTAGTTCTGACATACTCTCCAGAGAACAGATTTAAACAGAGTCTGTTCCACTGTGGAGAGGGCCATTTGCTGCATGACACAGCCTCTAGCCTTTCTGTCTTTACCATGTGGAGGACAAAAGAAACACCTGTGAAAGTCATGGCATAAAGAAATAAGCATACACATGCCCAAAATTTTCTCTTTGGACCAAAGGGCTCTTCTTTTACCCCATGATGTTCCTAGGTACTAATAAAAATTGTATATTACTGTTAAAATAGGTGTAAAACACAGTGATAAGAATAGGAGTTAGAGAAGAAATAATAAAATAAGACCATAGAACAATTTGTAGGTTGGGCATTCACAATATCCCAAGCATTAACAGTAGGTTGGATAAGTAAAGAAAGAATAATCAATGAACTTAACAACAGGTTTTCAAAACTTTCTAGATTGTAAGCACAAAAACTAGAGAGGAAGGAAAAAAAAGTAAATTGGTGCATCCAGGAATTTTTGAAGCTATTATGTAACATATGCATTATTGGACTATGAGAAGAGAAAAAAGAGTGAAGTAGATACAGGATCTCAGGATAAATCCTGAGGGGATTTCACTGACTTCATCAAAACCAAAAGCTACAACTCTTGTTGCATAGGTCTTGCTTTATCTTGGTCTTACCCATCCAGCAGAAGAGTATAAAAACGAAGTATAAGAATTAAAGCCATGATGTTATGTTGAGCTGTAGGGGACTCAGGTCAACAATTTCTGACATTGCCAGTCAAGCGGAAGACCCATTACTATTATGAAATACTGGACTCTTTTAGAATATTTTACTGAGTTAACACACCTATAATATTCAAGTGACAGAACTAAACAAGAAAGGGGATACAGATGAATGTCCATTTTGTATCTATGTATTCAAAATGGTTAGGATAGATATATAGTTACATTCTCTTAATGTAAGAGGGATTTGTTCTAATAGTGTTTGTAAATAGAATATCATGTGTGCATCTTGTACAGCAAGTAACCACTAGGAAGAGAATATACAATGTGTTAATTATTGAAACTATCTACCAATTTGATTTGAAACTGTCTCATTGCTACTTGTTTCTCAATAAAATTATGGAAAAAAGAAATAAGATGTTGAAAAAAAGAGTGAAGTGGAAAGAAGTATTTGAAATAATGATGGTCAAGGATTTTTCAACATCTAGGAAATTCAGACAATATCTAGTAAAGATGAATGTAGAAAAATATGTTACTATATCACATTTCACCTGCATTAAACAGAAGTGAAAGGGGAAAGATAAAGAAGAAACTTCGCTATGGAGTAATATAAACAAGGGCGGAGCAGATGTAAAAGTTCAGTATGCAGACAAGAATAGATGTAAAACTGAATTTAACTGTGTGCAGTATTTATCTCAGAAGTTAGGAAAAATAAAAATTTAGAAAGCACAAACCAAATCAAGACAATTCTCTGGGCAGCTGGTATGCTACACACACACACACACACACACACACACACACACACACACAGGAAAAAATAATAACAAACAAGTTCTTTACTTGGAAGGAAAGCGATCTCAAAATGTTCTGTATAAAAGAAGATAGCGCTAGAGAGGAATGTAAAGTAAAATTATTTAATTGTATTATTTTTAATTGATCTAAAGTGTAACAATTTGTTAAGGTACTCAATAGTAGTCATATATTTGGTGATTATAGTATATTTTATAGCTGAAGTAATTAAGCAATGTTAGAAGGGACAGGAAGGAAAAATTGATACTTTTGTTACATAAATCATTTATATTATGTAGAGAAATGATACAATTTATCTGAAATAAACTTACACAAGAGGGGTTGGGGAGATGGCTCAGTAGAATAAGCTCTTACCTGGCAAGCGCAAGGTCCTGAGTTCAATCCCTGGTGCCACAAAAAAAAAAAAAAAAAAAACTTACACAAGATATCTATCTGTCTGTCTGTCTATCTATCTATCTATCTATCTATCTATCTATCTATCTATCTATCTATCTATCTAGTCAACTGTAGTGCCACTGTTACTTGCTTTCAAATAAATTCATATCCTTAAGTGTGAAGAAAATGAAATCGTACTAAATGCTCAATTAAAATTAAAGTAACATATAAAGGAAGGGAAAACTCCCCCAAAGGAGCAACATATCAGAAAAACAAATACAACAGACAAAAGTCACTGCAAATTTGATAGATATTTATCTAAGTATATCAGTAATTATTTTACATGCATATAACTTAACACACTAATATGGAAGTAGAGATAGAATAAATATTTTAAAGATTGAATCATACTTATGAGAAACATACTTTAAAAATAAAGTTAAACACAAATTACAAGAAACGTTGGTTGTAAGTGACTAAAATCAGAGATAGGGGACTTACCTAGGATAAATAAGGTTTCAGATTCAATTTATTATGGCACAAAAACTCCAAAACCAACAAAATAATAAATAATCTGGATAAATTTCACTAGGTTAACACTAATGAAAAAAGCGCCACACTATGTATGCGAGTCTTATACAAAGCAAGATTCCAAATAATGAAAATCATGGAGAATAGTGTAACACGATATAATAAGTAATTGGTTAATTTTTCAATAATATGCAGTCTTTACAACTATTTGTCTAATACAAAACATGAAAACAGGTGTGACAATAACTAATGTATATACAGAGAAAAAAATTAAAAGCCATTATTTCATTTAGAGAGATAAATAACCTGTAACGGTTGATATATCAAGTAGGTAGAAAATCAGTAAGAAACAAAATACTTTGTATTAAAATGAAAACCAACAGTAACATTTTTTGATTCAGTGAAAGCAGTTCTTAGATAATAATCTGTAATATTGAATGCACATATTAGAAAAATGAACTATGTGAAATCAATAAACTGAAATTCCACCTTCAGTTATATAAAATATCATAATACAAAGTAAATATGATACTAATAAGCAATTCAGAAACTATTGGAATTGAAAACAGAAGCAGTACAGAAAAAGAAAAGCAAATTTATTTCTTGAAAAATATGAATAAAATTTTTAAGTCTCTAACCAGGCTAATCAAGAAAAGATAAGAGATGACATAAACCTGAAATATCAGGCAATGATGATCTCTTCTTATTCTAGAGACATTAAGTGGATGACAAAGGGAGAGAATGAATAGTTGTGTACTTGAAAATGTTAATTTATATGAAGTTGATTACATTTTAAAAATACAAAACTATTATAATTCACTGAAGGAGAAGTAAATAATCAAAATGATCTGGGTTAAAGTCTAAATATATGCAATAAACTATTGCCTAACTTTCACTCATATGACTTCACAGATGAGCTCTATGAAATTTTTATGTATTCATTTTTATGAATTTAGGACGAGGACTACAGGGTCTACAGGGTCTCACTACTAGATCAGACTCGTAGTGACTCTCCTGTTTTCAGTCTCTCAAGATCTGGAATTATAGGGGCGCGCCACCACACCCAGTCTCAGTCACAGTCTCAGCGCACCCCAGGGTAGGGCTGGCATGGCACACAGTGAATCCCACCCCAGCCGCCGCGTTCTGCTGAAGCAGGTGCTACTGCTCTACCAAATATTTAAAGAATAATTGAACCCACTGTACTTTCCCTAAATATGACCAAGTCTTACATTAAATTTTGGTCCAAAAAATGAAATAGTAATTTTCATGTCCTTTTATGTACAGTAACATACATTTATTCATGTACAATAATTTACATTTATTCCTGTACAGAATACACTTATCATGTACAGTTATCAGTTATCCTCATTCTTTTAGAACATCATCAAAATTTTCCTAATGCCAAATTTCAGTCTGAACTTCTTCCTGCTCTAATTACGTTAGAAACATTGGCCCAGTCTCTCATGGGCAGTGTTAGAGTGGTCCTTGAACAAGCACTTCTTGTCCATGTAGTCTAATGGGAGTGTGTTGACAACACAGCTGACTGTGACTTGTCACATAAATTCTTCCTCCAAGTTACAACCTCCTACAGGTGAGGCATCACAAAGTTCCCATGAAGTCAGGTGCTTAACTGAAAACTTGGGAGGTAAGAGTGGCAACAAAAATGACAGGAGTTACGGTCTACACAAAAGTGATGAATAACTGCAGGAAACAAAGTTCAGGAAATGTTTCTTTCACAGGGTGTATTAATAATCTTTAGTACAACACACAACATATTGAATTATGAAGATTCCTGTTAGACACAACCACATTTATTTGTTATTAAATGTACACATTATTCATGGGTTGTGTCTCTAGTCATTGTTCATTCTGCATTGTCTTAGTTATCTATTTGCATAGGCAGTTAAACAATTTTATGGTCTTGAAAAGGGGCACAAACTATATATATATATATATATATATATACACATATATGTATATATATACACATATATGTGTGTATATATGTATAATTGCAAAGTCTTTTATTATTTAATTGCACATTTTCACTTTGCAAATCAAATGGCCATAGTGTAAGGATTTTTAAAAATTATTAATTGATCATTATGTGTATGTTTACACTTATATCACTATTACAGTTTATGTGATTTTGTAGTAATATTTGAAAAAGGGAAAATTCCATGCTCTAAATTTTATTTTATTTAAAAAAAACGTTTTGTCTAATGTGAGTATTTTGCATTTCCATCTGAAATTTGGGATCATTTCTCTAAGTGCTTTGGCTGTAAGTGTTCTGGTAAATCTTTTGTTTGCTGCAACTACTATTACTGCTTTCGTTGCATTATATCTTTCTATTTGTATTTCTTCTTTAGAGTTCTTATACTAGGGAAACCATATGGCATTTGCACATGTGTGTCTGATTTATTTCGCTTATGAGTATAACTTCAAGTGGCATCCACATCAATGTAAAGGCTTCGAGTTTATCATTTTTTATAGCTGAGGAATACTCCATTGTATAAAAATACCACATCTTTTTCATCCATTCTTCAGGTGATGGGCATCTTGGTTGTTTCCATGATTTGGCTATCACAAATTGTGCTGCTATAAACATAGGCACACATATATCACTATGATATGATGTTTTCAGATCCTCCAGGAAAATTCCCAGTAGAGGAATAGCTGGATTAAATGGGATTTCCAGTCCAAGTTTTCTAAGGAGTCTCCACACTGATTTCCATAGTGGTTGCACCAGTCTAAATTCCCACCAGCAGTGGAGAAGGGTTCCTTTTTCGCCACAGCCTCTCCAACATTTGTTGTTGGGTGATTTCTTTAGGATAGCCAAACCTGTCTGGGGTGAGAGCCAGTTACAACACAAATCAGCTATTTTTTTCCCTCAATTGACAAAGGTTTTATGGAAAAGATTGCCTGTACAGAGATAGATTAAAGTTATGTGAAATAAAAACAAATTATGATGTAGAACTTTTCAGAAGTCTGCCTACTAGGTCAGCCAGGAAGAGTTTCCTAAGAATGGGACTTTCTGTAGAGCTTGAAGCTCATCTGCCCTTTTGTGTTATTTATTCTTTGATCTGGGCTTTCACTCTCACTGTGGTTATACTACAGTTTCAGACTAAAAAGAAAAACACAGAAAAGGAATGAAAAAGACAGATTAGAATGCCACCATCTGTCTCTTTATATACATTAATTTATTTTACTTGAATAAATGCATCTTTCATTTAGAGTCAAATGTTTTGAAAGGACAATTCAAAAGAAATCACTGGGATTCTCACTGTATTTATGGAAAAGCATAGTTCTGAGGTCCTATTTCTGACTTTCTGGAATACTCACAAAATTAAATAAAATATTAATAAATATTGTGAGAAAACATTCAAATAATATTTGTAGTTTTAAATCTGGAACTAAAATTAATGCATTATTTTTATTTAAGTTTTTTTAGCTATATAAAATTCAAACATGAGTTTTACTTCTGAACTCTAAGAATGGGTTATGGGGCTGGTGAGATGGCTCAGTGGTCTAAAGCACCTACTTAGAACAAGCTAAGCTAAACTAAAGCACAGGGACCGCGGTTCAATCCCCAGCACCACATGCCAGCCAGCCCCGCCCCCTGGTGGGCTGAGCTGGCCACACACACACACACACACACACACACACACACACAAATAAATAAAATATTAAAAATAAATAAAGAAAACTAAAAAAGAATGGGTTATGTGAAGAAATATGTATATAATTTCCTTAAGGGTACTTTTTTGATAAAGAGGCCACATACCTTGTAAGTGAAATGACTATGTGCCTATGTTTGTTTTGATGTAAACTATAAAGGCAGAAAGTCTTCTTCATTTAATACTTAAAGTGAGAACTAAATTATGCTGAAGCAGATGTCTTGAAAATAATTTTTGTGCTAGAATAAATAAAAGGGAACAAAAAGGAGGGAATCATAGACAAGAGGGAATCTTAGGAAATCAAAGATATTAATAATAAAAGTATTTATTTATTAAATTTGGGAGATTCAAACATCCTTAATTGTCCCTATTGTACTTTATCCTAGCCATCATAACCCTACCATATAAATCCTTTAAATCAATGGCTATAAATATCTTTCTATTACCCTAATATAAATTGATGATGTAATTTTATAATTTAAACCATAATGTAATTATTTTTTATAATATAATTACTTGAGTTCAATTTTCCTAACTATGAAGAAAAATTATAAAGTACTTTGTCCATAAATTTCACTCTACAATAAAATGTAAATATTTCAGTGTTAGTACTTCTCTACTGTTTGACTATTATGATCGCAGTTGTACTGTAGCTGTGATCAACTTTGGAAGAACTATTAATTTATGGTTAGTCAAATTTTCTTTTATTTATTTCATTAGTCTTTAGAAATGTGCTTTTTTGTTTTCAGTGATGGAGTATTCATTGCTTTGTGTGGTTAGTCTCTTTCCAGACTTGTGAGCATGTTGTGTATGCGTGAGCATAATCTCTGTGATCCTAAACTGTGATGTGTCCATTTGCCTGGATTAAGAACCCACCTGGCATATTCATGGAGCTTTGAAGGTGTCTGCATGGCTGATAGGTAGGCTAGAAACTGCATGCAAAACCACCAGAACATAGCTTGCCCTAAGCATCAAGCTTGCATCCCAAAAAAGAATAAAAGAAGAAAGAAAAACCAAGTGTTCCTTTCACATTTTGGGGGAGAATTTAACACTTTTTCACTGCTTTTGGAGATCTCTGTCCAGTTTCTTCAGGCTTTTAGACTCTTTGGTCTTTAACTTTTGAAGAAGGAACACAAACTAGGGTCTGCAGTGGTCTCCAGTTCGTTGACCTTCCACTGGATACTCTGCCTCCCCAACAAGCCATTCTTCATTTCTCCAGCCCTGACTATGAATTAGCCATCATAACCCTCCTGTACAAATCCTTTAAATCAATGACTATAAATATCATTGTATATCCCTAACATATAAATTGATGATGTAATTTTATAATTTAAATAATAATGTAATTATTTCTTAACATATAATTACTAGAGTTCAATTTTCCTAACTATGAATAAAAATTGTAAAGTACTTTGTACATAAATTTCACAGTCTATAATAAGATTTCAAGATATCAGTGATACTCCTTATCTACTCTTTGACTATTATGAGTCAGTGCAAAATGTACCTACAGAGAAGTGGTGCGCTCACATCATTTTTTTACAATGTACTTAAAAATTAAGGTTTAAAAATAGCACACTTTATTACTTCTAATTTAAAACAATGAGTCTTACAATAACTTATTAAAAATAACTCAGAAATGTTATTCCCTCTTGGCATAGCATTAATATTATGTAACTGGTATCAAGGTTCTGAGAAAACAGCAGAAGATGCCTTATCCACCTGCCTTTCACCTAGATAATAATTGCAGTGGCACAATCTATCTGATGTAGCTGTAGCGGAACTCTACCTTTTATTGAATTACTAGGTGATGAATTGAATGAAAATCTGTGATTACCTTGAGCATTTCAGCTTTTATATTCATAGTGTCAATACCATCTCCCATCTTCAGTGCCTCATCTAGCAGTTATGCATGTGTGCCTTGAACAATGTGTACACAATTTGCAAAAATGCACATGAGAAAAAATGTGTTTTTCAAATCCTCGCAATTGCGAGCTGATGGTCAATTGCTGGTTATAAAATTGACTGGTCTTAATGGCTGCATACCACTCATTTTTCAAACTTTTATCTTCTGATTGTATTAACTGCCAATTTTTCTTTTCTTGACTTTCACAATTTTCTCGTTTTTCTTTTTAGTGGCACAAGAAAATAGAACAAGATATGACAAATAGACTGCACCTGTGAGAAAAATCAGAAAGTGACTAAAATTTTCTTTAAAAAAGCAAATGCACAGAAAATGCATTAAAAGATCTGAAATTAATAACATAGGCTCCCACAAAGATTGTAAAACTGAAGACAATATTAATAAGAGCATCGATGGTAACAAGAGACAACAAAAAATGCTGCAATAGAAGCAGGGACAAGAGGATAATGCATAGCCCCACAAACTTATATTTGCAAAGAAAAATCACTACAAATCTATACTCTGTTCATAATTAATTATAAAAACAGAACAACTAAATGCAAATCTTGGAGAACAATGGAAATACTACAGATTAGAACAGATTTTGCAAAGAAATAAAAAATATAAAACTGATAGGGATGAATAATGAAACTTTTTTATTTTCTAAATTATTTATTTATTTATTACATTTATTGATTTGTGTGTGT
>NW_004524682.1:9151709-9152816 GCF_000260255.1 Octodon degus | reverse complement strand
TATATATATATATATATAACTGAAAGTAAACAGATACAGAGCAGTGAAGACAGAGATGCCTGCTTTCACTACTCTTACTCAACATAGTAATGACAGTTTTAGGCTGGACAATTAAATTAGAAAAAGAAATACATTACATAATGTAGATAATGTTGGAAGGAAAAGTGAAGTGATCTCTATTTGCAGATCATATGCTTACATGTAGAAAAATTTAAAATTTTACAAAATTGTGAGAACTAATTGGTGAGCTAATAATTAGAATGATCCAAATTCAAGACATACATAAGCTACATTTCTAGGTAGTAATAATGAAAAATCTATTAAGAAAGGTATGATACTATACCAGAATCACAAAAGAATAAAAGTTATTTTAACAAAACGAGTTGATTTGTAAAATAATATGAAAATACATATTCATAGAGTTGATTTTGTATTTTTATGTCCCTATAGCTAAAGTTTTAATGCAATTCTTATTAAAACCCAAATATAGTTTTCTATGTACAGAGAAAAATCCATTCTAAATCATATATATGGTGGTCGGGGAACTTGTTCAGTGAAATAAAGGCTTCCCTGGAAAGGACAAGGGCCTAGGTTCAATCTCTGGTTCTGAAAAAAAAAAAAAAATCAAATATACAATTTGCATGAGATTTCAAGTACTGTGTAATAGGCAATGCAACCTTGCTTGTGAAAGAAGAGCGAAACTGAGACAAATATTTATTTTCAAACATTTTTGCAATGTTACAAGAATCAAATCAACATGGTAGGACTATGGCTATAGCTCAGTGGCACAAGAGCCTGCCTGGCAAGCACAAGTTCCTGAATTTGATGCTCATTTGAAAAGCAAATAAACAATCAAACAAACAGAAAACAAAGACATAGCATGGTATGAGTACGGAGCCACACACAAGAAAGGCTAAGATACAGTAGAGAACTCATGAGCAAACCATTGACTACATGGCTAAATTCAGGTTCAATAATCGTGTTAATACCATTAAGGCTAAAATTTATTCCCTTGGGCTGGAGAGATGGCTCAGTGGTCTAAAGCACCTACTTAGAACAAGCTTAGCAAAAGCATCAGGGACCGCGGTTCAATCCCCCAGCACCACA
>NW_004524682.1:9106655-9151609 GCF_000260255.1 Octodon degus | reverse complement strand
AAAAAAAAATAAAATAAAATAAAATTTATTCCCTTAAACAAATAGTGATTGGAAAACTTTATCTACCATATGACAAATAAAATTGGACCTTAGAAAAAAAGAATCAAATAGTAATTACCTTTACAAAATACTTAACAGCATATGCAAAAATTAAGTTGATAAATTAAATATATGAAACTCACAAATGAGAACATACTACTAGGCTTCACAACATTAAATTCAGTATAGATTTCTGTGATAACAGACACAGAGAACAACAAACGGAAAATCATGTTTCACAAACTTCTTATAAAAATGTTTTTCAAGTGACATGCTATCAATAGAGTAATATGATAACTACAAATTAATAGAAAATATTTGAATGACCTATATAAAATTAATGATTAGTACCCTAAAATATGTAGATAACTCTTAAATCTCGCCAAAGAAAGAAAATACATAGCTTAGCTTAAAAAAGTATGGCAGGGCTAGCGATATAGCTCAGTAGAGTAAGCACTTGCCTGGCAAGCACAAGATCCTGAGTTCAATCCCTGGTACTGCATGGCAATTAGTTATTTTACTAATACATAAATTAGTTACAAAAATATATGGAAAAAGACTTGAATAAATATTTTTTCCTACAAAAAATATAGAAATAGACAGTGTGTATTCGAAAGTAAGCTCAACATCACTAAGGATTTGTGAAATGCAAATCAAAGCTCCAAATGAAATAATATCTTATTCCCAATAAAATAGCCATTGTTTTAAAAAATAGAAGATGAATTTTGATGGGTAAGGAGTAGAAAATATTTGTACAGTGTGGATAAGAATGTGAAATGGTACAGCTGTTTCATGTTATGCTGAATGCTTTCAAAATGGTTCTTCAAAACATTAAAAGTAGAATTTCCATATGGTTCAGCAGATTCACTCTCAGGAAGTCTCCGAAAGAGTGAAGGCAGAATTTCTTTCAGACAGATATTTATTGACCCGAGTTGATAGCAGCATTAGTCATGATAGCTGAAATGTGGAAGCAATCCAAGTGACCACTAATATATAAGCAGTATGTGCTATAAATATATCATTACATTTTATACATCCTTAAGAGGAAAAGAAATTTTGAAATGTGTGACAACATGGATCAAAACTGGGAGCTCAGACTAAGTGAAAGACATTCATTAGCAAAATAAGCAATCACATGTCATTTAACAATTCATTCTGAGAAATGGTGCTCTCACAGATTTTTTCATGGTGTGAACTTCACACAATGTAGATGGTCACAAGGTCACTAGGTGAGAAGGTCGTTTGAATTATCATTGTATATGGTATCCATCAATTACTGAACTACTTTTTAAACTATTTTTTAAAGAGAGTACAAATTGAAATTAAAAAAATAATTAAAAGTGATGCAGAATTTCACTTGACAAAGTAATATGAATTTCACAGTATTTACTGTAATGCATAGTGTTGTCTTCCAACCAGTTATTCATATTATCAGATACATGCATTTAAAATTGGAAGAAAATAAAACAAAGAATTGTATGAGAAAATAAGAGAATAAGTGCTTCTCTGGCAAGCGCAAGGGCTTGAGTTCAATCTCCAGTTCCGAAAAAAAAGGAAAAAAAAAAAAAAAAGAAAGAAAGAAAAAGTACAAGCAGTTGAAAAAAGGACATTAAGCCCAATAAAGAATTAACTGATTCTTGAATGGATAAAGAAGATGTGGCATCTTCTCACCATGACTGAACTATCATGCAGCTCACAAATGACCCCATTTACATGAGACGTCTATATCAGTCACAAGCATAAACACAATGTGGAACTGTGGTTGTTATTGGCTAGAGGTAATGAGAAACTATTGTTCACTGGGTACAGATCTCAGCTTTACAAAATGTAAAGTGCTTTGAAGATTGGTACTGGTATAAGTGACCCAGTATAGTGCCTATGCTTAACATCACCAAGCTGCAGGCTTAAAAACGGTGAGATTCCAAATAATGTATATTTTACTAAAAATATTTGATTTAAAATGCTTCAATAAAATTGCACAAAACTAATAACAATTAAACATCACAAATGACTAATATTCTACTCACTTATTAATAATTAAATATTTTCTGTATTACATTGCAGCATGAATATTATTTTCACCTTCATTGTTTTTTAACTTTCACAAATAATTCCTATGTACTGTAGATTACATTGGTTGCAGAGACAAAAATATTAAGCTGAGATTCTATTTTAATTTACTGGAAGAAACTGAAATAAATTATATGTAATTTTGAAGAGTTCATCTTATTATACCATTTTAAATGATTTTGCTTAATTTAAATAATATCAAATCAAAATTATTTGAAAACTTCCTCCCGAACTTTATATAGAATTTATAATTATGAAAATTGATAAAACCTCTTGTGTCTGAATCAATGTACTTGGAAAATTTCTATGTTTAAGAAAATAATTTCAAAAGAAATTCATTTTCCTAAGGGTCATAATTTAATGAAAAAAATAGTAAAACAACTTTATTATGTAGTATGCTGATTTTCAATTTAATAAAATAATGAAAATATTTTGAATAAGGCTTTCAAGTTTTATTTGTTATATTTCACTTATATTCCTGAATGTCAAAAGTTAACTGGGCATTTATGCTTATATGGAAAATACTTCAAATTACATTTAATAAGTCAAATGAAAAGGAGTATTTTTCCATTAACAGAAGTTTTCTTCATAAAAGTACAACAATTTTTAGGAGTGTCACCAATTAAATCAATAATTCCTTGAGTAAGGTGCTTACATTATTATTCTCTATTGTGTCCTAATCAAAATAAATGTTATATATTGTGGGTATTTGTGATTGAACAAATGGAAGTACAATTTTAGTGAGTTTAACTACCAGGGTGCTAGTTCAATTGCAGCCAAAGCACTCCCAAATTTTCAGAGACACATGAAAAGAATAAAAATGTCTACCTCCCCATGAGTTTTAATTCTAAAAGAGGTGTCATTTAAGCAGATGGCTATAAGAATAAAGCAAGGAATAGAAATGGCAATTAAGGTCTGAGTGTCAGGAAAACTTAACAGATAGAGAAGCACAAGTCAGCTAGAAACTGTGTTTCCACCTGACGAGGTGCTGAAGAGAACAAGGTGCTTTATTTCTCATGGAATGGACAACAGAAAATCAGCTACACACCAGCAAAGCGCGATGACTTGAGATCTCTGCTGCTACAACTTATTTAAGGCTCAGAATTCAGTTATAGATCAAAATCAGTGGGCAATAGTAATCCTGCAGCTCCTGCTTCCCCCCAGGTAGTGAATCAATGATAACGTAGCACTATTTTTTCTTTGCCCTTATAATTAGTGGCTTCTATTTCCCGTAGGTAGCTTTTGAAAATAATTTATTCTTGCTGTTAGAAAAATGGAAAGAAATAAAGTGGAAAAATCTTATCCTCACAAATCAAGATGACCTATAAAATTTTTCAAACCTATTTGAATCACAAGCCCCAAAATGTCTAACTTATGGCATTGAAAATGTTACGTAACTTCATTAAACCTCAGTTTTATCATATGTAAAATTAAAACAATACTTTGTGATTATTGTGACTATTTATATTAAATGAGAAAAGAATACACTGAGTACCTTGTAATATTGTGTTCTCAATAAATGCTTAAATAAATTTATCTTTATATAAAGTAATTCTCATGCATTATCATAATTCAAAATCATAATTTTACTTTCTGTAAATCAAAAATTAATATGACAGTATTATGATAAATATAACTTCCCCTCCACAGGCTGGAAAATATGACTGAGATTTGCTTCTTCCTGCACTCCATGGCTATGCAATTGCCTTATCCAGCTAAAGGTCTATGGTTGAAAAATGTCTATGGTTGAAAAGTCTATATGCCAATATAAGTAAAATGTTTAGAATAAAACAAAAAGAATTTGAAAGAATTTATTCCAGCCAGGGGTGGTTGTGCCAGTAGGAAGCTGAAGCAGGATTTCCACCTGTTTGTAGCCACTGTGGGCTACATAGTGAGTTCAAGGCCAGCCTAAACGATAGTGAGACACAGTCTCAGAAATGCAAAAACAATGGAGGTGGCCAGATAGCTCATCGGATTAACGTGCACTTAGCCAGATGCAGCTACCATGGTTTATCCCACTCAGCCAGATGCAGCTACCATGGTTTATCCCACTCAGCCAGATGCAGCTACCATGGTTTATCCCACTCAGCCAGATGCAGGGACCATAGTTCATCTCCCATCTCCTCAAAGCACACTGAGTCAGTGATCGAGACTTGGCGTGGCATTGTGCACCTGTAATCCCAGTGCTTGGGAGTCTGAAAACAGGAGGATCACTATGAGTTCAGTCTGTGTAGTAAGACCTTGTAGACCATGTACTAAATACATTTAAAAAATTCTAAAAACAAAAAAAAAACAAATATATTTCATGACTTACAGATTTAAATGATTCTTGATTACGTCTAGCATTTTTCAGTTATCCCTGTTGCTATTTTCCATTCTTCATCCAGTATTGAGGCATTGTGCTGATTGTTAGCAATTCTTGCCTTGCAATATTAAATATACATTAAATCTGTTTTCTACTAAAATTAATGACTTTTTGAAAATGTAACCTAAATTATTTCTTTTTATTTTACTTATTTAGATTAAGACTAATGTATTATCAATTTCATGTAAAGTAATGAGAGTCTATTTGAACTGCTAGTAATTGCAGTTATAGTAGCGCTTGAATTGAGTTTATAGAGATCCTTATGAATACGTTATTTTCTCCCTTTTGAATTTACTTTAGCACCTTGTAGAACTCATTTTATTTATCCTATTTGATTTTTGTCTTACCACTAGTTGTATATAAAATAAATACTTTTCTACAAAAACAAACTATTATTAATTTAACATGCTTCATAGTGCCCAAAACAAAAAAGTAGTAATTTTAGAATACTTCATATTATTTTAACTAAGAACAATTTTAAGAGGCTATATCAGCTTAAAACTTTCATAGGAGTAGTCACAGATTTTTTTAACCTGTCATAATATCCTCTCTCTCAATTATTGTAGTTTTCTCCATGTTTTCTTCTTTTTCCATTGTCTTCTATCTAATTTTTTTCCAATCTGTAATGTCTTTCCATTTCCTTTTTTCTCTGGTTTGCTCTAGGAACATAGGTAGTATAATTGCTCTTTTTAGGCATCTATCTTCTATTTATAGTCCTGATGCAAAAAAATTCTACAGCAAAATAAATCCTGATCCTTTTGATTTTCTTAATAGTACTCTGGACTTTGGGTGTAGCTTGTGAGAAGTTGTCTCCATTACTTTCAAGAGTATATGGTTTGTGCATAATAAATGGCATGTGTATTCATGGGAATATATGTGCAACACAAGTTATATGAAACAATATAAATGTTACACTTGGAAGTTTGCATGACTAAATTTTATTACCTTGAAAATATTCTGCGTTACCTAAGGTTTGACTTTTATCATGTATTACTTGGAAATAATCTTAGATAGGTATCTCATCAATGAATAGATAATAGCAAAACAAAAGAGGTAAAATCATTTTAGAAATTAATATGAGAAGTATATTTAATAACTAGTTATAGGCTGTCTACTAAATCTATAATAAATACGGTATATTTATCCATGCAAATGGTACTAGTTTAACATCTGAAACGGGTGATTAACTCCAGTTAAATGTTTGTATATTCAACAATTTTTTTAGAAACAGCCTATATTCATTATAATTTGATTTGTGTAAGCTATTAGGTAAGATACAAAATCATTTCTATTTGTACCTTAAATAAGTACAAAAATACACCTTTTATTTTCTGGAGTGCATAATATTTAGCTCTTCACTTTCTGAGATGAATTTTGCTAGTGTGGTACAAACTCTTATGATGTGACAAAGTTAATATATGACAGAATGTTTAGTAGTAAGTTTCCTTACACTTTTTACACAGATTTTTAAATAATTATCATACGCAGTTTATTTTGGTGCAAGTATATTATTGTCACTGGTGTTTGAAGCCTGTGCAATTGCAATTGCAGTGAGGCCTGAGTTTGCAAACTCGCTTTGTTCCCCAGTTCTGCAAACGAGGGCCACATTTGTGTTTGTCTTGGAACAATGACCGCAATCATGTTTGTCACCTGATGCAGAATTTGAAAATAAAAACAGAATTTTACCAATGTTTTGTTTGTGAATCAAACTTAGCAAACAAGTGCATTCATAAATTGAGAAATAACTACATTCTGGGGAATAATTAGCATTTACAAAATTCCATCTGGAAAACAATACAAGAAATACATGAATTATTGAAAAAAGAATTATCTTGACATCATAACTATGCATGGCAACATCTCCTCAGTTTATATTTTGCATATATAGAGAGAAATTTTCATTTAATGTTTTGATAGACATTTTGCTTAAATATGAATATTTATTATTATTATTATTATTATTATTATTATTATTATTCTTATTTTGGCAGAACCAGGAAATGAACTCAGGCCATTGAGCTTGCCAGGCAAACACTTATCCTACTGAGCTATCTCCCCAACCCTTTTGCTTACATATATAAAAAACTACTAACACTAATTTTCCACCCTATTTTTTAACTGTGTTCTAAAAAGTAAAGAGCATTTAATCTTTATGTAAGTTGAAACCATACCACTTTGAACTTACTAGGTCCTATGACATTTTTCATTAATACTTATTCATGTATAAATTCAAGTTTCAGAAGCACCTATAAAAATTCACTACCTAACCAAGAAAATTGAGAATCAGTCATAACAAAAATTGCAAGTGGGAATGATGTTGTGGTTTAAGACTAAATTGTTTTCCAAAAAGTCTTAGGTGTTCAGAATTGGGAATACAGATTATCTAACTGTGAGAACTCTAATATCATGAGATAATTAATGCATTCATGAGATCATTATTCAATGACATTATTAAAGTATAAGAGGAAGTTGTATTGGGTGATCTTGGGAACTATATCCAGTACCTTCCTCTTTTTCTCCAGCTCTTTCCCTCTGAACTATATCCAGTACCTTCCTCTTTTTCTCCAGCTCTTTTCCTCTTCTCTGCCTCTTTGCTGCTATGAGGCGAACAGCTTTGCTCAGCCATACCCTCCTTGCAGAATGAGCTGTGTTCCATCACACCTAGAGCAACAGAACCAGGCAACAATGGGCTGAAATTTCTGGATCAGTGTGCCAAAGGAAATGTTTCCTTCTTTACATTTCTTATACCAGGTCAAAGAAGAAAAGCTAATGGGGAAGTCAGGATTGGGTGACGAGTGGTTACTGTGAAGATGCATGACCCTAAGTGTGAGAAGTCCTTGCACCCTGTTTTCAGGACCAGTTTGATTTCAGGAGGTGGGACGAAGAAGTCCTAATTTGCCAATAACACAGCTTAATGGGTGTTTCTGACACAGCCAGGAAAGTGTGGTAGGAATAGAATGGCAAAGACTACTTTATGAGGTTTCAGATGGGAGCAAGACCTCTATTACTAACTGGAATAAAAGCCATTTATTACATCTGGGCAAACAAGCTGTCTGCATGTGCTCCTTCTGTGAGACTATGTGTGAGGCCTAATAAGGGTGAAGACCTAACTGATTCTAAGATCAAGTAATGTTCAGGTGGTGCAGGGGCATTGCTGGTTTCTTCTAGACAGATTTGTGGTGAGAATAAGGAATAAAAGGAAAAGAATAAAAGGAAAAGAGCAGATAGATTTTAAAGACTTGGCAGATTAACCAAAATACAAAGTAAGTGCAGCCAAAGAGTATGTAGTTGCTGGAGAGACTGTGTCTAGACAAGGAAACTAAGTACTTTGCACTTTGACAGCACAGTAAGTGCTTTGAGGGCCTCTCATGAATAACCTCACCTTACTCTTGCACACTCAAGAGGACATAGCCATGAAATCATTTCAAAGACTTTGACTTTCAGTGAGAGTCCCGGTTTGCCTTACTCAGGGCCACCTAGGAACATTTTCCCCAAGATTTTGTTTCACTGTGTCCAGCTCTCCAGGATCTTAGAGACCACTGCATCCAATGGTCAATTGAAGCTGATTATTATGCAGACCTTACTCGTTATTTGGTGACACTTGGAGACAGATACCACATGTTTTTTCCTCAATGTGATAGGGCTGCGGATTTTGAAGGCTAAGCATAAAATGTACTGTTTTCTATTATTTATTTATTTAATTTTGGAGGTACCAGAGATCAAACTCAGGACTTTGTGCTTGCCAGGAAAGCACTTATTTTGCTGAGCTATCTCCCCAGCCCTGTGCTGATTTATATCCAAAATGTCCTTTAAACTTTTCAAATGTTCAGAAGCGGGTCTTGTGCATGGTGACCTGGCCATGGCAGCTGTAAACTTATCAGCTAAGTAGTCCATTAATGAGATCAAAATTCAGTGTTATTATTGAGAGATAATGGAAACTTAGGAGGCGACCCCTAGCTAAAATAAGTGTGCCTTGGAGGTGTGATCTCGAGGAATGTATGTGCTCCTGGGCCCCTCTTCCACCTCTCTGCTAGTTCTGCTTCCTGCCTGTCATGAGATGAGCAGCCCTATGCCCTTTGCCATGTTGATCTGTTTCACTTTAGACCCATGGCAATAGAGCCAGCTGGCTAGGGACTGAAACATCTGAAAAGGTAAGCTGAAGTAACAATCTCCTCTTTTAAGTTCTTTAGGACACGTGTTTTGTCAAAGCAACTAAATTTGACTAACACAATAATCAACATTTATTTGCATAATCCTCTGGTATTCTACATTAACTTAATAAATTTGTGCTTAAGCAATAGTACTCCAATGTGTAATTTTTGGAATGACTGAAGATCTATCAGAGCAAGGACATTTCAAAAACCCAGTAAAATAGTAACCAAAAAATGAATAAATAAAATAAACCAAAGATCTTTAGAAATACTTTATTTCAATAGTCTGGTATTATTTAAAGTCTTCAGAAAATGGGTTTGTAGAAGTTATAATAAGTGGTATAAAGGCTCAAAGAAGGGAAATGAAGGTGACACAAATGTGTTACAGGGCGTAGACTGGAGGTAACAGAGCATGAGATTCCCTAATCAGTATTAGTAGATGATTTTATTTTCCAATATAGTACATAACAGAAACCATAAATATGATTTTTTACGTTCCCATAAGGAAAATAATCTATTGTTTGGAAAACCATTAATGAAAAATATAGAAGAATGAAATGCTGTGAGTTGTTTGAAATGGAAATATTTCAAGACTTTAAACAAGATCTCGGTAACATGAAACATACAGTGTGAACTATAACTGCCATATATACAACACATGTCAAATAATAAAATACAAAGACACTTTTATTTTATTTTCATTATGTGTACATTCTAAAAATGAATTGAACAAAGAAGTCATGCATTGTTTTCTTAAAAATTTTAAGATGTTAAAAATATGATTGCATTGCTTGAACAATACGAAAGAAGTTCAGCATTAAAGAATTCTTTTATGACTAGTAGAAATGCTCCGATGAAAAACTTCACTAGCTTCAAGCTTATTTCAGAGGGAGTTTACAAAGAGTTTCACAAATCACTTTCTTAGGTTCAACCAAACCTTGAAGGTTTGAATTTAATTGAAGATGTTAAAGTTTCATTTCAGGCTTCAGAGATCAGATCTTCTGAGAAAAGAGTGCAATTTAAAGACAATTATGTTCTTTGGAATGTAATATAAAATCATCCTTATTTTCAAATTAAGGATTTCCATATTAAGATCACAGCTAGATTAGTGACTGGTAAATAGCACATTGCTGACACAAATACCTGTGGGTACCCTTGGCGTCGCTGTAACTTAATCAGTTCGCTACCACATGCTGGCTCTTTAATAAAGAATGATGCTTTACCTAAATTTAAGGGGACTCAGTGCTCTGACCCTGTAAGTTGACTCTAACAACAGACATTATTTGAAAGGACAACTACAGTGACTTTAAAAGTCTCAGGCTCCTAATCAGAAAGCTGACATTTAAATCTTGTTCTACTGATTTACGGGCAGACTTATCTTGTATATTTGTTATAACCATGAGGGTTTCTTTATCTGTAAACCCGATAAGTATAATATTTCTATTACCTGTTCTTCCATGGACTTCACATATTTTCTGTGTCATTTCCCTTGAGGGGATAGTTATGAGAATGGACTGGAATTACCTATATCCTAGTAATCAATACGATATATAGTGCAGTATAAGCATTTCAAAAATTTAATTTTTCCAGCTTTATACAGTGCTAAATCCAGGGATAATCATGATTATAGCCTAATTTAATTGTGGGATGGTTATTGTTATGTATCAAATTAGCTATATCAGTTTATCTAGATATGTAGTCTGATGTTCTGTGGAAGGTCATTTTTGGGTGAAATGAACATTTACATGAGTAATGAAGATTGCTCTCCATAATATGTCTGGCCCTCAGCTAATCAGCTGGAACCCAGAGCAGTTCAAGGAATGAACTCTTCTCTGTCACACCAAATCCCCATGCCTCAGCAAGAGTGAATTCTTCAGCAAAATTGAACTTGGACCATTGTGACCTCTGAATCCCAGGTCTTACACCTGATTCTTTGCAGATCTGAATTGCAGTATCTCATCCTCCCCAAAAGTAAGGCTCTTAGCCCCTTCTCCAGATATAATCTTGTCAACTTCCAGTATCATGCAAGCTGTATTGGTCAGCTGTCCTGTGGCTGGAAGAAAACATCTGACATCTACAGTATCCAGGAGAGGCCAATGCTAGCTTACAAGAGGAGAGGTTAGAGTCTATATTTAGCTGGTTCCAAGGGAGAAAAGTGGCATAGGGTGGTTGTTCCAGATGGAAGCTACTACATGTTGGCATCTGGGATGGTGAGAGCAGGGAAAGAACCAGGGAGTGAAGAGGCAGGTGCCAGGACAGCTCCTAAATCACTCCTCATGACTCACTTCCTCTATGAAGGCCAGATCTATCTAGTAGCTATAAAAGTATCAGTGGATAAACCGACCAATGAAGTTAGTGCCCTCAAAATCCCATCACTTCTCCTGTAGTCCAGTCTTTGCTTAATGTGGTCATGTTGAAAGGATTAACTGATAAATGAACTATCCCTTAAATAATTAAATCTTCCCATAGCTATTGACCTACCTAGACTAAATTTTATGATTTGCATTTCCATATCTCTATTGACCACTGAAATTTCCACCCCAGGGGGACTCCCCATGAATTATCCCTCTATGGGATTCTGCAGTGGATATTTTATGACCGTACATGATTGAGAGACCCATAAAGACATTTTGATACCCCTCCTCTCATGTTTTCTTAGTCTCTGTTACCAGAGTGAGCTGTGGCAGTTTCAATCTTATTTGTTTAAGCCTTTGGTCTTTTCTAATCTCGCTTCTCTTGTTTCATGATACCAGATAAGTACTAAACATATTTTCCTGTTGTTCTGGTGAATACCTATAGTAAATCAGGAACAATTTGACATCCATTTTTGGCAAATTCAACAGAAATCTAATCTCAAAGCTCCTAAAATATTTGAACTGTAATACCAGTTATGCCTTGAATCTAAAGGGTTTAAATTTTAAATCTTTAAACTCTTGTGTCTGATGAATTCCTATTCTGCCAAATCATTCTATGGTTTTCCTCCTGCTGCACTTTTTCACACACCCTCTGTCTTCTGCACAGTCTCTCTAGTATATGCAGGCCTCTCAGTCGATGTCACTAACCACATTTTGCTCCCAGGCCCAGCCCAGGAGATTAAACACTATTGTGGGAAACTATGCAATTACAAGAACTTGTGCAAGTGTAAAGATATGAAGCAGAGTTATAGCCAGAATAAGAGAATATTAAAATCTTTTTCATTTATCTTTCAATCACAGTATGTTGTTCTTATCTGCATTTTATGTGTGCTGTCCTGACATTGGTGCCAGTTCAGACAGAAGTCCCTCCTGCTTCTCAGATTGTCTACAACATTATCCATCACAGGACTTCTGAAATTCACTATAGCATACTTTAAAACAAAAGGAAGGAAAAGTGAAGAGAAGTCAATACAAGAAATTAGACACAGTATATGTAGCAACCTGTTGCTAATATATTCTATTTTTGTAATGTTTTTCTTTGTTTCTCTGTTTAGGCCCAGTGTGAAGAAGTAATTGAAGTACTATTATAATGCAGATCAAATGGAATAATATCTGTTTTTCTCTGGTTTTTTTATGACTGTGCTTTAGGAAACTGCCTGCTTTACCCTGTGTGTTAGTTTATACTAGCATTGTATCTGTTGGAGCTGTCCAAGCTACCTTGTTAATTGCATTATCCTTGTAGCCAATTTGCAAGACTAAAATACAGATATTTACCATTGTCTAAAATACTTTGATCATTACCTGATAGAGGAAATTAAAATCTCTAAATGATATCTACCATAAGAGAAAACTCTCAATGCTATTTCAATTTATGTTTTCTTTCCCTTAGTCTTATGGAGTAAGGATTATTTCACATGTAGAGCTAATTGATAGCATAGATATAGCATTTTACCTCATTCTTTATTGTCTGTATTGATGCATGTCCTAATTCCATAGCTTTAAAATTAAGAAATCCTACAGCACTCCATATGCCTAAATCACTACACAGACCTTATATGTAATAAGATGAACTCTGTTACTCTTCAGAGGTCCTCTCTCTGCTCTTCTCCCTTGTCTTTATTATACTTGAGGATTTGGAAAATCCTCCTCTCTGCTTTAGCAGTGATCCACAGACTTCCAGGTAGATATTGATATTAGAGTATAACAAGGCATTATTTCATTATTTTGAGTGGAAGTCTGGGAAGAAGTAATCATGCAGAGCTCTTCACAGCATCCTCAAGTACATGAGCTAGAGACAACAATACTGGGAGGTTGTGCAGTTAGAGACCAGACCTTGTTTATGACTTGCAGGAAATAGAACAGCTACTTAGGAAGACCACGGGTGCACTTACAGGACATTGGCACAGTTTAGAGTCTTCTAATTCAAACACAAATTGGCTATAAGGATAATGCAATTAACAAGGTAGCTTGGACAGGTCCAACAG
This sequence comes from Octodon degus, assembly GCF_000260255.1. Lineage (NCBI taxonomy): Eukaryota > Metazoa > Chordata > Mammalia > Rodentia > Octodontidae > Octodon > Octodon degus. The sequence continues at coordinate 9,138,585 of NW_004524682.1, read as the reverse complement.
ATATAATGCTGGTATAAACACTCAGGGTTAAAGCAGGCAGTTTCCTAACAGCACAGTCATAAAGAGACTAGAGAAGAATAGATATTATTCCATTTGATCATCATGATAATAGTATTGCAATTACTTCTTCACACTGGGCCTAAACAGAGAAGCAAAGAAAAGCAAAGAAAAAAATTATGAAAATAGAAAATATTAGCAACAGGTTGCTACATACACTGTGTCTATTTTCTTTTCTTTTCTTTTTTTTTTTTTAACAGAACTGGGGATTGAACTCAGGCCCTTGCACTTTCCAGGCAAGTGCTTACTCTACTGAGTTATCTCCCCGGCCCCTGTGTCTATTTTCTTATATTGACTTTTCTTCACTTTCCTTTCTTTTGTTTTAAAGTATGCTATAGTGCATTTCAGAAGTCACAGTGATGAATCATGTTTTAGACAATTTGAGAAGCAGGAGGGACTTCTATTTGAACTGGCCCCAGTGTCAAGACAGCACATGTAAGCACGGGAAACCACTCACATACAAAGCGTTGGAGAGAAGACACACTTACAACTCAGGTCTGAGAAGAGAGTTGAGTGAGAAAAGACACTGGCAGGCAGTTAACAGTTGGAGGGAATGGTAGACTCTGAAGGCATTCGTGGGCTTGTGCACTTGGAATTCCTTCCCAGCACTAAGTTTGCTTAGAAAGTAGAGACATAGCATGGTATGAAAGCAGTGAGTTTTGGAAGACATCAGTGGCTAACTGGCATCAAATTCATTATCAGATAGCCTTGCTACATCATATGCTCAATGTGTCACAAGCCTATTTTCACATCTAACACCAGAAATGATATTCACTCTTTAAATTGCCCATTTCACGTTTATCTGATACTCAGTTCTGTCCAATTATCTCATTTTCACAAAGCTGTTAAAAAGCAAAGTTCAACAAGGTCCACGAGTCACGTTTTTATCTCTCCAGTCCATGCTATTCTTGTATATCCCTACATCTTTTATATTTATGCCCTAGAATTATTGCTAACACAGATGTCTTATAATACTGCATTTTGTAAATTTTTCTAAGTATTTTGTAGTAATGATTCACGTATTCCTTTAATTCTATTATTTCTGTAAACTATAAGTTATATGTGGGGACCTAATTAAAGTTAGTTCATCTTCCCAGTTTTACTATTACAGAACACTAAACTTTCCACATGTGCTGCACATTCCATCAAGCCATGAATAATGTCCTGCTTGCTATAATTTAAGAGATTCTTAAATAAGTGATAATTCATATAGTGGCAATCTGTTGTGTTCACTAAATTTTAACTATTTATTCAGAAATCTCCACATATATTTTTTAGGAGGGAATTTCATATATTGTAAACATCCAGGTTCCTCAATTAGTCCACCAAATGTGTCTGAATTATGTTCTCACTCAGCTTGTTGTTACTAAACAATGGTCAACATCTAGCTATTATTTGACCAAACTAGGGCATTTCACACAGCTGATTTTCCTTTCTTCTAGTTAAGAATTATTTTACAAAACTTTAGAGATTTAGAAATTTTACTTCATTTTAATTTAATTTATTTTTTGGGGGAAGGGTCTATACAGGGTGTTCAGAGTTTCACTACTAGATCAGACTCATAGAGATCCACCTGTTTATAGCCTCCCAAAAGCTGGCATTACAGGCGTGAAACCCCATGCCCAGTCTCAATTGCTGTCTCAGTGTGCCCTAGGGGCAAGGCTGGCATGGCAGGCCCAGCGATCAAACCCCCAGATCCTGCACCTGCTTGCAGATATTTTAATCCACTCAGCTATTTGGCCAACCCTTAGAGATTTCAGATTTTGTTCTTGCTTAATATTTCTTTACTATTCTTGGTCTCTTTGCAAATACTTTGCTTGATTCTGTAGGGTTTTTATAATTTATTTTATTTTGAAGAGTAAAAACAGAAGCAAAAGCAAATAGAAAAAAGACAGCGAGAGGGTAACGCGCAACAATGTATACGTTACAGATTTTTGAAACAGGACTAGCCAATTAACAATGGTTGTTACATTATCTATTTTTATAATCAAATCTGTGGGTCAGATTAACATATATAGTTATGTAAGTTTGGGAAAATAATTGAATATTGGCACTTGTTTTCAAGAAATCTTAATATTTTCCTTGTCTTTTTGTTTTAATTTATTTTAAAGAGAGTATAATAACTGAACTTAAGGAGTAAATAACAAAGATGAGAGGAAGAAGAAAAAATAGGAAAAAGGAGTGAAGGAAAAACATACAAGTATATATACCACATGGCTGAGTTGATTGTACTCATAATTTTCATCAGCTTTTTTTAAAATAGTAGTTAATGTTTAGAATTTTCACCTTGACAAATTCTGTATGCTGATATCTGCAATCTGAGTGATTACATCAAGGACAGCAACGGGTAACACAGAACTAACGGTTGAACACCTCTCATCTTGGTCTTCCGTATGTGTGTTTCTCCGGTTTTCACAGATTCCTCCATATTGGATAGCCTAAAAGTTGGGTCAGAAATGGTTTTTCAACACAGTGCAATGATTCTTTAGTAGGAAATGACTGTGCTCTCTTGGGACACTCGTCAAGAGCTGGGGACATCTTGGGCGTCTCCAATTCGGAGTTGTTGTTGGTGGAAAGATGGCATTCAATCTGCTAAATTTCCTAAAGTGTACCAGATAGCTTCTTAAAGCAAAGAATTACCTAGATGCCAAAATAAATAAATAAATAAATAAATAAATAAAAGGATTACCCAGTCTGTGATATCGTCATGCTAATGTTGAAAAACATTGATGCAAAAGATCTTTGGCTGATTTGATTTCAGTCTCATTATTTTAAACACTTTTGAAGGGTCAGTGACTGTCAAATTTAAATATTCTTTAGATAGTGAACCAGGAATCTACTGTCTACTTTCTGTCACACCTCAAATGTCTAATAATATTTCCAAGTTGCACACCAAGTAAATTTTACAGAGTTCTATTGTCTCCGTTACCCTTCTCTCCTTGCTGGGACAAATACCCAACACCCAAAATGAAGGAAAGAAAGGTTTCTTTAACTTACAGTTAGTGGAGGTTTCAGTCCACACTCATCTGGCTCCAAGGCAGGCTGGCACTTGGCACAGATCAACCTTTCATAGTGGCATCAAAGAACAGAGAGCAAAATGGAGGGGTAGTAGCAACAATGGCAACAGGGAGGAAGTCTGTCTCTCTGTCTCACTTATGTTACCTTCTGGCTATCCACCTCAGGCTGGGTGTAGCACTCACACGCATAATCCCAGCAGTACTAAAACTCATAATCCCAATGGTTCATGAGTTAATCTCAAACTCTGGAAGTTCCTGCCCCCTGATTGTGTGAGGCTTTGGGGGGACAACTAGTCAAAAACATATCTGAACACACCCATCCAGACTCATTGTGTTCCTAATTTCATTAAAAATGTATACACTTTTAAAAGTAAACATATAAACACATCTTTGATTCTCACAATCTCCAATGATGCACATTATCTTACCTTGCAAATATTTTGACAGTGGGCACTACCTGATGTCCATTTTTTTGAATAAAAATATTTGAATTTCATTGTTTCCTCTATCACAACTTCAAAATCGCTGGTACATTTGTACATTTCCTAGCTTTGAAGTGAAACATTCTGTCATGCTTTTATTTATACTATTCATAATGGAATGTATACATGCTATATTTATATTTTTATTTATAGAAAATATATTTGTTTTTATAGTTTATATCTATATTTATAACTTATTTATTTTTATTTTTATAACTTATTTATTTTTATTTTTATATTTATTTCTTAGAGGATTAACATTATTTGTTTTAGATTATCCAATGTGTCAGTCTGCAAAAAATAAGAAGATAAGTCAGTGTTTATTTACAGATGAATATTTTGTATACTTTTGTATACATTTACATAAAATTCGGAAGCATTATACGTTAAGATTGAATATGTACCTTTTTTTTTTAGAAAGTAACTCATCAAAAAATTAAACAGCACTAACAGTCTGTAATTATGGCAACTTGAATTCAGTTCATACATATATTTTAGGAAATATTAGTATAGATCACCTGATACATTGAACTAATTTATTTTAACAGCTTATTATCAGAAGCAAGATAGTTGAGAGACTTTGAATATTTGTAGATACACTAAGTAGTGTGAAAGTTATAAAGGTTTATTTGTGCTTACCAGTTAAAGCTGATCATGTGTAACTTTAATTAAATGTTGGAAAATGTGTTTTCTTAATGCTGCAGAATAATTGGAAAAGATAAAAGGTTGTTTGATAATGAAATGTGTCCCTTCTTCTTACCCAGAGACAAATCCAAAATATTATAAATCATATTTTAATGTTTCCTTAATTTTAAAGGAAAATATGGCCTCAGTGCTTTAGTTAACAAAATATTAATAAGACTAAGCTTCTATTGAATATATTACATTTTGATATCAGTAATTATTTCCAATGCCATTAAAATAACTATTCCAATTAACAACTAGTTTATTACCAAACTCAGTTTTATGCTTTCTAAAAAATATGTATACTTCTTCATGGTTATTCATTTAAAAAGATCTCATTCTAGTATCTGTGTCTCTAACAGTTTCTAAACTTTTAAACATATTTAGATACATAAGTTTTAATAAAAATGAGTTTTGGGGTCAGTCAGATAACTCAGGGGACATAAGTGCCTGTTTAGCAGAGTGCAGCGGCCCCGTTCAATCCACAGTGTGCTGTGCCGGCCCCACCACTACCCAGACGCGCTGAGACAGTGACTGAGACTGGGCTTGGTGGCAAGTGCCGGTAATCCCAGCACATGGGAGGCTAAAAACAGGAAAATCAGTACGAGTCCAATCTACATAGTGAGATCCTGTCGACCCTATACCAAAAACATAAAAAATTAAATGTATTAGAGGTAAAAAGCAGATTAGGTAAAAATAATATTTAAAGGCCTAAGCTGAAAGATTTGTATTCCAAGAAAATATATCTTTCCACGAAAATGCAACATTTCATTTCTTTGCTGAAACAAATATGAGGACTACATTACATTCTCATGCAATCTACAGTTCCTTAGTACAGCTACGATAAAATGCCACAAATTAATATTTGAATTCTCTCCTGGTTTAAGGAGTCTGAAATACAGGATCAAGGGATTAGTGATAGCTCCTCTGAGGGCATGAGAGTCACAGTCCCACGCCTCCTTCCCAGATTCTCTGCTCATAGTTTCAGCAGCTTGTGTGCTTCCTTGGCTTCCAGGTTACTCCAAATTCTGCCTGCACTTTTCATTGTTTTGTTCTGTTCTCTGTATCAGTTTCTAAAACCTGCGCTTTTTATAAGGTCAATAAAAATCAGAAAGAGGGGCCATTGTAAATCATATGACATGTTAATGATATCAGTGAAGTCTTTAAGCCTAATTTGTGTAAACCTGATATGTTCTGTGTGGACATGAATTTGAGAGGAATTTAAATAAATTTAGGGTGTACTATATCTACCCCTTTACCCTTTTCCCAAAATGTATGTCTGTCCTATGCATAAAATACATTCATTGCCATGCAGGCATCCCCTAAATCTTAGTATACATTTACAACAATGTAGCACTGTCAGACAAATTTCTCCCTAATGAAACCTAGAAGTATGATGGTGTTCATCCATTCTATTTGATGACTGTCTCCTCTAACATGACCTGATAATATTTCAGTTGGTGAAACCTGAAACTCTCTTTGGATACTCTGTTTGTCAAGGGTATACACACTTTTAGACACAAGGATCCTTTTACTGACTCTGTTCTACTCCTCTTTTCTAGATACTGAGAGTTTCCAACAACCTTTGATGTTGTCTGACTCATGAATCACTCTAGCTCTACCTTTTTGAATGACCTTTTCTGTAAACCTGATTGATTGGCTCCACGGGTTACATACCTAGTGTTTTTAACAGAAAGTTGTTGAGCTACTCTTTTCTTCTCTTCTGAGTACATTGTAATATCTCCTTCAATTCAGGTAGAAAATTTTGCAAATCATCATGTTCTTGTCCATTTTCAGTTAGAGTTCCTTTCTTAATGTATCTCTTTTCTCTTGCATTTCTCTTATAATTATAAGAAGCAAGAAAAAAACTAACCCATACCTGTTAAATTTTGTATAGAAATATCATCAGCTAAATACTCAATTTCACCCCTTTCTATCACATGCTAGAGCACAATTTAGTCAATTTTAGTTTACACAAAAAACCCACTATATTTTCTTCTAGTATCACTTAACTTTACTTTCATGTCTAAGAGAGACTATAACACAAACACCTTTAGTGGTGAATTTCTTCCACCATGTGTTTATCACAGTAGAAATATTCTCTGCCTTTCCCCATTAATGAATTGCAAGGTATTTGCAAACTTTTATTGTATTGTATTTTGCAAACTATAACTTCTATTTTTTGTAGCATCACCCACTTTCAGATACCAAGATCTATATTTATAAAGGAACAGATCAAAAACACAATCAATAAGAGGTACATATAGATACATTTATTAGTATTTACAGATATACATGGGTCAATATTAAATAATTAATTTTAAGTAATTTTCTCACAGAATTGTGGAAGTTGACAAGTCTGAATTACATGTGAGTCTCCAGCGGGTGGTAAGTCAGGCAGAAGCTGATGTTACAATCTTGAGACAGAATGTTTCTTTTCTTTTTGTTTTCTGTCTTCTTTTCTCATTTTTTTCTTTTTCCCTCTTCTTAATATTTCATAACTTTTTTCTAATTCCAATTTTATATGCCTGTTCCTGGTAATCTAAACAAATAATATGAAAATAACATTATACAATACAAAAATTACTGTCAAATGCATATTATTTTGTTTAGTGCAAGGCTGTATCATTTGTATTTTTTTCTGTTTTATACTATTTTGTACTCTCTTTTTTTTCAGTTTTATTGATAAACAGATACCAATGAGACAGTTTCAAATCAAATCGGAAGTACAGTTTCAACAAATAATACACTGCATATATTCTTAGTGACTAATTGCTGTACAAGATGCGGACTTGTGATCCTATTTACAAACACCATTAAAACAAATCATTCTATTCATTAAGAGAATGCAACTATATAGCTATCCTAACCACTTTGAATACACAGATACAACATGGACATTCATCGGTATGCCCCATTTTCTCTAAGTTCCGTTATTGAATATTATAGGTGTGTAAACTCAGCAAAATATTCTAAAAGAGTCCAAGAGGAAAGTGATCGATGACGTAGAGTGTGCCTAAGGAGAGTCACATAGGGAGAAGACACTCTCTCATGCTTTCACAGAGAGCACATTGGCCAAGCAATGGCCGTGACTCATCCACATGGCTGCACTGACAAAGGTTCTACAATCTGAGGTACAGGATCTCAGGATAAATCCTGAGGGCATTTCACTGACCTTCTCAGACCAAAAAGCTACAACTCTTGTTGCATAGGTCCTGCTTTACCTTGGTCTTAACCATCCAGTAGATAAGTACTATTTTGTACTCTCTTAAAAAACTATTCAGGATCCGGAGGACCCCAGTCATCTCACTCACGCGCTGGGCCTGCACTCTGGGTCTGTTCAGAATCCTGCGGCCCCAGTTCATCTCTCTCTCACTCATTTCTAGAGGCAAATATTACCAAATCCAAAGAAAGACCCAACTATAAAAAAGAACTACAGAACAATCTCCCTAATGAAAATTGAGGCAAAAATCAACAATTAAAATAGTGTCAAACAAAATGCAGCAAATTATCAGAAAAGTTATACTCTATGGCCAGGTGGGATCGAACCCAGGAATGCAGGGATGGCTCAACATGCAAATTTATAAATGTAACACACCACATCAACAGAGCCAAAAACAAAAAACACATCATCATCTTAATAAGTGCGAATGAAGCTTTGGTCAAACTCCAACACTCATTCATGATACAAACACTACAAAAAACTGGAGTAGTTGGACTCTGCCTCAATCTGATAAAATCCATCTATGATAAAACAACAGCTAACTTAATTCTAAAAGGAAAAAAAAAACTTGAAATCTTTTACTCTAAATTCATGCACCAGACAAGAATATCTACTATCAAGATAACTGTTCAATACATTCCTAGAAACATTAGCAAAAACCATTTCATGGGAGAGAAATGAAAGGAATAAGAATTAGAAAGGAAGAAGTTATATTATCATTATTTTCAGATGACGTTATATTCCACATGGAAGGCAAAAAAACTCTACCATGAGACTCTGAGAATTAATAAACAAATTCAGTAACAAAGCAGGATACACAGTCAACACCCAAAAATCAATAGCATTCCACTACACAAGCAACTAACTCACTGAGAGAGAATTTACAGAAACAATACCCTTCTCAACAGCATCAAAAAATAAAATACTTAGGAATTAACCTAACAAAGGAAGTAAAAGATATATACAATAAAAATTACAGTACTCTGAAAAAAAATCAAAGTTTTCAGAAAATTGATGATTCCTTGTTCCTGGATAGGAAGAACCAACAATGGGAAATAGCTATATTTCCCAAACCATTATACAAATCTAATGCAATCCTGATGAAAATACTACTGCATATTTCATAGATCTAGAGAAAACATTAGCAAAATATATTTGAAACCAGGAAAGATCTAGAATAGCAAATGCTACCTTGGAAAACAAAATCAAGACAGGAGGCATCACAATCCCTGACTTGAAGTTATACTACAAAGTTACTTTGATAAAAATCAGCATGATACTGACAAAAAAGGACATGAGATTGATGGAACATATTAGAAGATACAGACACAATTACAAATACCCTTGAGCACCTTATCTTTGCAAAGGGGCCTAACAGGTTCACTGGAAGGAAGACAGCCTCTTTAATACATGGTGCTGAAAATACTGGCTTGCTTGCTTTTTCTTTCTTCTTTCCTTCTTTCTTTCTTTCTTTCTTTCTTTCTTTCTTTCTTTCTTTCTTTCTTTCTTTCTTTCTTTCTTTCTTTTTTTTTTAACCAGGGATTGAACTAAGGCCCTTGTGCATGCCAGGGAAGCACTTGTTCTACTGAGCCATCTCCCTGGCCCCCAAAACCTTGCTTTCTACAGGCTGAAAATTAAAATTAAATCCAGATCTAACACTATACATTAAATTAAAGTCAAAGTGGATTAAAGATCTGAACATTAAAACAGAAACACTAAATCTACTGGACAAGAAAGTGGGGGGAAATCGAGAAGACACAGGGGCAGGCAGTGAATGAATGAACAAATCTAAGGCTGGGGAGATAGCCTGGATGATTAATCCCCTGACAGGGAAAAGCAAGTCCTGAGTGCAATTCCTTGTTCCAACTCCCCACCTCCACAAAAAGCAAGACCAAAACCCAAACTGCACAGGAAATACTTAAAGAATCAACAACAGGGATCACATCTCATTGAAAAGTTTTTGGGCATCATAAAAGGAGAAAAATCACCAACAGAGTGAAAAGTAAGTCCACAAATTGGAAAAAAATCTTAACCAACAATAATTCTGTAAAAGTACCTCTATATAGAGTATACAATAAACAATACCAAGAAAAGAAATCAGGAACCCAAAATTCAAAGATTCAATCCAAAAATGGACATATAAGATGAATATACACTGCTCAGATGAAGAAATACAAATGGCAAATAAGCACATAAAAAACGTTCCACAACACTGGCCATTTGAGAAATGCAAATTAAAGCAACACTGAGATTCCATATAACACCAGAAAAAATGTGATGACAAAGAAATCAACTAATAACAAATGTTGGAGAGGCTATGAGGAAAAAGGAACACTTCTCCACTGTTCGTGGGATTGTAGGCTGGTGCTACCTCTATGAAAATCAGTGTGAAGATTCCTGAAAAAATTAGGATTAGAAATCCCATTCAAAAGGGCCAGCCAGATAGCTCAGCAGACTAAAGCACCTGCTTTGGCAGAGTGCAGCAGCCAGGTTCGACCCACGGCCTGCCTGCCATGCCGGCCCCACCCCCAGGGTATGCTGAGATGGCAATTGAGATTGGGCATGGTGGTGTGTGTCTATAAACCCAGCCCTTGGGAGGCTGAAAATAGGAAAATCACTACAAGTCTGACCTATGTAGTGAGACCCTGTACAACCTGTAGAGCCTGTCCTAAATTCATTAAAAAAGAAAAAAGAAAGAAAGAAACTCCATTCTGCTCAGCTATTCTCCTCCTGGTTTTTTTTTTTTTGTTGTTTGTTTGTTTTTTGTTTTTTGTTTTTTGTTTTTTTTTGAACCGGGGATTGAACCTCCTGGGTATTTTTGCAGAACTAAAAACATCACACCACAGTGTTATACCCTGTCAAAATTGACTATTTTGTTGCCCTTCTAACCTTGCCGAGTTCCTGTTCTGTATGCGCCTACCCCTCCCAACTCCTCACCCCTGTGCCCCAAGTCTTATGACATCTGTACCCCAAACTCTCTTATCTTATGAACTCTGTGTGACTACCAACTCAGCACTCCCACCTAACAGGACCACCCCATGAACTAATGACCCGCTGTACCCCATGATATCTGATTTCAGCACCCCACCCAAAGGAACCACCCAATGAACTAATGGCCCTGCCATTTCTTCCTCTCCACCCCTTCCCTGTTTTTGCGGTTTTCAAGGTTAAATATTGATCCTTGTCAATGCTCGGCGCGCACTTAGGCACTTTGTGCTGGGTGTTGCCGCTGGGTACCAGCTAAAATAAAGCGCTTCTTTTCACTTTTGGACTTGCCTGGTTGTCATCTGATTTTTGAGCTACAACACACAGTGATATGAACACTCCCATGCCAGTACAATGTGTCATAGTTAAACGCTGGCCACAAGCAAAGTGCCCCAAAACTGAGGAATGGATAAAAATAGATGTGGTATTTTGGTATTATGCAGTATTACTCAGCCAAAAGAAAGATAAACTTGAGGCCTTCACAGGTAAATGGATGCAACTAGAGGCTATACTTACAAGTGAAATAAAACAGCTCCATGTGTAAACATCATATTATCTCCCTAGCATAAGTACCTGAAAGAGTAAATAAAATCTGAAAGGGACAATAGATTCTGTGAAGAAAAAAAAAAAACTGAGCAAAAGGAATAAACAATTAGCATGAGGGAAAGAACAATGATAGGAAAAGGGGGTAAAAATCATATATGTATATACACAGAATAGTTAAAATGATTGTATTACTAATTTCTGTCAGTTTTTTGAAGGTAGCAGTTAATGCTTGAAATTTTTACTCTTAGCAAATTTATGTGCTTGTATTGAATCTGAGCAACTATGTTTAAGACAACAATGGGCAATATAACAACCACGGTTAAATATCTATCATCTTGTATTTTTTAAATTGCGTATCATTTCTGATGTCTTATCTATTATTTTTATTTTCTTACTAAAATAAAATTTTAAAAATGCCTCTTGAGTTATCCTGCTCTGGGCTCCATCTCGTCAGAGGGACTTTGTATCACTTTCTTTTCTTTATTTCCTTTCTTTCTGTTTTCTTTCTTTTGTCAATAAACTTTACTCTTGTTTTGAAACCAACATTAGATTTCTGCACATCATCATCACATAGTTACATTTAATGCAGGGATTGGTGCCTGTATGTAACTCATCTTAATCATCTTAATTCCTTTTATTACTGCTTGTGCACTCTCTTCCCCTTGGCTGTGCTATGTCAATTTGCTGTACATGTTAGTTCATTTTAAAAATAATTTCATGTCATGTTTAATTAAAGAGCTATGTCATATAATCTAGAAAACTTAATATGGAAAATTAACTATTCCAGCTGGGGAGATGGCTCAGTAGAATAAGAGCTTCCCTGGCAGGTGCAAGGGCCTGAGTTCAATCCCCGGTTCTGCAAAAAAAAACTATTCCACTAAAAAAGTACAGTTAATATTTTTGTTAATATATGTATTATGTTTAAACTTACTTTTATTTGGGTAAATTGTTGAAAAGCATGTATTGTCACATAATACTCTTGTTGAAATAAAAATATTACAGAATGAAAACTAATTTTGTAGAATACATTCATTGTGACTCAAATCAAATTTAGTTTAAACATCATGTTATTTTTCTATAAGAATATATATTTTTTAATTTAAATTACTTGACATTTAAAGCAAAATCTCCTAACTATGGTGTATTTTTCTTTCACTTTTATTGTCTTAGTGGTCCCAAAGAGTTTGCCACAACCATCTTTATTTTAGTATTCAATTTAGCCCTAAGTTAGTGCAATTATTCTGGATATGAAGTAAATATGTGAGAAGATGAAGTCTTATTTCAGTGAAAAAATTGGTGTTCAAAAAAATTGCTTAGAAAAAAAAAGCAAAAAAAAAAAAAAAAAATTGGGCTGGGGAGATGACTTAGTAGAATAAGAGCTTTCCTGGCAAGTGCAAGGGCCTGAGTTCAATCCTTGGTTCTGTAAAAAGGAAAAAAAAAAAATTGCTTGCTCTACAAGTGTTTTCTAACTAGTTTCTATGTATGTTCTGTAAATTAGAACATCTTTTAATGCACCTAAATTATGGAGGTTGCAGATATAAATTTAGCTACTTGATTAGGATGATAATCACTATGTAATGCAAACGTGTTAATAAAAATAAAAACTGAAAACAAAAGAAGTTATTCTCTAAGTATAATCTCTCATTTCTGAGATTAAGGATGCTTATTATTATACTGAAGTCATGCTTATTTGGAGACATAACTTTCAAAAATGAAAAGCTTAATACACCTGTGGTTAAAAAAGTATGTGTATTTATATTAATACAATATATATGCATCGCTTAAAGCATTTCATAAAATACAAGTGAGCAAACAATAAGGGGATTTTCTTTTGACCTTGTTGCTATTTTTAATTACTTCACCTGAATCTGTCACCTAGGGACATCATCAATCATCTCGAAGACTTCCATACATTTCTTGAGCTGCTTGTTCCTAACCAAATGAAATAGATGTTCAGGGAAAGTTTTTAAAAAACTTGCTAGACAGAGCCATTACAGTAGCACCGTCATTGCATTTTAAATCATACAGTGGTAAAAGAAGCATAGTCATAACGAATAAACAGAAGGATTCACTAGCCTTCTTTGTAAACACCAACGAAGTCTCATAATTATGTTTGTTCCTTGTGAATGGCCTCGATGCTACTATAATGTTTAAATCAATACTTTGATGTTAATAACTTTCATGTGTTTACATTCTTTCCTCACCAGATGACCGTTCATAAACAATGATCATTTATTGAATAATTTCCAATGTCCTTAGAATGGCATTAACTCTTATTGAAGATATAAAAAGAGCTTTGGTAATAGGCATGGCAGTGTCCTCCTGGTTGTCTAGTTTATCTCTAAGGAAAATAAAAAGCTTTAACATCTGATTTCAGTGATAAGTTTAACGTACTTACAAGCTATCAATTTGCCATGTTGACTTACTCAGTTTCCACATTGTCACTGAGAATTAAACTTATCATGTATTTCTTAAGGAATATAGATGAAGAATTTGAAGTCATGGATGTGGAATATTGATAGCATTTCCTGTTATAACACACTCTTATTTCAGTTTCCAAATGTCAGTATTCACAGAAGTCATATTTCTGGAAATATTTTCCAATTATGCTTAAAGTCTGTTCTTTAAATGTATCTTCCTCTGGTTGTTCTTGCAATACTATGCACAGTGCTGGTCAAGGTCTCCCCATATTATAAGGTAGAATCTTCCAGTCTAGCAGCTGTGTGCCACAACTTCAACTAACAGCTTGGCCCTATGCAGTGCTAGGAATTCAATTTTTGGCAATTCTAGACAAATAATAACAGCTTTTCAAATCTAATATTTAATCTTATCTATAACCCGATGCAATAGATGTACAAGGAAAGTTTCTAAAAACATGGCTAGACAGAGTCATAACAGTAGCACCCTTGTTGCATTTTAAATCATACAGTGATAAAATAAGCATGATCCTAGTAAATAAACAGAAGGATTCAGTAGCCTTCTTTGTAAACACCAAGTCTCATAATTATGTTTGTATATCTACCCCCCCCCATCTTAAACACCTTACCATTCATTTTCCCCATGTTCACCTCTTTGGGACTGCCTTTTGGAAGCAAATTTTTCCACTAAGAAGAATGTTGTTGATGTCTCCAGGATGATTCCAAGAAGCACTAGTGTACATCCCTTGTGTCTGTAGCTTGCAGCATGTTTGTCCCTTCTTGAGAAAAGAAAACTAGTCTATGGACCTAGGATCTGGGGATCTCTACACTGAAATATTCTTTTCTAGTAAGAAGAACATGTCAGTGGCTGAGCCTAGGTATTTTTCTTATCTCCACTATTATAATTGGACCTTTTGATTTTACCACTCATAATGCAATTATCTCACATATGATGCATGGTGCCAGACAATCCATGCACTTTCTATGTACAACTAACCCTGGACCCTTATAGGTGACCCCACATTACATGAATATTTAGAATATGTTTTGTATTTTCCCTCTGGTGATTATCCTAGGTCACACAAATATTTAGTTAGCTAGCACACTGAATCTAGTAATGAATCAGATATTGATAATAACTACAGAAAATAATAAAGTATGGCAATAAGTGTATTAGACAGGATGTAAAACAGAAGAAAAAGAAAAATCCAATTACTGGAAAAATAATAAAGAGAATTCAATGTAGGGAATTAGTAGCACAGGGAAAGGAATGGAAGCCTATAGAATAATGAGGCAACTCAGAGTTTTTGGAATAAAAAGGTGATAGTAAAAAAAAGAAGTAGAATTATAGAGCTCAAGGATTTTTTTTTTTTGCACAATATGTTTGTTTCCTATTTGACTACAATAAGTCACTGAAAACTTAGTAGCTAATACAAAAAACATTAATTCATTCTCAGTTCTAGAGTAAGAAGTCTGGAATCTGTTTCATTAGAACTAAATTGAGATTATGGCCCCATCTCATTCATACTACAGGCTTCAGGACAAAATGTATTAATTTTTTTCAGTTTCTGGAGCTTCATTATTGAACAGGCTATCCCTCTATCTTCTAAACATCATTAGCATCTTGCTTAATTTTTTGATGATGTCTTCTCTCATGGAAATCTTCTAGCTTACAAGGATTTGTTTATCACCTTTTGGCTCAGTTCAACAATTTATGAGAGTATTTCAATCTCAGTATTCTTGCTTTAATCCCACACATAGAGACATACCACAGAGGTGATCTTTACAGGTTGCAGGGATTAAGGCCTAAACCTTTGGGTAGTCATTTTTCAAGCTACTGCATTCTTCCCTGAAATACTCAGGATTCACATCATCCTTGTCACTCTAAATATATAACAGCATCACCCAAATATCTTATTGACATATTTTCCATTCAAAACTCCTAAATCTCATTTCCTAAATTCTTCATCAGTGTGGGGGGTGATTCTAAGTATTATGCACCCTGGAGTAAACTTACTGGTTATCTGTTCACTTGTAGGAGTCTGAAAAGTGCTTTTTTCTCCCAGAGTAAAGTGCATGATCTGCAGTTATAGATGTCCTCATTATAAACAATAGAAAATTAAAGTAAGAAAAGAGTCATTAACTTTACACAGCTCTGAAATCTTAGCTGGATCTATTAGATTTAAAAGCCAGGAAATGATCCTCCCTGGAGCTTGGCTGCATCTCCTATGACTGTCACTTCTGAGTCTGAGCATCTTTATTCTGGGATCAATGCTGTGTGCATCGATCCATAAGCTATGCACATTGATCCTGCTGTACAGTAGTATCTTCAATACATGTTGAGTAAGCTCATCTCTATTCTCAGTTCCTCACAGATTGATTTAAACGGTGCATGAGTTACATAATGAGCATCTTCCAACACTTCTCAGATAAATTAATGTTGGCATTTTTACATAGTGTATACACTAAAATTGATTGTTAGATTCATTGAATTTAGTTTAGGGTATGATTTTATGACTGAAAACCTCTTAATTTTATCATATTTAAATTTTGAATAGGATTCTAGTTTCTCTGTGTTTTACTATGAATATCAAAAAGTACCCAGGATATACTTTCAAAATTGTAGTAGGAAACACAGTTGAACAAATATACAAGCTCATTGCTTACAAATTATGCTTTCCTTGTAAATATAGAACATAGATCATCTGCAATTTATATCATTCAAGATCTATAAGTTGATTTTATGTGTATCACATTTGTCACATGTTAAAGTTCATAAATTCTGGGTTATCATAGGGGATCATTAGGCATTTACACCCAATGAAAGTCAATTCCATGCTTCGGTCCAACAGTCATTTACAGCAGGTAATATCTTCCAAAGAGAGCCAGCATAATGAAGAGTGAGGAAAAAAAAAACCTATGTATTTCCCTTTCCACTTAGCCTTTGGTATTGCATTAATTCCCTGTCTTAGTTACTCTTCTCTCGTTGCTGGGACAAATACCTGACACTCAAAATGAAGGAAGGAAAGGTTTATTTAGCTCAGTTCCTGGAGGTTTCAGTCCATACTCAGCTGGGTCCAACGCAGAGCAGCACAGAGCAAAAACCAGCCTTTCATGGTGGTGGCAAAGAACAAGAGCGCAAGGGAAGGGTAGCAGCAGCTCAAGCAGCTGGCTTCTCTTCCCACCTTACATTGCAATGCAAATTACCTGCCCCAAGGTAGGGGAAGTACTCACACCTATGGGTACTTCCCAGTATTTACCCACCTATGGGTAATCCCAGCAGTACTAAGACCCATAATCCCAAACTTGGATCACACATAATCCCAGTGGATCATGAGTTAACACAAACTCTGGAAGTCCTCACCCCATGACTGCATGAGGCTTTGGGGGGACAACTAGACACAAACTATAACATTCCTGTAATGGAATAAACCAACAAACTACAGCTAGTGGGAAACAGAGGAAAACCAAACTTTTTTTGATACTGGCTCATTTTGTAGGTCAGGCTGGACTGAAGTCATTATGTACCCCAGATTGTCCTTAAACTCACAATGATCCTACTGGCTCAGCCTCACAAGTGCTGGAATTACAGTCATACATTACTGTGTCCAGCTCAAAATCTTCAAAGATCAACTCTCCAGAGAAAAAATTCAGAATAATAAAAGGAATTAATCAGAAGTATATATGGTCACTGAACTGATTAAGAGAAATCAGTTGAAACAAGTGACACTGGCATTTCACTGATGGTGAAGTTCTTCTGTGATAAGGAAGTCACTCTATGATAGGGTGCCATTTGAGCAAATGCTTCAAAAGAAGCAAACTGTAAACCAGAGAGTTGTCATGGATAAGAACATTCCTAGAAGATGGAACAAAAATGAAACACCAGAATTGAAATTCAAGGGCATATGTATGGATGGACTTCGAAGCACAAAAGAAGAGAACATACAATTGTCCAGAATCACCATTGTGCAGAATCACCACGTGTGGTTGTAAAGGGTGTCTGATGGTTCTCCTAAGATCTTGCTGTCCATGATTCCTACTTTGTTCATGGCAGGAATGAGGCAGTTTATGTGCAAGTGTGTAGGTTCTAGTCTCTTGCTGAATCAACATAGATTTCCCTTGAGTAAATCTTAAGTCCTTGGTAAGTCTTTATCAGAGAACATAATATATTTATTTTAAAGAAATTACTCCAGTAATGCTTTTATGAAAAGCTGTAGGGGAGAAGAAAAGAAAATAAAAAGAAGGTCCACTACAGCATGATGTAAATACATGAACACAGTGATTTCCATTAACTTGAAGAGGGATGAGCACTGAGATGACACAGACACACACCTACACACACGCACACACACACACACACACACACACACACACATGGTGAGTAGCAAACTTACTTTGAAACAAACAGCAGCATCTAAGCTTCAAAATTTTCAGATTCAGAAAAAAAATGATATTTCTTTTACTTAGAAATACTGAAAGAAAGCAGAATCTGGAGAAAGTTGGAGATTAAAATGGTAGATTTCTTAAGTAGAAAAAGGCCAGCAACTGATAACCAGACACTGAGAACATGATCGTATTGTATGTTGAGTGCACCTGGGATGATTGCATGAGTAATACCAGAGACTCAAACAGGACATGAAATAAGATACAACTGAGTCTTTGATGATCACATCAGAGTAAGGAGAACTGAATGTAATTTATCATGCAGCCGGATGTATGAATCTTGAAATACGTATTTTTTCCTTAATATTGTGAGAGAATTGTGGATATTTGAGTACTAGGAGACTAAAATAGTTCAAATCTTTGATGTCTTTCAGTTAAATGTGGAATACAGCCCTTAGCAATGGTACAGTAGGAAAATTATATTAGTAGTTAATTATCAGTTCTCAGTTTAGACAGAAGGATATATTTCTTGAATGAGTCTGTGCTCCCTGAGGAATTTTCTGGTTTGGGGGAAGAGTGCAAAATCAGGAATATCTATTCCACAAGAGAAAGATAGCATAGGAACATATTTATACTGGTAGAAAGTGCTCATGCTGAAGCAGAATACAGCTGGGATGTAAAGAGTTTGGTTTGATTCTGAAATATTCTACCATAGGGAATTTGCTAAGCAAAGAATTTAGTGAAATTTGTAAAGCTAGATTATGGATTAGTACAGGCATTTCATTTCCTCAATATCCTATTCCTCAAATATTCTGGAAGCTGCAGCAGCTGATAACCATGAGGATGAGGAGATAAATCACTGCTTATTATAATTACATCTTTGTCTGAGACTTTTTTTATGTATTTAGTACAGGCTCTCCAGGGTCTCACTACACAGATTGGACTCATAGTGAACCTCCTGTTTTCAGCCTCCCAAGTGTTGGGATTATGGGCACATGTCACCATGCCCAGTCTCATTCACTGGCTCTGCAAGCCCTGGGCAGGGCCAGCACAGGGACTGAACCCTGGCCACTGCGTCTGCCTAAGTAAGTGTTTTAGTCCGCTGAGCTATCTGGCAGGCCCTATCTGAGGCATTATTATCAATAACAAAATGGCCTAATTTCGAGTGTATTCCACAAATGGCTAGTTGTGTTTCTTCTAGCATGTTCTCCACACCTCTATACTTTGTTCAGGGTAAGAATGTTCAGTAGCATGTACTGAGAAGGTTTGTTGCTTGCATTGGAAGGTGAAATTGGGCCTCTAGGTTTTTTGGTTTTGTTTCTGTTTTTTTTCCAAGCCATGACCATTTAATTGAGATCATAAAACTTGAGATGCACGCCTCACATATCACCAATAAAGCTTCTTTTCAGGGCATCAGTGCAACTAAGTTGGAATTATCTAAATAAACTTTTAATGCCATTATTAAAATATTATGAATAGACTATATTGATAATAAACTTACATGTTACCTTTTTTCTAGGACTAATAATAAATGGTGAGGTAGAATAGCCTTGGCAGATTTCCTAGCCCTAGCCCCCTAAATTAAGCTTGCACTGACTTTAAATACTGGTGGCTTCTTAGGAATGAGAGATCTGTGTTGCTGAGTGCCCACTCTTTAACGCAGACTTACATTTACTTTTTCAAATGGTTCTATCTCACTAACACATAAGCCCATAGTAGACCTCTAATAAAAGACCAATTTGTAAAACTGGGCCATTTTAATGTCTTTAAAATTTAATGAATAGTTTTCTTGATAAATGTAGTCATGAGAGTTATTCAGCAGTATTCAAGTTATGGTTTTCCTGATTGTTCTGTAGTCTTCGATAAGTGTAAGAAGTTTTTGTACGAAACATCTGTCAGGGCCAGCCAAATAGCTCAGTGGATTAAAGCACCTGCAAGCAGGATCGGGGTCCAGGGGTTCAATTCTCAGGCCTGCTCTGCCAATCCCACCCCTCAAGTATAGTGAAAGGGCAATTGAGACTGGGCATGGTAGTGCATGCCTGTAATCCCAGCTCTTAGGAAGCTGTAAACAGATGGATCACTATGAGTCTGATCTAGTACTGAGACCCTAAACACCCTGTAGACCCTTCCATAAAAATACATACATACATACATACATACATACATACAGATAGATATAGATATAGATATAGATATAGATATAGATATAGATATAGATACAGATACAGATACAGATATAGATAGATAAACCTCTGTCAAACTAGTAAGACTGCATTGATACATCCATAATTTTTGGTTACCTGGGCATATTTACCCCAAATAACCTTGCTTCCTTGTATCACAAGGCCCAACTCACATTCACCTCAATCACTCTTCCTTTGGTACTAACACCCAAGTTGTACGCAGCAGCAGTGAAGGATTCTTTTTTACACCAAGTTTTGACAGGCAAAAGGTGGTTTTCAATTCAGGATGTGTTACATGGACCTACTAAAAATGTAAGCACATGGGCCTAATGAATCTTTCATATTTAGGTGGTTTTCTTTTAAAGGTATCTCCAACAAAGCAGAATTTTAGTAACCATCCTCTTCCATGCCTTCTTTTTTCTCTTTCAGTTTGAATAACTTTTAGTACTTTCTTTTCTCCTTGGGAGCAAACTTTGGGCAGAGGAACCCATTTTCCTGCTTTTTCATTTTTGAATAATCACGTTGGAAAGTACTTTTGCACAAGACTGTCCTTCTCTGTCCAGCAAATAGACAGATACCTCTCCTTGTGGAGTCTTCATCATTCATTCATTTTGTGTTTCTCTTTTCATGCATATTTTTTTCATGCATCTTGATAGCCTTCTTCATTTGTATTTTCTCTGCCTGGTGTTTTTGGTAGAGCTTAGTCTTCAAGCCAATGTTTCATTGTTTGTTTGTTTTTTGTCTTCTTTAAATGTTCATGAGCCTTTCAAATTTCCTTATTTCTCTTTTTCTTCTAGTAATCCAAGTGTTACCCATATCGTTTATGGTGCAATTCAGTATACTTATTCCATGTCATGATGACAGCTGCAGAGCTGCCATGGGTGGCCTCAGGTGGGTAAAGAAAAGTCCGATCTTTGGGGTGTTCCAGATGCATGAGCTGCCTCTGCACGGTTGGAAACAGGGAAGAAATTCAGCCTATATTTCAGGCCATCATCATACTGATTTTGATGTACTGTAGTATTCTTCTGGTAGAGATACTTCTGTTTAATACCTTTACGAACATGTACAATACCTCTGGTGATTTTACAACAGAGATGCATTCAGATAATGACGATAAAATTGTTTAGAGTAACTGTGACAGGTATGTGCATGACTCCTACAATAAAGGACATTGTAACAAATGCATAATTTCTTTTTCTTTTTCTTTCTTTCTTTCTTTCTTTCTTTCTTTTTTTTTTTTTTTTGGTGGAACTATGAATTGAGCTCAGGCCCTTGCACTTGCCAGCGAAACACTTATTCTACTGAGCTATCTCTCAGGCCCCCAAAATATGTAATTCCTAATGTGTTTTTTCCACCCTAATTTGCACATGCCAATGTCTGTAAACTTAATCTAAAAGTGTAAAAGGGTGAGACAGGTACATATTAATATTTATTGTCTAATGAGCAGTACCTCAGTTTACAGACAATATTTTTTTACAGCTTTTTGGAGTCAGTTGTGTTTGTGTTTGTGCAAGGATGATGGTCATTTTTTTTTTTTTTTTGGTCACCTGATGTGGAGTTGGTGACCTGAAGAAGCATTTTTCAACTTCTTTGTTTCCAAACTGAAGTGTTTGTGAACTGAGGCATTGTGATATGGTGTATTTTGGAGGAAGGTCAACTACCATGGAGCATGTTGTTATAAAACTAGTTGTACTCATCCTTTGCCTTTATCAGTGCTATTGGATACCTCCCTAGCCTGATAATGCTCTGCTGGCCACATGACCTGTTTTGATCATTTGAACACAGAAAACTGGCCTTGGAAAGAACTGGAACACAGGGGCCTACCTTTTTTATTGTTCTTGGGACCTATTGGTAAACAGTGTAAACAAACAAGGACTACTGCGTTATTTAAAGAAATACATATTTGCAAAAAAAGCCACCATTTCTGGCTTCCTACCAGCCCCCTTGTCTTCTAGAAGACACATAGGAGGAATTATTGAGAATATGCTGCTAGCAGCAGAAAAACATTCTGAGCATTGCTAAGTGAGAAGACCCAAGAGACATGTAGTCTAGATATATAGCCCGGTTGGCCTAAATAATATGAAGGTAAATTAAATGTTTGGTCACTGAAACCATGGGGGTTGAGACTGATGATTGTACAGAAAAATGTAGCCGATGAGAAAGAACTATAATAAAATGAATTATAAAATGGATATATGTGATTGCTGTTTATCTTTTTATATGTCTCTTACATGAATATCAAAGCGTATGAAAAATATAATTTAATTCATAAGACTTTTTGTAGCCTTTTTAAAATTATGTTTTTCTTCAAAGAAATATTTGCATTTTGTAGTTGCAATGAAACTATTCAATAAGACTGCGTGCTATTTTGCTTCTATTGCATTTGTTATAATAATATGTTGAAGTAAAATAGAATATTGTTTTGGTTATCATGTATCTTCAAATTTTAATCATGTGTAAACTATTTAAAGGAGTATTAGACAAAATACAACTATACATTACAATAATAATGAAAATTATTAAAAACTTTATAAAGAATCTTTATATTCTCCATGAAGAAACTAGAGCAAAAATCAGAGACATCTGGTAGGGAAATAGATGAAGATAGTACAGTGTATTTTTCATTTCTATTTATTCTTATGTTTTCTTCATCATGCTTAGCAACCCATATAATTAGTGTTTGTGTATATAATGCATAACCTTGATGGCTTTGGCAATACTGTGAGAAGTAATGGTTTCAGTCTATCTTGAGGTATATTTGGTACATTTCTATTTTAAGCACAGCCTTTTGCTTATGAGTAAGTGAAGTGATTTATATAATGGTGGGAATGAAGGCAAAGAGTAGTTGTGCCTTTATGTAAGGTAATTTTACACTTTGTATTTTAAAGATGACATTTGAAAATGAGTTTTCAGTCATTGCAAAAATATTGTCATTTATATTCTCTTCATTTTAGTAACATATTTACAGAATTGTCATGAAACATCCATTACTAATAAGCCTAAAATCTGTCCTTCTACTCCTATTCAGGCTCAGATAATTATACTCCCAAATTATGGTATCTGTTTGCATATGAAATGCCTGCATCTAAATGAAAGTAAAAGTCCTCAGAAGTAGACTCAAATCCCTCTAACCTTTCTCTCCTCCTCCCAAACAGAATGATAGGAATTCTGAATAGTTTTCCCATCCGTGTTACGCTCAGGCATGCCAAATCACACTCACTTCTGGTTCCTTCTATCAGCTTTCATGAGGTAAGCTCATATTGCAAAAGAAGTATTGGATTCTGTCACCACCCCTCGACAGAATCTTGTCACACATCATTGTTCTCTATTCCAGTCTCATACCTCTATTTCACTTGCAGTCCACTTACAATAATTTACAATTTATTGATTTTTCTGTTGGCCCAAATATCTTTGTTCAAGCTCCTTGAATTCCCTTAAAAATCATTTACTATTTCTCTAACATTACCCACTTTTTCTCCTTCCAGTGGGAAGAGAAGTATATACATTTCTAATTGTTTTTAAGTAGTATATAATAACATTCCTTGTGTTTTAATTTTCCCTTCTTTAAACAAGTATACCTTATTTTTTTAGCCAAATGTCAGTTTATTCTAATAGAAGCTAATAATGAACTAGACGACTTCTAAAACTTATTTAAAAAATCGTGAGTACAGTGGTCCTCAAAACACATCATTGTACTTTACTTGTCCTTTTCCTTCTTGAGTGATAGGAGATGATTTAATCATTACATGATGAGACAAACTGGAGTAAATAATGTAACCAATGTAATGTAGCATTGACAACATTATGAGAATTTGCTTGAAGATAAGCTTGGAGAGCTGACAGTCAATCTGATAAACAAGAGGGTCAGGAAGGGACCACCAGGCCTACGCAACCTGGATGCAGAGACAAGGCTGGTTCATGTCCTGAGCAGGAGAGCGCAGGTTGGCGTGATACTTCAGTGTGCTAGGAGGGACATATGAGTTCAGTGTAGGAAGTTTTCCTGGAATTTTTGCTTTACTATTTTCAGACTGTGGTTGACCATGGGTAACTGAAACCATAAACAGTGAAACCATCAATACAGCAGGACTGAGGAATGATTGAATGGCTACACATGCTTTTCATCTTTTCCTATTTCTTGGGTTGCTTTGAACCCTTTTCACCCTAATTATAGAGTAATAGTGTAAGTGTTTATTTTTGCTTTTATTTTTGCTCTCATCCTTGCCCTCTGAACTATAGAGCCAGTGGAGCAGTTGTATTTACTAAATCACCATGTCCTTACTTGATTCATTCTGTGCCCAGAATTTTCTTTATCTTTTCCCCTAGAAATTCTACCTATTTAAAAAATTCTACTTGAAGAATTATTTTGTCATTCAGTAAAGTACATGTAAGACATTTTCTATGTTCCAAGCACAGTTATAAAACCTTTAACAATATTTTGGCATATTAATTAAGCATTATTATCTGGTTAATTTTAGAAACAGAAACAGAGATACTGAGAAAATTAATAACTTTCTTCAAGTCTTAAAGAAAAACTAGACTTCTAACACAGGACATTGAGTACCAGTGTCAATGTCTTAAGCCCTGAGACATGTTACTGATAAATGCCCTAGGGAAGCTTCCTTGAGCACGTATTGCGAGTGGTATACTATCCTATATATTTTCTAAGCCTCTGCTTCTTTCATAGCTCATAATTTGGACCATGTGTTTACTATGTGTTTTTCAACCAATTATCTGTGAATTTCATACATGAAATTGATATTTTTATTACAAATGGAACACATATTTTCAAAGAATAATACTTAATGCTTGCTTGTTTTAAATGCTTAATTTTTTCCAGAAGAATGTTTGCCCATATTCTCTACATTAATAATTTGACTCTTTCATAGAAAGTCAAACTATATAGACCTTAATTTTTTAAATGTCTGTTTCATTTCTATATTTTTATAACTAAAAGTATTACATTTATTTATATAAAAACACATATGAAATACTTAATTTATTGTGATAATCCCTCTGATGAAAATTTTTAAAAATTGAGAAATGCTATGAACTGTCTCTGTTCAAACATTATTTTCAGCTACCACTAACAATAAAATAGCTTCATTTAAAAAAATACCAAAATATTAGGATAAAAACAATTAATCTAGCTTAAATTTTATTTGATATCAACCAGTAAAGGTTAAAAACTATTAAATATGCACATTTAAAATTCATTTGTGCACACAAGTGATTTTATGGAAACTTAAAACAATATTTTTTCAGAAATACTCAATTGGAATATTATTCATTGGAAATCATTCAAAGTATATCACACAAAGTTTGCCTATTAGGATATTTTATGTAAAAGTACACAATAATAAAAATATACATTTAAAAATCTATATTATTCTTCTCCCTTTTGACTTCCTAAATTAAGATACATATTAAAGAAAAAATGGCAACATTGTTTAATATGGATCTGCCTTTGTCTGGATGATTTTTTCCCCCAAGAGTTGGAAGTTTGGCCCTTAGTGATGATGCTGATTTGATGGGACCCACAGGATGCAAGGCCTGGACAAAAGTCACTGGGACCTTCCCATGCGAGGGATTCAGGCAGCTCTGGTGGGACAGAACTGCTTCTCACCAGAGGGATGCTCTAAGTGGAGCAGGCCTGTTACTTTCTCACCTCTTCTTCCTGTCCCCCATGTGATCCATGCAGTTATTTGCTTCTGCATTACTCCTTCCATCTCTGCCCTGCAAAAAAGCATGACGTAGCTGAGAGGGTCCTCATGAGAATTCTCTGTGTATGTCTTGTGGCCTTGAACTTCCAGAACTGCGAGCGAAACAAGTGTCTTCTCTTGGGGGCAGCAGAGATTCAGCTCAGTGGCACAGCATCTGCCCGGTAAGCATGAGGGCCTCAGCTTGATTTCTAGTACACAAAGGAAAGAAAGAAAGATCTTTTCTTTATAAAATTAGCCACTTTCAGATGTTTAATACTAGTCATGTAAAGCAGACTAATAAAAGATCCAATGTATGTAAAGGAAATATTTTAGAAAACTATTTCACAGCGATCATAAAGGGACAAAATAGATTTTCATACTTGTAGTGTAGTTATCTATATTACTCCAAAAATGCAACACAAAGAGACTGAAAATCAATGTAGAACAATCAAGAAGAATGCATGAAATGCTAGAATTACTTCTGTGAACTACAAATAATATGGAATGAGTAGCAAACTGAATATACTGAAAAACCAAATTAGGACGACAGAAATAGTGAAGCTCTATCAAAATTTTCACTTAAGGAAAATAATGAAAAGACCAAGATTGTCAGAGTGGCTCTGAAGTATGCACAACTGTATACTATTTACTAGGAACTTAGGATATAAATATGTAAGCATTTTAAAATAATAAAAATATAATAAATAAGTATCAATTTAAAGAAAGAAATAGGGCCGGCAGCTAGCTCAGTGTACTAGGCACCTGCTTAGGCAAGTGCAAGGACCAGAGTTCAATCTCTGGCACCACATGCCCTGCCAGCTCCGTCCCTGGGTGTGCTGAGCTGGCCACCCAGAACCAACATGGGTGCATGCTTGTAATCCCACCTCTGGGGAGGATGAAAACAGGAGGATCAATGCAAGTCTGAGCTGCATAGCGAGAGCCTGTACTAATTTAAAAAGTTAATAAATATAAAAGTAAAAGAAAGAAATAGCCACAGCAATATTAGACAATATAGACATCAGAGGAAAAAAATTATCCTAAAGAGGGAAAATATATAACAATAAAATTGCCAATACACAAATTATACATGTCATATACAAATCAAAACATGGAATTTAAAAGTTTTCAGTACAAAAGTTCTGCAAGAAGAAATTGAAGATTCCATATAAGTACTTCATTAAAAAAACAAGAATGTAGAAAATCAGCCAATCAGTAGCTATAAAAAACTCAACATTACCAGTAAACAACAGGATTTAATCAACATTTATAGGATAGCCTATAAATACCCGAATACATCAGAATACACATCATTCCAAAGTGTCTCCAAAGTTTATATAAAAAAAGAGCTCAATTTTGGACTACAAAAGAAATCTCAGAAAAAAAGCAATCTTTTCTCCAATTGTGATAATATCTAACTAACTCTAACTACAGTGTAATTTCAGAATGAGAGAAGGGCAATTTCCAAGCAACTGAAAACTAAACAGTACATATCTACATAACCCAAGAGTCATAAAGCATACTGAAACAGCATATTCTTTTCCCTTATTACCTGTCTCGGTTGCTTTTACTTTCCATTCTGGGGCAAAATACTCAACACCCAAAATTAAGAAAAGGAGAGTTTATTTAGTGCAGTGAATGGTGGTTTCAGTTCATACTCAACTAGTTCCAAGGCAAAGTGACACATGGAAGAAGGCAGTAGTTTATGGGGTGGAAAACAGCAAAAAGAGCAGAAAGAGGAGCAGCAGTTATAGTTGCTGGCAAGCCTCTTTCCCTTTCTTAATTTGTATACAGATTTTCTGCCCTAGGGCAAGTGGAGCACTCACATTTATAATCCCAGCATTGTGTCATGAATTAATCACAAACTTTAGAAACTGCCCATGACTGCATGAGGCTTTGAGGGGACAACTAGACACAAACCATAATATTATCTAACTTTCAATTCCTTGTCACGGCTTACATGAAAGCCCTTTTTATTTGCGTAATAATATTTATAATAAATACATATTAATAAAAAAGAAAAGACAGCTAGATTAGTTAAACCATATATCTAAATTCTTATTTGTGATCAATCATTTCTTAGGTGTCATTTTTTTATCTGTATGATCTTGGACACTATCAGAACTGGAATTTGGAATTTATTTCTAATGAAAAATTAAGACATCACCTGATATTATAATATTCAAGATGTATAGTTAATATATCTACTAATAAAATTATCTTCATTTGTCTGTCATATACAAAAGAATTAAACATTAAGGTAATTTGTAAACTGATTCAGTCCATATGTAAAGTGAAAATGAATGGTCAATATAAAATTCTGCTGCTTATTTATATTTAATGCAAGCTCCATAAGCTTCCTAGGCATTGCTTTATTTTGTGCTAGGAATATTTCTCCACTTTCATAGAGAGTAAAAGAATAGGTACAAAAGAGGGTGGTGCAGAGAGGAGACAAAATCATGCACACAGCCTTAAATTGGTCCTTCTATTAGATTTGTGCTAGATTCAAAGAAGCTCTGTGCTCAGATCAGCCCTGCAGGATGTGGAGCAAGTGGCCTGCCACCCCCACCGAAGGCCAGGAATTGTTAATCAACAAGTGCAACACAGTGCTAGAAGGTAAGCAGTTCACATATAAAGGAAATATTGATGAAAATTTCCTTCTATTTTTAGGATACTGTCAACATTCCTAAGGAATGGGAAAAATCTCAATTCTTATAAGCATTTCAAATACATTTTATAACGTTACATTTCTCCCTAGTACTGGTAGAATTGAAGTGTCATAGGTTAAGCTTAAAAATACTTGTAATTTACTGAAAAAAGCATAAAATCATAAAAATTAATATCAAATATTAATTTTATGACATTTAATCAAAATTTCAAAACAAATTTTATCTTCTGATCCTTCTTGTATTTCTAAGGTTCTGGATGTTTAGCACAATCTTGAGTCCTAGCTTGAAATACAGCTAAGACTACTCTATAACTGAGTAGTCATCTGCCTTTTTGTAAAATCCAAATTATGTGAATCAATCATTTGACAAAATAACCTGTGGACGGATTCATCTCTATGCAACTCATTTACTTTCACTGCCTTGATCTGAAGTAGTAAAGTATAATGAAGAACACAAAGAACCTAATCCCTCCAATTTCTAAACAAGGAGCCTGAATATCAAGTCTTAATATCCGTTTGCTGCTTTCATTGAAGTTGATCAAACAACTCTATGCTGTTAAAATATCTTTAAACAAGGTGGAAAACTTAAGTACTTTAATGTAAATTAGTTTTCCCCTATGTGGATATAAATAATCTTAAGATTGTATTTTTATATTTTGCAACCAATAAATACTTTTCTTAACCTTTCTTGCAGAATTAGCCGCTTGACTCCTTACTTTCCTAAACTAAAGGCCAGAAAATCCCTTGCCCGCTCTCCTTGGCACTGGATTGGCTCCTCTAATCTGGCCGGTAGGTGAAGGTCTTGAGTCCGATGTAAGAGCAGAGCTCATTCTGTGCAGTATCAGTCCAGAGAAATCCCTGTGTCCGTGGCGTTAGTGGCAAGTTCAGAGGCTGTACCTCTTCATTCACTGACAATTTTGTGTTCACACTAGACAAATTTTTCAAGCTGAGGAAGCTCTATGATGAATTTTATACTTTCATGGAAATTATGTCCATTACATTATATTCTTCTATTTTTAAAAAATATTCTGTCTATTAACAAATAGAATGCATTTTGTTTCTTATAACTGAGAACATAATGGAATAGACAGAATTAGGATTATGTAAAAAACATACTTCACCTCATAAAATAAATGATATACAGAACTTTATTTTGTTTTCTAAATTTAATACTTAGGAACAAGATCAGGATTAGATGTCAAGACTTTGAAATGTAAGTCCTCTATAATCCAGTGAGAACACCCCATTTTATTTTTTATAAATCTGAGTAATCTTACATATCTAAATTATCTGTTGGCATCTCAAAGAAAAAAAATATACTTTTTTGAATTTGCTTGTCTTCTCTACAGTTCAAACGAAGAAATAAATTTATATGTGATTTTAAAACTACAGATAAAGGAAGCCTATTTCCTAACACTGATGTTGATGAAAGCTCCTCAGACTGCCAACCATTTATTAGAGAACGATGTAGAGTAAGTTTCCCCAACTATGCGTTTGATAGACAGATACGGGAAGAGAGTATTTTCTATTTTCTATTACTCTCTGAGACTGACTTTTTAAAAAAATATTATAGTGAAACCATCAAAAAAATGTGTCCTCTGGGCTCAGACTTACTAAGTTTTAAAGCTATTATTTCTTTATAGGGAAATGATAAGCCATAGGAAAATTTTTGCAGCCTTAAATCATCCTTCTCTATAAAATGTGACTTGCTCCTGTGACCTGAAGGTTGGTTGTCTTGGGTCTTTTTAAAGCTATGGATGAATGAGTTTTTGAGCTAAGAATCATATTATGGTAAGCATCTTTCTCCTTGAATACTTCTCATTCAGCTCTCAGCTCTCTAATTCAAAGAATATTAGATTAGAAACACTTTAGAAATTCTCAAAGGTTATGGCTACATGTGTGAAGAAAAACGATCTTCAGGATAGCTAAGGACTAAGCCACATATCAAAACGAACACTCATGCTGCTCAGAGAAGCAAAGTGGCTGGCCACACACCTTTTAGAGAAAGTAATAAAACTCCCAGGGGACACCTGATTAATGCAATCACACATATCATGAGCATAACCTGCCAAAATGTCCCTTTAGGGTTGCCCCAAAAGTTCACACCACAGAATTTTATTCTTGAGATTTAAATCAATGTAAATTTAACTTCTTAAGTTAAAAAAGTAAAACTCATCATAATCATAGATTTATGAGATGCATTCATTTCTCTTTCCTTAGTGAGTCGATTATCATGATGTGAATGCTCAAATTATAATGTTAGCTGTTTGCATGTCTCAGTTTAATAATGCAGACAAATGTACATCATCCATAAATCTTATTTGCAGTAAGGGAGAGAAAAAATCTAAAGAAATTAACATTTTTAGTTATATGTGGTTTTAATTACAAAGGAGGCAAGGAAAAAACATGAGTATGTATAAGATATACTTTACTTATTTTAAGAAAAGTTTATGGTTAGGTGTACTGTTTGACTGGTATATAAAGTGTGAACAGAAAGTGGTTAGATGAAGAAATGAGAAATCTATTTTAAGAAAAGGACACATTCAAACTGCACCTAACGTATGGGACAACTTAGAAATTATATGAAATGATTATATAATACTCCATGTGGTGTTGGCCAAATAGCTCAGGGGATTAAACCGCCTGTATGTAGGTGCAGGGTCCAGGCCTGGCAGTGCCTGTCCCACTCCTGGGGCACATGGAAAGGGCAATTGAGACTGTGTGTGGTGGCACGTCCCTATGACCCTGGCTCTTGGGAAGCTGTAAACAGGCGGATCACTACAAGTCTGATCTAGTAGTGAGAACCTGAACACCTTGTAGACCCTTCCCTAAAATACAAAACAAACAAACAAACAAAAACTTCCATGTCATGTTTTTCCTCCCAGTCTATTTCATGCTATTTATTTATTTAATCGCTGGAACCCTATTTTCCTTCTACCTTCTAATTGGTTCTGAAATCTTATCATATTTCTTTCCTAATTCTCTCTTCATTAGATGTAAGGAAAATGCAGATTTCATGCTGGAATTGCTTTATTTTCTTCAGTTTCCTCACCTTCTTCATTTTCAGCTCACCTTTCACACTATGGCAACTAAAATGTTTAAAAAGTATATTTATAGGACCAACATTCTCCATTACTTATATTATTGCATCAAATATTAGGTCAAAATCTGAAAAGCTTTGTGACAACTAAAAAAATGTTTTGCTTAATTTAATAATTAAAGTATCTCTTAGCTCTTTTAAAAATGTTTTATTGGTATACATTTGTGACATCAAATTTACAGTACTAGTGAACTGCTAAATATATTTGTGGGCTCTTAATAATTTTACCTTCTCTTTACCCTTACCTGTATCTATTGCCCCTTATTCAGATCTCTTTCCCATCTCCAAAATGTTTACTTCCTTGTTTTGTATCATTTCTCTTTTATTTCTCTGACTTATTTGTATTTTAGGTTTAAACCATGACCTTAAATTACAACCATTTACCTAAAAGTCATCAAATTTATCCTTTTTCATGGCCAAATATTCCATTTTATTTGAAAACTACTTCTTTATCCATTTCTCCATTGATGAGCATTTGGGTAGTTTCCA
>NW_004524682.1:9104981-9106555 GCF_000260255.1 Octodon degus | reverse complement strand
TTTTTCCAGGAAGACACCCAGAAGAGGAATAAATGAGTCAAAGGTGATCTCTAATCCTAGTTGTTTGACGAATCTCCACACTGATTCCCACAGTGATTGTTCGTGTCTACACTCCCACTAACAGTAGAGAAGGGTTCCTTTTTTCAGACAGCCCCACCAGCATCTGTTATTAGTTGCTTTCTTTATGATAGCCATTCTTTCTGGGATGAGACAGAATCTCAGTGTTGCTTTAATCTGCATTTCTTGGATGACCAATGGTGTGGAACAGTTTTGCATATATTTATTTTCCATTTGTGTGTCTTCATCTGAGAAGTGTACATTCATCTCAAATGTCCATTTTTGGGTTGGGTCTTTAAATGTGGGGAGTCTGGGCTTTTTCAGTTCTTCATTTTTTTGACATAAATTCTCTGTCTGAAGAAAAGCTAAATAACATTATTCCCTTTCAATGGGGGTGATATATAGGGTTAACAATATCCCTTAGCTTTCGTGGACTGATTGGTTCCTCATCCTCCCAAAGGAGTACATGGTGAAGGCTAATGAAAAAGAATCAAGTGGAATGATTTTAGGGTTCCAGGATTATCAAGCCCACTCCCAGAATTCCAGGTTCTCTTGAGGCTAAGACCAACATCTTTTCTGTTTGGCTAGAATTTATTGAGAAGAAGGGGGGCGGGTACCCAAGAAGAGCAGAGCCACTCAAGGACTTATCCACGTAAGCTACTAACTTAGTCCACCCAGAAGTAAGATGTCTGAGGCTACAGACTTTATCTAGTTGAGCTTGGATCCAGATGTGGTTGGCTGTGATCTTGCCTTATCCTTTGGGGCTTTGGGGCCTCAGTAGGCATTAGTAACTCAGAGAGATTCACTTACTGAATCCACTGCCAATCTCAAGAGAAGGAGCTTAGGCATGGGAAAGAATCACAAATAAACATGAAAAGTTCATTAATTAATTTATGTCTGCTCAGGGGTGCTTCATAATGGTATCCACCAGCAACTTGCAAGCAGTCTTAAGTGAAATAAAGTTGATTCACATGTCTAAACATCACATATCTTCCTGTTGTGATAAAAAAGAAAGCATAAATAAGGACCAATATACACAATAGATATTGTGGGAATAAACTGTTTAAAAAGAAAGAGGCAGGGCAGGGAAAGAGAAAGGAAGAAAGGGAAATGAGAAAAAAAAATTATTGTTGAAAGGATGAAGTGAAGGACCAGGGAGATAGCTCAGCCAACTAAGTACCTTCTTAGGCAAGTGCAGGGACCAGGGTTTGATCCCTGACACCACATGCTGCCCAGCCCTGCCCTCAGGCATACTGAGCCATGGTCTGGGTCTAAGGGTGGTGGTGCATTCCTGTAATCCCTGCACTGGAGAGTCTGAAAAAAGAAGGATCACTAGAAGTCTGAGCTGTGGAGTGAGACCCTGTACCAAATACATACAAATTTTAGAAAAGATAAAGTGAAAACAAAGCTTTGTAAATAGGGACAGGAAGACAGGTTGAAGGAAGGAGAGGGGTTGGAGAAATCACAATATATCACATACAGGTACAAACTCCCTGTGATGAATATAGTCATCATAT
>NW_004524682.1:9093209-9104881 GCF_000260255.1 Octodon degus | reverse complement strand
ATCTGAACTTTACAGAAACTTAGTTATATCAAAAAAGTACTACCTTCTTTTGTCTTCTTTTCTAATAGCATGACACCATATGGAAAATAAAACTTTTTTATGTTTCCTCTTGATATGGGAACCTCCAAATGACACAGTGAGAAAAACTGATCTCCCAATCTAAAAGGTACCTGGAATGAGTCATGTTCTCTAAAACTGAAGAATGAATTTTAGGAACAAACAGAGGCTATGAGCAGAATAGATTTATGGTGGAAAGAAAGCTTCTGTCTGAGAGGGTGACAGGAGGGGGGTCCAAGCGCATTGTCCCAGGAAGCTGTGACTTTTATAGAGTAAAACCATGTGGTGAGGTGGGTCTAAGGTGGTGGAGCACATGGGAACTTGCTTAGGTGGGCATAAGGTGGAACAAAACTATGGTCAACCAATGAGATTACAAGCACCATTGCTTAGGTAAAATCGATTAAGTCTAGGACCAAATGGGGAAGGGAGTCACGTAGCAAGTAGGCATGAATATGGGACAAGGTCTCTTCCCATTGGGGTTTGGATTAGTGGCTCATTTAGGACCTTTAAAGGTGATTGATATCTATTTAGAATATCAATCCCTGATGCTCATTCTAGGGAAGTATGTAGCCATTTGTTTCCTCTTTTGTCTTGAACTTTGGTCCATAGTGAGTGTCTGTCTCTTCCAAGTTGCAAAGTCACCTTGTCTTCCATGTTGTCTCTTTGAGGGCCTAGCCCTATCTGACTGCCTATAATATTATCTAATTCAGTTGCCTACAATATTGCCCTGTGAAGAAGTAACCCAAACTGCCTTGAGGGAACCATGGACAATGACTGTTCTGGCTTCTTCAGGCTGAAAGAGATCATAGTTGTGAACTGGAAGTCAGAGATACTCTTCAGAGGTTCTAACTAAAGGTTGTCATGAGACACCAGGCATTTTTATATTGGGAAGGCATAATAGCCTTAAGTCTGGAGGAGACAAAGTCAAACAAACAAACAAATAAATAAACACACGTGGGCGTCACTTGCCAACTGGAGAATACTCAGTTTTTTTTCCCTAGTTCTGGCAATTCATGTGCCCCCAGTAACAGTAGACTTGGTGAGACACAAAAGGATAGCAGACAATACCTAGTGGCCATGGAAGATTAAAGAAAAAGGGATTAAACCCCACATTTAAGAGATATCTTCTCATAGAACTACAAAAAGTTCTGACTAGTCTTTGTAATTGCAGATTTTAGAAGTTTGTTACATTCCAGATACTTCTGCGAATGTCCCAATGTCTGTCCAAAGATGTCAAATCAATGGTATGTGAGATGCTGAAGTCCCCCAGACCCTACTTTTATCATCTTTATGGAAGTCATTATTGTCTTCTTGGTGAAACGCATTTTGACTCTATTAATAACTATCCTGTTGGTATTATTTGGCCCAGTGAGATTTAAAAGTGTGTGTCTTCTTCAAAATATAGCCTGAGTGAGGATGGAGTCAACTCAAGGGAGAGAAAATAATGTGGACGAAAGATGAAAAGAGTTAGTAGCTTTTGATAAACATCCTTTTAGCATCATATTCATGTCCTGCCTTCTCTCCTGGGTTTTAAGCCAATCTTCACTGGTTAAAGAGAGCTCTCCTCTAGTTGATGTGATTCATAGGAAGGGAATTCAAGGCAGCCAAGCTCCTTTTAGGCAGATAAGTACAGCGAAGCCCCTACACAGGCTGTTCCAGAAGTACCCCCAGTTTGAAGGCATTGGCATATTTAAGCAGCATATTTTGGAGTAGTATTGAGTGAACTCCTTTGCAAACTCACTCTTTGCTCCAACCATTAAGCAGTTTAAGAAAATAATATTAAGTAAAATAAATCAGACATGTAAGTATAGATCTTATATGCTTGTCTTGTAGGAGAAGAGCAAAATAACAGACAGATAATGTAAAACAAGGAGATAAATTCTTTGCAAATGGCAAGGGGTTCTGGAGGCAGAGGAACAGGGAAAGTGGGGGCCGAGGGAAGTAAGAAGAATGGAGGTGGGTTATTCAAATGGACCACCTTTCCACAGAGAATGCAACCATTATATACAGCACACATACATTGATACACATTAAAAAAATAAAATTCATAAAACTATCCAGCATGATCAAAGTAAGAATGATGCATAGAAGATAATCTATTCTTAATCCTATGCTCACCTCTCCCAAAAATTCCACATCGACCTTTGGTTTAACTTCTATCTTGTCAGCTTCTCCGCTAATGGCAGATACATTTATTCTGTACACCTGTGACAGCTTCATTCTCTTCAATTTATACTTTTCCTGTATTATGTATCTCTGAATGTATACATTTTACACAATATGTACCAGGTTGTTCTTTTCTCCATATTTATATTCAGGTGCAGAGAAATCTGTCAGATTTTTTCGGCACTTGGTCACTAGTGACAGCAGAAATCTTAGGTATCACAGATACACATGTCTCTATCATATTTACAGTAAGGTATGAATTCCAAATATTTATAAAATTTAAATATTTTTTCTTGTAAGGTTTTTGACAAAATCCAACAGCCCTTTATAATAAGGACCCTGAAAAAACATGCATAGAAGGATTAGATAAAAGCTACTTATGACAGACCAATGCCTAACAGTATATCTAATGGGGGGCAATTGAAAGTTCCCCCTAAAATCAGCAACAAGACCAGGACTATTTCAACTTCTGCTTAACATAGTATATCAAACATTAGCCTGATGATGATAACCTACACATGAGATATCTTATTTACAAAACTGTAATACTTTAGCAATGTTATCAAATATTTGCATTTTTAAGAGTGCAAATTTTAAACATATGCATTGGAATTTTCAAGTATTTTGTGACAAACCAATGAGTAAAACAAACTTCAAAAATATGAGGCAAGCATTCGAATTTATAGACCACATTTAGCATGAATACAACTGAACTGTGAAATTATTCATGCCAATAGCTAGGTAGTGAAAATAATTAGGGTATGAAAAGTGCTTACCTAATCAAATTGCATCTACTGACAACAAGGTTAGCACTGCTCATCAAGGTAGTGCATCTCCTTTTGCCTAAATCATGGCTTCCCTTCCCCCCATATTGTACTCTGCATTCTTACATAAAGGGTACTAATCACATCCATGCAGGCAGCCTTAGTGTCCAGGACTTCTGTAATGCTAGTTGTCTCCTAAATAATCCACATCTCCTTGTCATCACATTGCAGGGTAGCTTTCCAAAGTATGCTTTGTGGAAGGGATTCCCAGTCCATAACACCACAGGAAAACTGCTTTCTCAATAAAAGAGCTTTCTGGTTACATTTTGATTATAAATAGAAGAGATAGAGCTCTAAACACTAGTTAACTGTGAGAAGAGCCTTAGCTACATTTTCACAATGTAGAACCTTAAAAATGGTAAAAAGAGTAGGTAGATACAATAAAAGTCACATATGACAATCAAGGCACAATTTTTGATTTAAAAAAATAATTGCATGGAAGATTTGTCATAGACGGTATATAGGGTACCATAACCAATTTCTCTATTCTAAAATTCATAGCAATTTGATATACTTACCTCCTAATAATCTTAGTTTTAGGATTGTAAAATTCAAAAGTGCTTCAGTCTCCAGAGAGGTTAGTAGCTGTCAACCACTGAGGACTGGGTTTCATGTAGAATGCAAAATCCCTAGCCTCTGGTCCCACAAAATAAGTAAGAAAATAAAAAGAGTGCAGATAACAAATGTTTTAAACACAAAATGACATGTTGGGGCAACCCATGGCTATAATTTCCATTCTGATTGCCATTTATTGATTCTTCTTCCTTGAAATATTGCACTGTTTCTATGTCTACTTTTATGTTTGTCACTGTGACTTTAGCTCTTTTCTTCATCAACATCCCAGTTTCCTAACTTCCTGGCTCCAGAATCCAACACCAAGCTCAAATTATGAATTTCATCTTTGTATACTTGTTTCTTTAACTGTCTGAAATACATAGCCACATGCTTCTGACATTTCCACTTCGATGTCTGATAAACATTTCAAGTACAGGAACAACTAAAACAACATCAAGATCCGAGCTATTGCCTCAGCATTTCAACGTTTCACTGATTGATCGACGGAAACTTCATCTTTCAATTTTTCAGACTTAAATCCATGACTCCTTCTTGTCTCCTTTATATTTTACATCTGACATCCACTATTTTAGCCAATTGTCATAGTTATAACTTTGAAAAGTGTCTGGAGTCCAATCCATTTTCATCTTCTCTGTCAGCACCACCATACCAAACACAGAATCACTACGCCAGATTATTATAAAATTCTCTCTATGATCCCTCTTCTCTCATGCTTGTCATCATAAAGTTTATTTTCCAGTAAACTTGTGCAATCGTCCTATTACATTGTCCATCAAAACATGTCACATCTCTCCTGAAAACCAGAAAAAAAAAAAAAACCTGCTTTTGTTCTATTTAAAATAAAACCCAAGTGTGTGGGCACAGCTTATCAGGCCTGGAACGACGACCCTACCTGGTAAGGCTGGCAGCGTGCCTTCCAGAATCCTTCTCTAGCTGCCGTTGGCACAGCTGGACAGGCGCCTGCGATTTGCCATCATTTCCTGAACATGTAAAACATGCATTTATTATGAGAACTTTGCTGTTTCTCCTGGAAATCTTCCCTTACTTTTCTGCATGATTCAATTTACTTTCTGAAAAATCCCGTGAAATGATATCTCATCATTGTTGGCTTTTATTATTTTTTTATTTATGAGAGAGAGAGAGAGAGAGAGAGAGAGAGAGAGAGAGAGAGAGTGGTGTGTGTGTGTGTGGCCAGCTCAGCCCACCAGGGGGCGGGGCTGGCTGGCATGTGGTGCTGGGGGATTGAACCGCGGTCTCTTTGCTTTGCTAAGCTTGTTCTAAGTAGGTGCTTTAGACCACTGAGCCATCTCTCCAGCCCCATTGTTGGCTTTTAAATGACTCTGCATAAAGTCATCTATCTCAATTATTCTCCAATAGTATTGTCTTTCTGTATTTTTCTTTGTTTTTAAGAACTATTTTACATAATCTGACTATAATATAATCTTAAAAATGGAGAATAAATAATGTAAAT
This sequence comes from Octodon degus, assembly GCF_000260255.1. Classification (NCBI taxonomy): domain Eukaryota; kingdom Metazoa; phylum Chordata; class Mammalia; order Rodentia; family Octodontidae; genus Octodon; species Octodon degus. Next base: position 9,099,787 of record NW_004524682.1, on the reverse strand, counting down.
TAAAAATATTGGTTGAAAGATCAGTACTTTAAAATGAATAACTTAAAATACAGTTTCCATACCAATGATATCAGAAAACCATATACCTATGATACCAGATTACCTAGTCACTTGACTCTGTAACTTATGATAAGATTATTTAAAATTTCTAAATTTATCAAAGGAGGTAAGAAAAGAATGATTATTTTTTATCTCTGTGGTTTTATTAAGTATAAATTTTTGTTTTCTTTTTCTAAAAGTTGTCAATTTTCTGCCAATCAAGCAGTACTTTGTTATGTTTTGTATTATGTTATAGTTACAAATAATAGATTGTAAATAAAATACTAGGGTTTATTGATCTACACCGATTTCCTTTTTCCCTGCACAAATAATACATTGCATGTACTTGAAATGTTCAGGGAGTAGCCACTGAAATTTGGTTATTTAGTGAACTAGAAAGAAGAAAATAAAACTTTTTGTCCCATTATTCATTACTCCATTCATTAAGTATTGGAGTGACCCCCCCTCCTGTGCATTAGGCTTTATTTGATATTGTGAGATATCTTATTAAGAAAATATGTTTACTGATATCAGAGATTTTTAAAAAATCTTTTCTTTATTTATGCATTTGGGATAGGGTCTTGCTGTGCAGCTTAGACTCAATGATTCTTCTGATTCAGCCTCCCCAGAGCTGGGATTGCAGGTGTGTGCCACCACGCCGGGTTTCAGTGGCCAGCACAGCACAGGGCCAGCAAGGAATGCAGTCCTGGGGACCAAGCCCAGCCCTTGCGCTTGCCAGACAGGCGCTTACACTACCTACTTCCACCCTAGCCCAATATCTGATAGTTTTGAAGATTATATAGATATCAGACCAATGATCACAGGTGAAATCCTTATACGGAAAACTGCAGAGAATCATCTAGAAATATTATTAGTGAATAAAACATATGTAGAATGTGAGGCACTGAACAAGTTTTTCACAACCACATATTTTCACTGTATAATAGGTACAGATTGAAGTAGAGTTTAAATAATTGTTTTGTAACTTCTGTTCAAAAACCAAATCAATTGTTCAACCAAAGCAGAAGCATGTCAACTTATATAAAATTGTCATACAAACATAATCATAGGAAACACAATTCATAGTGAGTTATGTTAACATATCTTTTTCACTAAAAAATATAGTATGAAAGTGTTTTGAAAGTTCCATATCAAGTAGGTAGTTTGTCAGGTGCTTTTACACCTCACAGAATAAATCTTTTCCAGACTCAAATAAATATGCTAGCTCTTTTTGTATTTCAACTTTTAAGTTTGAGCCAGAAGTGCCACTGAAATCAGCTTCTGACTAGAAGAGATAAAATAAACTCTCCAAAGAGCAGAGCCTGTCAAAATCTATGAAAAAATCATCTCTCTCAGATGCTCAAATAATAGATGCTGAATACATGAGTAAATTCTACAGAAGTCTCAGCTCTTCTCACATTTAAATTAAGTTTTCTTGTTCAAGCCAGTGCTAGATTTCAGCATCTTTACTTAGTCACCCTGGACAGAAAATGTATTTGGATCTATAAATATTAGAGTTTTCATTGATGTGACACTGAATTTCTTCTTACCATAATGAGCAGATTCTGGTAGAAAAGAGATGAATGAAGAATGTTCAAAGACTTGGTTGCTATGGAAACAGGCAATGACTTTTCTTCATGATTAGACATTGAAGCACTGATTTTCTTCTTGTTCTTTTTTTTTAATACAGAGGAATATGTCCTGATTTATTTATCATTTTTTAGAGTTTGAAACTAATAATATACCTTGTTTTGCTTTCACTCTGAGTTTTACTTTCTTTGTCCCTGCAGTCGCAGAATTACTTTACAGACATATTAAATACAATTGAAAACCTTTTGTTATCCAGCTGTATGGAAAAAGAAGAAGCTATGTTTTATTTAACCTCAAAATTGTACTTGTAGACTCATATATATATATATATATATTTTTTTTTTTTTTGGCAGAACCAGGGATTGAACTCAGACCCTTGCATTTGCCAGGTAAGCACTTATTCTACTGAGCCATCTCCCCAGCCCCAAAACTCATATTTTTAAAATGTTGGATAAGAATATGTGCCTGCAAGAAGTAATTTGTGCTTTTGTATCTCATTAGTGTCTGTTTGTATGTGGATTTACAGGTGTGTGTGTGTGTGTGTGTGTGTGTGTGTGTGTAGTGGATGCAATAAATTGCATGTCTCAGTTGCCTTCTCATTGCTGGAAAAAAAAATGAAACACCTACAACTTAAAGGAGACGAGGTTTGCTTGGTCACATCAGTTTTAGAAGATTCATTTCACAGTGTGTTGGACCCATGACAGGAAAAGCATGGTATACGAGCCTAGCAAAATGAAGCTGTTCATGACAGTAGACCAGGAGAAAGGGAAGGGAGGGAGGTGTACTCTGGGATCACCTCCAGTAGCACATTTAGCTACAGATTCATGGTGGAAATAGTCCAGTGAGTACAGCAATCCTGACGTCCAATCATCTTTCATACACTTGAGAATTTCAGGGATATTTTCCACTTCTAGCACACCAATATTTCTAAGAATAGGCACTTCTAGAAAGAATTGCATTGACTTGACACCAACGCAAAACAAGAGAAAACCATATTAGTTCGCTATTCCCTGAAGACAATCAGAGAAGACTTCCACGGGCTAGTTGCACTTCATTTTTGCATAAATATTCATGTAAGTAATTTATTTCAAATTATCTGTGTCTGTTAGAAAATATTATATGTTTAATCTCCAAAATATCAGTTGTTTAGACCTCGTGAAAATGAGATTTGATTAACAATTTGGAGAAAGTTATTATTTTCTTCTCTTTAACTTTTTCTTTCAAGTTTAAGCATATAAAATACCAAGTCCCCGTGCTCCTACCTAGTATTTCTTCCCTACATCAGGCATGTTTAGATCTATCCAAAGTATGCCTTACAGTTGTCACTATCTATAGATCAGAAGATGTTTAAAATAATTACCAGGAATAAACAAATTTCTTCCAGTTAATATATTGTTTATATGTTGATTACGATGGTAATACAAACTGAACTAAAATCAAGTTAAACAATTCAAATGGAATGAATTATAAAGTAAAAAGTCTTGTCTTCTTTTTTATACTTTTTGTCTTTATATTTGCTTTTAATTTACTTTTCAGCAGTGAGGATTGAACCTATGGCTGTCACAATAAGATGTATCCCCAGACTTTCTAAATATTTTTATTCTGAGCCAGGAAAGCACTAAGTAAGTTGTTAAGTTGTCCAGGCTGGACTTGAACTTGCAATCCATTGACTGCCTAGTCTCCAGTAATGGTAGGATTAGAGGCCTCTGCTAACATAGTCAGCTGTCTTTTCTTTTTGTAATTTTGCATATTAATATTTACATATTAAAAAGCCTAAATTAATATAAGAAATTAATTTCTTCACATTACATACCCCATCTTTAATCCTACATCAAGAAAAAGAAATCTTTCATTCGTTTTTGCTTTTAATTTCAATGTTAGTTCAGTTTTCATGAGTCTATATAGCTCTACATTTTTCATATTGAGTCTTTAAAATGGTTCAGATAACTGTGCATTGGACAAGAGACAATCACGGTACTCTAGATTATTATTTTACTAGACAAACTAATATTTTACACTGTAACCTTGAGTTTTCATTCAAAATTCAAATCTGTCTTACTGCCCAAATTCAATTAATGACAATGTTTTGATTTATTTCAAACATACATTTCTATTTCCATTTTTAAATGAAATAGGGTTATTTTAAATATAAATGAAATGATTCTTAAATAAAGGATGAGCTCTATTTGTTTACCCCTGCATCTACACTGCTTAAGGAATTGCCTGTATCCTAAGTGACAGAATATGCGAAGCTGACATCACAAAAAGGGTGAGCGTAGACTTGAACAGGCTTTGATTCTGTGGTCTTCTGACATCCTTACTAGCTGTCCCAGGAAGCAAGCAAGGCATATTTGCCTAGTACATAGAGAAGTGTGGTCGAATGCACCTGCAAATCCCAGCCAAGCTGCAGAAGCAGAGCTACTAGAACTGTGTGTGGAGGCGCAGTTAAGACCAGAGCAACATTGAGTTCAGCCAAGCCAGAACTGTGCAATTTCCACTGACAAGAATTGAAAGGTATGAAAATTTGTGTGTGTGTGTGTGAGGAAGCGGGGATTGAACTCCAGCCCTTGTGCTTGCCAGGGAAGCACTTATTCCACTGATCCATCTCCCCAGCTCCTATGTAAATTATTGATGTTGAAACTAAATAACTTTGATGGTTTCTTTTAAGGAAATAACTAAGTAGAACTTTCCTGTACAGCACTCTCACATTGCAGTCACATTTCTTGAACTTTTTTAGTAACTCTCAAAAGACTCAAACAAAAAAGAATTTACTACAAGCATCTACTGTGGTCACCCTTTTCTGGACTTACTGCACTCATCCTTAATGTTATATTCAGAGTTAGCACACTGTAGTAAATCATGGTTGTAGTTGGTACTCTACCAAAACTGTGTTGCCTAAGGCATAGAGTATTTCACAACATCTAGTTCAGTGCAACTGCAATGTTCCTGGTTTATAACAGAATCTCAATATTGGTGAACTAGTGTGCGCTACATAATTTTACTTGAGTTTTATTATATAAGATAAATATGAAACACTAGTTTCTTAGGTTAATTTTTACTCATTCACATTTCCTGTGAGATAAAGCTGCTAATAAATACACTCCATGAATGTATTATTCATGTATCAAATAACACTTGAGTCATAAAGCAAATTTTACATTTGAAATTATCCTTGGCAAAAATATATCTCTAAACATTTTTTATAACATAAAGTAGATGCTCTTTTCTTGACTTCACAGAAAAACTTAAAGGTCATGAAAGAAGACGTTCTATAACTTCCTCCCATGATCTACAACTATAAGAATATTTGCTAATATTCTTTTTCTCATATCACAAATGAGGAAGTTAGGGGCTTCGGGGAGATAGCTCTGTAGAATAATCACCAGCCTGGGAAGCACAGAGTCCTGAGTTCAATCCCTGATACTGCAAAATAAATTTTAAAAAATACAAATAACAATGAGGAAGTTACTCTTCCTCCTACATAAACTGAAATCCATTTCTTACCTTTTGAAATTCATCTCTTCTGCCCTCTTTAATGTGTTTTCTCATCTTTGTTCATTTTGATTTAGTAATTTTTTTCAGACTAAGTCATATACCTCTAAAAATGTAGATTCTCCTGGTTTAATAAATTCCATTTATGGTTGACTATGATGCCTTGTCAGTGTCTGCATTTCTTCCTTCGCTTCTTGAGAGACTGTAACGCTCTATGCACTGATAAGCCTTTCTACTTTCTAATTTCATGATTCCCAGCTATGTTTCATGCAATGACATCATGATCTACCGGGCATGATGAGCAAAGGACAGAAACATTCATTGTGAAAACAGGATTGATTTGCCTGACCTGTCAAGGGAACGCTCACCTCTTTTCCCAGAATGGCTCAGTACTGAAAGATATCAAACTCTGCAAATAGAGTCTTCGTAGGCTAAATGTGTATAATGGCACAATTTATCACAGCTAAATCCTGGAAGCTGCTTGTGTGTTCGTCGACAGATGAATGGATAAGAAATGAGTACTTATTCACAATGGAGTGTTATGCCACCTAGGAGAAAAGACTGTAGCCATTTGCAAGGGAAACGGATGCTTCTTGAGACCATGATGTTCAGTGAAATAAATCAGACACACAAACTTACGTATCACATCATTTCTCTTATATTAGAAACCTAAAACTTGAATTAAGAACAAAATAAAAGATAGATAATAGGATAAAAAGAGACTGACCTCTTGCAAAGGGAGAGGGGACCAAGTGATAAAGAAAGCTGGCAAGAGCGAAGGAGAAGTGGACGAAAGAATTAAAGTGTCTTCCACACATGGGCTTCCCTGGAGGGATGCAATTATTATGTACTGTGAATATGTTCTAATGGATGAAGAAAAAGTAAAAGCAGAAGAATTTGTGAAATACCATGACTGGAAGATATTTTATCTAGGTTTATTCTGTGAAAGTCAAATAGTAAATTTAACATTCCCCAGAAGCAAACTATTGTCGGAATTCTCTTGCCTACTATGGATGATACTTTAATGCATGGCTATTGTCATTGAAGTACAGTAACAAGCATTGATAGAGTTGTTGGAGGCCAATATTACCAGTGGTATGTGCATATTATATATTCTACCAGTTTCAGTTGTATTTCTATTTTCAGATACAATTCCTTAACTCATTTTTATCGTCCTGCCTTAGTTAGGGGTTGTGGTTCACAAAAGTAGTTGTTCATGGAAATCCTGGGTATTTCCTAATGTAGTTAATAGGTGCCCCCATCTACTCCATCCCGTTAGTTCTTGATCTTATGTCTTTATTCTCAGTTCTCTACTTTCTTAAGGGGAGTCTGTGTTTCTTGGTTTTAAGGAATTATTTGTTGTTATTTCTTTTTTTTTTCTTTTCAAAGTTTTATTGATAAACATATAGCAATGAGACAGTTTCAAATCAAATCGAAAGTACAGTTTCAACAAATAA
>NW_004524682.1:9077284-9091834 GCF_000260255.1 Octodon degus | reverse complement strand
CTAGCTCATCCCATTTCCCTCTCTTGATTAGTTAGTCCTTGAGATCCTGCTTTCCCTTTCCTTGTATTATATCTTTCTATTTGTATTTCTTCTTTGGAATTCTTATACTAGTGTTGTTATTTCTTAAATACAATTTTATCTTTCAACGGCCATCCTTTGCTTTACTTTTAACATCAGTTGGACCACAAAATTTTAAAACTTTATATTTTAAACATCTTTTCTCTTCCATGGAAGTGACTTCTTGGATCAATGTTTACCTGTAGCTATGGTCCCTTCCACTCTGTTTTTTCTAACATTTTGTTGAATGTTATATGACGTCCTGTCCATAGTGAAAGTGTGCTGGGGCAGAAAAACAGGTTGCTGGGAGACTCAGGAAATGCCAACTCACAGGTAGTACTTGCTTTTGCGCTTGTTATAGCCTTTTAATGGATTGAAAATGCTTCAGAGAAGAATCAAATCTGTAGCTGACAAAATTTAGAATGTTCTACAATTTAGAATGCTTAGAATCTTAATGAGACTATGAATTGAAAAATATTATTAATTTATTTTGTTTTAAGTAACAATGATTACTTACAAAACTACTGAAGGGCTATCCAACTCTCCTGTATATCCATATACATACATTTCCTAGGAGAGTAATTTCTGACCATTGTATCTTTAAGAGTGGCACTACATTCAACACTTCCATACAAGGTAACATATTGACGAAAATGTTTAAAACACTCTTAGGCTTTTCATTGGATCAACAAACCATGTAAATGACCACAAATAGACACATTGCTTGGGGTATCAGTGAACACGTAGTCAAAGCCAATAAAAGTCAGCTAGATTTTAAGTGGCAGAATAGTCTAAATGGCAAAATTTCCTCTCAATAAACAAAAGCTAGTCAGGCCAGCAGGAAACACAAGAAATCATCTTAAAAGATCACAAAATATTTGTTTTCTTAAGCTAGTACTTCAAAATTATCCATAGTATATTAATGTTAAACTTATAGGGCTGGGATGGGGAGATAGCTCAGCGGTCTAAGTGCCTGCCTAGTAAATTCAGAACCCAGGTTCTGGAGATGGCTCAGTGGATGAAGCACTTGCCTGGAAAGTGCAAGGGCTGAGTTCAATCCCCAGTTCCACAAAAAAAAAAAAAAAAAAAAAAAAAACAGAACCCAGGTTCCATTCCCAGTACTTACTGCATGCTGTGCCAGCCAAGGAAACCCTGGTGCACAATGCTGGCCAGGGAAACCGGGCGAGGTGGCGCACATCTGTAATCTCAACACTTGGAGCTGACACAGGAGGATCACGACAAGTCTGAGCTGTGTAGTGAGACCCTGTATCAAATAAATGAATAAGTAAAAGACAGAAAAAGAAATAAAATTATTTTAAGGTTATACTTCAATTTCATAAAAGTACATCAATTTTAATATTTATAAATATCTGTTAATAATTTTATATTACATATTATATATAATGTATCTTGTGTGTGCTTGGAATTGAATTCAGGGCCTTGCACTTTTCAAGCATGTCAAACATTTTTTAAAATTATAATCAACTTACTCAAATTCTCCCCCACAAACTTTCTTCTGTTTAATGTAATTTTCTGATTTTGCCCTTGTCTTTCCTCTTCAATTTTGAAACTATCTAATCATTTTATTTCAGGGGAAAATCTTTTTTCACCATAGAAAATATTTTCTTACTAAGAAAAAAGAGTCCTTGAACTTACAACCTTCTTCATTTCTCTCCCTGTGCTACAACCTGATTTCTTCCTGTTGAATGCTTTTGCCTGCTCAGATTTTTCAAAGGACATTTTCTTTCTCTTCGTCTTAGACTCGTAACACTTTAGCTCGGCCTGGATGTCCTTACGTGACCCTAACAAAATGATTGTCTTATGTAAGCCCAGGGCAGAGGAAGAGCAAGTTCCCCATGGAAAGAGCAGCATGCAGACTCTGTTGCTCACTGTCCTGCCACGAGCGAGGGCCACCCGTGGCCCTGTGGTCTTGCCCAGGTCTTTCTTACTCTTTACCTCATCTTTCTGATCTCTAATAGACAGTAGTATTTCCCCTAATGTCTGAGGCATTTTCAAAGCACCTGTATACTCACGTGGTGCTTCCCAAATATGCGTAATGCCTATGAGTCAAGCGCAAAAGGAGTTAGATGGCAATGCCAGGATTTCGCCCTTACCTTTTATCCCTTCTTAATCTCCATAATCTCATCACACCTGGGACTTTCTCCAGCTTTTAGCTAACAAATTTTATAATCTACAGCCCAGGTATACTGGAGCAGTGAAACAATTTGTAAAAAATTTCAGGAAATTACTTAGAAACTGCTTGTGAAAGATAAAGGTTTACTAATACTTGCTGTCAGGCACTAACAGGGAAGCACATAATTAAAATTTTCCTTCTCCACCTGCAGTGCACTTGTGAAGGAGGGCCCTGCGGAAATGCACACAGGCCCACCAGGATGGGCCTGATGACTGGTTCAAAGGGGAGCATACACTTGAAAGAACAATTTGGCAGATACCATGGATGGAGGTATATTTAGCAACAGCCTTGGCCATCAAAATCCATGGAAGACATGCAGCTGACAGCAGTGTTACCCAGCAGGTTTATTGCTGGCTGATTAGATAAATCACTCAGCAGTCAGTTACTGCAGGTTGGACATTTTATAGAGAAAATCACATTGCAGTGAAATCTTTACTTTTTTCTTTTTTTCCATTTCATGATCGTCATTGCCAGAAATAGCTGAGTTGGCCTGTGGACAGAAAGCTAGCTTCTCCAGATAGCAGTAATGTGACTAGCTCCTGGCACCTTTCAGATAGCACTTAGCTAGATAAGTAGTCCTCCTCCACTTGCAATATGGCTTGGACTTCACAAAGATATCAGGAATGTAAGGGATGTTAAATGTTCTAGTTGTTCTTAGGAAAGATACAAACTGCCATCACTTTATCCCTAATTTTGACTAGCTCTTTTTTTCTTTGTTTGTTTGTCTTTTTCCCCGGAACCAGGGATTGAACTCAGGTCCTTGTGCTTGCCAAGCAAGTGCTTATTCTATTGAACCATCTCTGCAGCCGCTTTTTTCCCCTAACTTTTAAATAATTTTGTTTCACTTCAATTTACTATCACTTTTGTTTTTTCTCTCTATCTCTGTCTCTCTCTCTGTCTCTCTCCCTGTCTCTCTCTGTCTATCTCTCTCTGTCTCTGTCTCTCTCTCTCTCTCACTGGAACTCAAACTCAGGACCTTGTGCCTGTCAGGGAGGCACTTCTGCCACAGAGCTATCATTTTTCTTCTCCTCCTCCTCGTCCTCCTCCTCCTCCTCCTCCTCGTCGTCCTCGTCGTCCTCCTCGTCCTCGTCCTCGTCCTCCTCCTTCTTCTTCTTTTCCTCTTCCTCCTTCTCCTCCTGCTTCTCCCTCTTCTCCTCCTCTTCCTCCTCCTTCTCCTTCTTGTTTGTTTTGATTCAGTAATTTTGCAGTGTATTGTGATCTATTATTCGTTTTTTATTAATCTCTTGCTCCTAACATAACTTAAACTTCATCATAGGTATGTACATATAGAAAACTATATAGTTTTACATTTAGAATTCAATATTATCTGAATTCTCAGGCATTTGGAAAATGTCACTTACAGATAAGGAAGGACTTCTCTATTAATATTTATTCATCAGTGGAAGCCACAAAGGTACACTTAATTAACTAAAAGTGTCCATCTACAAGGATATGCTAACTTCCTGCCACACTCTGAATCCTACCCATTCTTCATTAGTTAGACCCAGCTAATGAGCTGATGCTGATTTGGGCACCTGTGTTCAACACAGCCATTAAAGTCCTTCTTGATTCAGTATTTCTTATTTATGTTATATTATAAATATCTTAAAATATTTTCAATAGTAGTGTCTGAAGAACAGAATAGAAAATGTGCTCTTATCTCACACTTATCTGAGATACTTTTTTTTTTTTTTTTTTTTTTTTTGTATTTTTAGTACAGGGCCTACATGTCTCACTACATAGATTGAACTCATAGTGATCCACCTATGCTCAGCCTCCCAAGAGCTGGAATTCCACACATGCAACATCACTTCCATTCCCAATCACCATCTCAGCATCTCCCTGGGGTCAGGACCAGCACAGAAAGCCAGGGACCGAACACCAGCCAGTCTGCCTAAGCAGATGCCTTAATCCGCTCAGCTTTTCGGCTGGCCCTTCTGTGATACTTTTTAAATTGAGTTACTTGAGAACTCAGTGACTATGCTGTACCAGTTTGGAAAATGGATGGAAATAACATTATCTCTAGGACTTCCTCTTAGTTTGCCCAGTTTCCCTGAGTGCCATCACATAGGTGGTATAAAAATATTTAATATCAGCATTTTATATTATTTATCAAAATTTATAGAATTTTAAGTTTCATGTACTTCTATATATTCTGTCAAATTTTAATAATGGTACCTACTCTTTCCTCCACAGATTTTTTTTTAAGAACCAAAATTAGAGAATTTCAGTTTCAATCTGTCTAGGCTTTCAATAGGAATGGGCTCATAGTTGGAGAAGATACTAGAGTACTTAACTGCAATCATAGACATGAGGACGCTTAGTTTCCTACTTCTCTGAGCATTTCTATCTTGCTCTCTATATGACTTCCTTAAGACATGCACCATTCAAATTTAATATATAGCTCTCTGGATTGCTTTCCTGTTCTTTAAGCATCAGTGTTCCAGCTATCAAAATTTATTGATGCTTTTATAAACTGTTATCACTTAACTGATTCTCTTTGGCTTTATGAAATCCTACTTTTGTTTGGCATGTGGGTAAGGAGTTAATTTCTTTGCTGACATTTTTGTGGAGATGGGAGAGGGGATTTAGTTAAGTCCACATATTTTGCATGTTTATAATATTTCTTCTTTCAGTGAGAAAATTAGGTATTTGAAATAAAAGTGATTTGTGCTAAGGATTTCAGCTGAAATTTCAGACTGAAGTTTCACTGATTTTGTACTCTTTCAACTTCTCAATAATTTTCTTAGAAAATTATTTATCACATCAGTGCAACAATAAAATAGACTACACATACTCTCTTCCTCCTTCTGTTATGGAATCATTGGGCATGAAAAATCCTGGCTATGATCACTCTTGTCTTATAAAACTTTACTAGTTGAATATTATGTTCTCTGTAAGTTACACATCCTTGAGATGCTGAAGAGTGCAATGGTGACATATAGGCAAGCACAGAGCCCTAATTAGTCCGACTAGAACCATCTTTGGTAATGTTTAGGATTGTTGCTCTCTTAATATGCACTGACTCAGGGCTACCTAAAATCTGCTCTATAAATCATCACATCATGATTTTAAAATGAACAAGTTTAATTTCAGATTCAAAATTTTAGTTTAATTTCAAATGAAATATGCCACAAATGATGACTTTGCTCTAAACTTACTACTGTCCTGATAAATATTTCATCTCTATAGTCTCAATAATTCTTGTCTCTACTTTTTATGCTTAAGAAAAAGTCTACAAAGTGTCATGAGTTTACACATCCCTAATCCCAGCACTCAGCAGAGGCTGAGGTAGGGGGATCTCCAGAAGTTCAAGGTCAGCCTGGACTACATAGTAAGTTCAAGGCCAGCTTTAGTTATAGAATGGCAACCTATCTCAAAAAAAATTTTTAACAAATTTTCTTTTAAATTATGTACATTATTTATATTAGTAGTTATAAGTTATTTTTGCACTGTATTCTTTGATTTCATTGTTGTTTTAGCCTGGAGGAATTGTGGCTGGAGATAAGAATTATACATGTGAAGAAACCTTCAAATTGGGAGGGAGAGATGGCTTAGTGGAATAAGAGCTTTCCTGGCAAGTGCAAGGGCCTGAGTTCAATCCTTGGTTCTGATAAAAAAAAAAAAAAAAAAAAAAAAAAAAAAAACCTTCAAATTATCCTTTAAGATATTAAGCAATTTCAGCAATAAGTATGAATGTTATTTTATATAGCAATCTATGAATACATGACTGGGATTTTTTGAATAAAAATAAAATAATGGAACAAAATCATGGTGCCCTTGAAAAAGATTTATTTCAGTGACTAGAACATGCTCTGTTTCCTGCTATCTCAGGCTAAGTTTCTGAGATCCCGGCTCAGAGAGGAGAAAGTCTGTTTAAGTGTCTCACTCATGCAGAGCTGTAAGCATAAGAGCTACATGGATTGTAGGCTTAGAGAACAAAAGAATCCAAAGCCGCACTGTCAGAACCCAGTACTATTATGGGCTACTGGACTATATTGGAATATTTTGCTGAATTCACACACCAACAATATTTAAATGACAATGGAATATCTTCTCTGATAAAACTAAACAAAAAAGGGTGTACAAATGAAGGACCACTTTGTATATGTATATTGAAAATAGGATAGATGCACAGCTACTTTCTCTTAACTGAATGAATAGAAAGATTTGTATTAATAGTGTTTGTGGACAAGATATCTTATCTGCATCTTGTACTATGAATAACCACTATGAAGACAACAATATGCAAAGTATTAATTAGTGAAACTGTCCTACTAATAGGTTTTGAAACTGTCTCATTGCTATTTGTTTCTCAATAAAATTATTTTTTTTAAATAAAAGAATCCAAAGCCACAGTGTAGTGCTAGCCGTCCCAGGGCACCTTAGAAATAGCTCCCTTTGGGGCTAGGAACCAGCCTTTGGTATCTCAGTGCAAAATACATCTACAGGAAGCAGGAGGAGAAAGAAGGCTGGATGGCTGTGCCTCATGGGCAAGTGGACAGTTCTGAGAAGGAAAAGGGCTGAGTTTTCCACCAGCCCTCAACACTGCACGACGGCAGCAGGCAAGGTACTGAAGCATTCGTCATGCTTGGAAGGTAGTACGAGTGTTATATATATTAGGTTTAGCCGCAAGCAAATGTGGATATTTTGACCCTATCCCATTTTGTTGCACAAAAAAGATGGTGATTGGATTCTAAACATCATATATATAAATATTCTTTTAGGCATTGTGGATATCAAACGATCATAATTACTTGTTTAGTAACTTTTCAGCAAAACATCCAATTGACGGTAAAGGCAAAATTTCTAGGATTGTCACAAAATAGAAAGGAATCCATTTGTATGACTAAAGACTCCAATGCATTTATATACATGGTCTACTATGTTCAGAAATCTTTCATTCTAATTACATCTATTTATAGCCTATTAAATTTCAGAAAGGTGGCAAATTTTGCTGAAGATAAAATTCTTCGTATTTCCATTACTTGAGATGTAGAAAAAGGATCTTTAACCTAAAGATAACAGGAAAGCTTGGATATTTTCTAAACAACTGACTCATTTAAACGTGCCTACCAGTTGCCCAGGGTGTTCTCAGGTTACGTCATCCAGGACAGTGCAGAGGTGAGCCCCACACAGCCAACACCTTGTGTCATAGTAGTGTTTCTTGAATCTTACAGTATTTCTTGTATAAGCAATACTGATTCTGTTCAGAAAATATCATGTTTGATAAGGTACATAGAAATTATGAAAGATGACTAGAAAACATACAAATAATTGTTTTAGTGGACTTAGATATATGTTCCCCAAATGAAACTCCGGAGAGTTACTCTGTGAAGCAAGCCAGCCATCACTGAGATGCATGTGCACTTGTAGAAAGCAAAATGTTAGAAGATACTTTTCTATCAGATTACATCATGGTTCCATTTAAGAAATATTTAAGGCTTTGCTCTGTCAATTAAATAGGAGTACTAATATTTTCTCTTTATAAAATGAGGAAAATTTCCCTCCCTATTTTCCAGTAGCCAATTGGATGCATAGTTGATCAAAGTTGCTTGGAAAAGTGTGGTACTAACTACGCAAGAACAGCTGTGAGCATTAAAGGCTTCCCTGTTTTCCATGGTTTATTGCTCACCTAGAAATTACAAATAATCCCTTGAGTGTGTAATGATACTTTCAGTAACTTTACAAATCAATCAAAATGATGAACTCGTTCTAAAAATTGTCCAGGAAATATTCCTTAAATTTCTTTTCAGTTATAAGTTACATTGACATAAGAAGAAAATAATGTCAATGAATATTTGAAAGTTGCACAAAGATGACATGTATGCCAATTCAGACATAAAATAATCATACATAGTATGTAATGTTAAATCCTTTATTGGGCCTTACTAAACAATTATTAGCACTTTGGATGTTTTATATCACTTACCATTATTATGGTATTTTATTGTATGTTGTATGCACACCTTGAAATTATATTTACAACCAAATAGAAGTATAAACTATGATAGTGAAAGATCCAAAAATATTATTCTGGAGAAAAGCATTTATTAACTGCCAAAGATTACAAGTTTTTCCTAAGTATTTGTTTTTGGCGGAACCAGGGATTGAACTCAGGCCCTTGCGCTTGCCAGGGAAGCGCTTACTCTACTGAGCCATCTCCCAGGCTCCATTCCTAAGTATTTATAACATGTCGATTTCAGTGGGGTTTGTTTATGAGCAAAATATATTTATCGAGGGCAAGAAAGCTTCTGTCCAAGAGAGGGACAGAAATAGGGGGCCAAATGGGTGATCCCCAGGAAGCTGTCTCTTCCAGGGACTTTTATAGAGTGAAACAATGTGGTAAGACAAGTCTGAGGTGAAAACCATGGGAACTGGCTTAGGTGGGCATGAGGTGGGACAAAATTATGGTTAATCAATGAGATTACAAGCATCGTTGCTAAGGTAAAATTGATAGCTTTGGGCTTATAGATGGAGCCAGGTCTTGTATTTGTGACATAAACTCAGCCTTAGCATTAAAAGGAATAAACCCCTCAGCAGTGCCGCTTGCTTATAGTGAGGGCCATATCCAAAACGCTGAATGAAACATTGGTTTAAATCTGACTGAGTGCTATGTATTTCATGAAGTATATAAGTTTACATGGTTGATTTCTAATATAACTCAGGAATTTCAGGCTCATAGTTAATGCATGTATGATTTTTCTTAACTAAAGCTAGAGGGACTTGTAGCAAGCTATCAGACTCTATAAAGGCGTGTAAAACCAGTGGATTACAATTGCTATTCCTTTAGAAGTTTCTAACATACTTTTTAGCTTGAATGCTCATGATTAGCTAATGCATGCTCTAATTTCTCAGAAAATTTATTTCTTAGAAGATACTAAAACCCAGGTAATCATACAGGTAAAACCTATAGCAAATATGCTTGATTATTTTTAAATTCCACCAGAATTCCTGGGATCCACCAGATTTTGTCTATGAAGTGATTTTTAAGAATGTTCTTATCCCCTATCATGCCTAGTGGTTACTATGATTTCTTTTTTAAAATTGTTTTTAAAATTTTGTATTTTAGTACAGGGTCTACAGGGTACAGGGATTCAGGGTCTACAGGGTCTCACTATGTAGATCATACTCATAGTGATTCTCCTGCTTTCAGCCTCCCAAGTGCTGGGATTAGAGGCATGTACCACCAGTCTATATGGTCATCTCAGTGCACCCTGGGGATGGAACCTCAGCCACAGCCAATGAGCTCTGCCTAAGCAGGTGCTTTAGTCCACTGAGCTATATGGCCAGCCTACTATGATTTCTCAGTGTGAACACTATCCCCTTAATTCCAAAAATAGATGCTATTCTATTTTATTGATAGGTTTGAGACAAGTAAGTTAATTTTTACAGATACCAACAAGTAAAGATCATAACAAAGATAATTCATTCATAACTTCATGCAGTGTGAGTCATTCTCTAAGTGATTGATATATTTTAGCAAATTGTGCTCTAACTGTAATTCCCAAAGCAAAATGATTAGGAAGTCATGTGGTACAACACCAAAGCTTAAGGCCACTGAAACCAAATTAAACTGCATGGGTTTTGGAGTGGTGTCTTCAGGTTTATTTGCTTTTTCTATCCAAATCCAGAGTTTTTATTTTATTTTATTTTAATTTGTTGGACATGAGCTTTTTTCTCTGTAAAATGAAAACACTGGCTATGTTACCACACAGCTATAAAAATTGTAAATCTTCCCATATAGCTGAGCAGCTTTCAGTTCATCCTGCCTCTTCTTCTCCACTGGTATTTTTGCCCTGCTGTGTTGTTACATACTGTATTTGTAAGGGTCTTTTTTCCTGACTTTGTTGTTCTGCCACTTATTGATGTATTTTTTTTAATTTCTTTCAGTATGTCAAATAGTTATTAGACTTTTATTATAGTTTCTGTTTTCTCAAATTTCTCAATTCAAGCATTGCTTACATGTGGTTTGTCATATTATACTTGAGATTTTGAAAGAAGATCTCTTCCTCCCTACTTACAGAATTGAATGTGTCTTTGCTGTCTATACCAGTTATCTCCTTTAAGAAGTTCATGAGTTATCGTAATGCCCCAGAGTCAGCCTACAGGACCAAAACTCGCTTCCTGAATGCACCTTGCTGTCTTCCAAATGAATTGATGTTTCCCTCTCTCAAATTCCTTCTTCTTTGGCCATGTTCTATATTCCACAGTCAAACCCTGGGTATGACCATCTTTTGGAATTGACAGCTACTGAAATTGTATTAGGTGAGGCATTCCATTGACAAATTATAACCTCCACACCCAAACCTGTTAACACTTCATACAGTCAACACCTTTAGCATGACACAATAAATTTTTGCCAGTCTATCGTTGAACTCTTCTTTCTTACTGTCATATGTACCCCTTGCATGTACTTCTCATTAAGTCATTTCCATGAATTAACAACTCCATTTCCATGTCAAGATTCCAAACTTCATCCTTCTTTGATTGGCTTCCAATCAAAATTAAAATCTTTGATTTTTATAAATCTAGGAAATCTCTATATTCGGCTTATTTGAACATATAAAGTTTCAACTTACTTTGCTTCTTTATTTTCTTCCCATTTGCACCTATTGTAGAGCTAATCACATATATCCTTGTAGAATATTTCTAACTCATATACTTTACATTCATTTTGTCTTCTTATTTGGATTAGGCTTATTTCCTTCCGTATTCCAAAAATATTAAAGGCCAGCCAAAAAGCTCAGCAGATTAAAACACCTACAAGCAGACACAAAGGCCTGGGGTTCAATCCCTGGGCCTGCGATGCTGGTCTCATCCCTAGGATGCATTGAAAGGGCAATTAAGACTGGGTATGATGGCGCACACCTATAATCCCAGCTCTTGGGAGGCTGTAAACAGGTGGATCATTACGAGTCCAATCTAGTGGTGAGACACTGAACACCCCGAAGACCCTTCCTTAAAATTAAAAATAATATACATTAATTGGCATATCATACATCCAATGACAGTCATGTGGACATCTGTGGAAAATGTAAAGATCTCTTGCTTAAAATAATATTATCTTAGTGATACAGGTAAAATAATTCTATAATGTATTAGAAGACAACAAATAGTGGTAGGGTGATAGAACACTTTAAAAGAGTTAGGGAGAGTAGAATGTAACATCTTAAATTATAATTATAAAGAAATGAAGAAGCTGTCCATGAAAATATTTGAGTAAAAAATATTCTAGCAGAGATACTAGATACAGGAAACACCAAACAAGTGGTGTATATTCTTTTTACTTAGATTTCTTGGCTAAGAGACCAGGGACATTATATATGATGTCAAGATGGCCTTTGGTGCTATATATATGTTATTCATTTTATCCAAATTTTGTCTTGAATAAGATATAGTTAATTACTCTTTCACTTTCAGTTTTACTGTCCACATTGACTATTTTCCCATATATTTTTCCAGAAGTAGAAAAGAGAAGGAGATAGAAAGGTCTTTGACAATCATATTTGACTTTACTCATTGAAACAGCTTTTAAATTCTGCTAATGGTCAGATGCCAGGTGGCCATTTACATGTTATTGGTATGAGTTCAGTTATAAGGTTATTTCTAGATGCAAAAATGTTTTGGAAAATGATATTTATTTTGATAATTATATGTGTAGACAAAAATCCCATAAAAATAAAAATACAAAATGCCAGTATAGCCAATTGAAGAGGGCAAATGAGCAAACTAAAGAGCAAATTGAAATTGTAGCCTTCAGAACTTCATTGAAGAATTAATATCTTGAATATTATAATAATTTAAAGGTGATTCTACCTAAGAAAATAGTTCAATTAAAGAAAAAGAAACAGGGCTGGGGAGAAAGCTCAGCAGTTAAAACACCCACCTGGCAAGTGCAAGGACCTGAGTCTCCTACTAGCACCACCTGCCGTGCTGGCCCTGGAAACCCAGGCATGCCGTGCTGGCCCCAGAACTGGCCATCGTGGTGCATGCCTTCATTCCAGGGCTGGGGGGCTGAGACAGGAGGGGCACCACGAGTCTGAACTGTGTAGTGAGACTCTATAGCCAATAAATAAATAAATAAATAAATAAATAAGCAAACAAATGAATAAATAAATCAGAAATTTTAGGAAACAGTGGCAAGTAGTAGTAGTTTATACAGTGTGCCAAGCACAGTCTACATCCTAAAAGTCTTGAGCCTTTCTTATTGTGATGATGATTGACTTTGGACACAATATTATCCAGGACAAGGAGTGTTATTCAAGCACAAGGGAGAACAGTTGGAGGATGCTTTGTGATTTTTTTTTTATTTCGGTATTCTAAATAAATATTTCTGAGTTTCATATGTAATATGAATGTGATATGATGTTATTTCTGTTTCCTAGCCAGTTTCTTATGTGAACATCTGTAGCATAACGAAATAAGCAAACATGTGAATCAATGTGTATTGAGTGCTCATGGTATAATAGACACTGTTCTACTCAATTTCATATATTTTCCCTTTTCATCAGAAAGAATCTCACAAATCTTTTTTTTTTTAATTTATTTATTTATTTATTTATTTATTTATTTATTTATTTATTGTGTGTGTGTGGTCAGCTCAGCCCACCAGGGGGCAGGGCTGGCTGGCATGTGGTGCTGGGGGATTGAACCGCGGCCCCTGTGCCCTGCTTAGCTTAGCTTGTTCTAAGTAGGTGCCTTAGACCACTGAGCCATCTCACCAGCCCCCCTCACAAATCTTTCACATGCGTATATTTTAAAATAATAGAAAAGTAAGACAAAAGGGTGGAATTTTTTTTTTTTTTAAATCACAAATATGGCAAGAAGATAAGGAAGGACTTTCATCTAAATGTACTGACTCCATTATGATGTGTAACACATTCTCTGTGATTCTCCCCTATAATTTATTCAACGACAAAAAATGTGGTAGAAGGGCTGGCCAAATAGCTGAGCAGATTAAAGCACCTGCAAGCAGGCACAGAGGCCGGGCCTGTTGTGGTGTCCCTGCCTCCGAGGTGCGCTGAGATGGCTATTGAGACTGGGCATGGTGGCGTGCACCTGTAATCCCAGTTCTTGGAAGGCTGTAAACAGGCAGATCATTACATGTCTGATCTAGTAGTGAGACCTTGAAAACCTGTAGACCCTGTCCTAAAATACAAAAAAAAAGTGAAAGTTTCCAGTCTTAATGACAAAACACCTGACATGAACACATAAATAGAGGGAATGTTTATTTTCCCTTGTAGCTTCTCAAATTGATCTATGATTGCCTTACTATGTTGTGTCTGGACCTGTGTTGAGGCATGTATTATCGTGGAGGGATATGGCTGAGGAGGCTGCTCACGGCATGGTTCTCAGAGTTAGGAGGAGAGAAGGGAGGAGGAGAAGGACAGGAGAGGAGAGGGAAGGGAGGGAAGAGAAGGGGAGGGGAGGGGAGAGGAGAGACAAAGAGAGAGACAGAGAGACAGAGAGACAGACAGACCGAAATGAAGAGAAAGAGCAAGAGAGAGTCAGAGAGGGATAGAGACAGAGAGACAGCGAGACAGAGGGACAGAGAGACAGAAAGAGAGAGACAAAGAAAAAGCAAGAGAGATGGACAGACAGAGGCACAGAGTAAGAGATCCTAAGGAGGAGGAAAATATACCACTCAAACACATCCCTAATGATTTACTTGCTCCACTACACCAGACTCTGTCTCCTATGACTCCATAGTCCTCTACTAGCAGAGACCTGATCTTCAGTGTATGCACAATTACAAGCTATTTAAAATTCAAATCATAGCAATCTATCTAAAATGTATAGATACTGACAGAGGTAATTTGAAGATAATTTTCTTTCTTCCATTTTAGAGATATAAAAAAACTGTTTTCACAATAATTACAACAAGTGAAATGCACATTGGAACTTTATATAAAGTTCAGTCAATGAAGAATTTTTAAAGTTACAGCTAATATAATTTAAAATATTTTTTCTCAATGTATTTCTTTTAGCAGTATAATTTTAGAAATATGAAGATAAAAAAGCTTAAGAAATATTTATTAGAAATTACAAACCAAATCTAGTCTTAATGTGTGAAGGTCTCAGATAGGCCTAATTTGTACAGGGTCACTGAAAGAAACACATACACGTGAAGCAACGACTGAGACAGCCACAAGTATCAGAAAATGACAATAATTGTTTATACTGAAACTGGATGAACAACTAAAACATGTCTTCAAATGTAGACTTTGATGTGGTTTTAATTTGCATTTCACGAATGGCTAGCGATGTGGAGCATTTTTTCATATATTTATTCGCTT
>NW_004524682.1:9063155-9076087 GCF_000260255.1 Octodon degus | reverse complement strand
CAATTAACCACTAAGAAGAATATATGCAGTGTATTATTTGTTGAAACTGTACTTCCGATTTGATTTGAAACTGTCTCATTGCTATTTGTTTATCAATAATACTTTGAAAAAAAACAAATGTAGACTTTGAAATGTCTTAGCAAAACTTCTTGTAAGCTGTATTTCTGAAGCAGAATTTAAGCTTATTAATGCTAACATGGGCATCTTCATGCTGCTTTCTGCTATTCTACACAGGATGGAAGTCACCTTGAAAGTTTTATGTGAAACAAGATGGTCTGGTCTTGCAAATGTGAGGCCATCTCTTTTCTCACTATGATTTATCCTAATTATCTTTTAATTGGGTGTTTGAACAAGGTGTCACAGGCATGCTCATTTCTGAAAATTCAACTCATTTAAGGCTTCACTAATTACATTGTCCTTCAAGACTTTTCAGGGAAATTTCTTTTATTTACACATCCTGACACACCAGAAAAGAAAAACAATGAGAGCAAAACAAGACAAATACCAGATGAATCTATATCGATATCGATATAGATATAGATATAGATTTAGATTTAGATATAGATATAGATAATTACATATTTCATCCAGATGTAGAGCTATATTGTCTACAAGAACTCCAAATGCCAAACCTGTTACCTTATTATCTAGCTTTAATTCCCACTAGAATTTCTATGCTACTATGCTAGCCTATTTATTTTTCCCTTTTCTCTTAAAATGTTAGAGAACAATGTGCTCTTGAAGAAAGGCCATTGACAATGAAGACAAATTAATACTAGCACCAATCCAGCTATATGGTTTACTAAAGATTCAAGAATTAAGGAGAGTATGCTCTTTACATATTATTTTATAATTCTGGAGCTCAAAATATAAATTTCATTAAAATAATAATTTTGTACAATTTTTAAAAAATGGTTGTTAAAGATTAATTCAGCTAACTTTTGTAAAAGATATTAAAACTTATATTATACTATTATAATTCAATAGAAAATATGAGGAAAAATGAATGTATATCTTGTTTCTTCAATTGATGGGACAAAATTTTATGTTCACTAAAATTTATTAATTGATAGACCAAATACTTATTTTAAATAAAAATTATTTTACTTGGGTATGGTGACTAAGACAGTAACCTTAGTACTTGGCAGGCTAAGGCAGATGGAAGGCCTCAAGTTCAGAGCTAGTCAGGACTGCATAGCAGGTACAAGCCCAGTTTGAACTACATAGTGAGACTCTGCCTCAAAAAACCAAAATCATAACAAAAAAAGGACAATTTCTTTTTTATTTTTAAAGAGAATACAAGACTGGGCATGGTGATGCGCACCTGTAACCCCAGCACTTGGGAGGCTGTAAACAAGAGAATCACTACAAATCCGATCTAGTGGTGAGACCACGATCACCCTGTAGACTCTTCTTTAAAAAATACCAAAAAAACCTACAAAATATTATTAAAGCAGAAAAAATTATAAATGATACATATTTCCACTAACCAAATAATATGGATTTGGCAGTATTTGGTGTATTGCACAGTGTTATCTTCAAAATAGTTTTTCCTATTACCAGACATATGCATGAAAAATTAGGAGAAGAAAAAATAAGTAATTAGGAAGAGAGAAAGGAAAAAGAATTGAAAAAAGAAAACAAATCTAACTAGGTATTAACTACTCCTTTCCAAGACCAGCAGAAATCCACAGCACAGTTGAACAACTCATCCTGCATACATGAATAGCTATATATCTCTGTCCCTCTCCTCTTCTTTTCCCCAAATCAGTAATTCTCTCCTTTTGAACAGGTTAAGTCCTTTACCCCAGTGTCTATTGTACCCTTCAGATTTCATTTGCTTTTTCATATTCTCACACTAAGGATGCAATAGAATGTTTACACATGTGCAACTGATTTATTTCACTTAAGATGATCATTTCTAGTTGCATCCATTTACTGATTAAAGCCTCAAATTTATCTCTTTTGCGGTGGTGTATTGGGGATTGAATTGAGCATTTACACTTGCCAGGCAAGTGCTTATGCCACTGAGTTATCACCCCAGCCCCTCAAATTTTTAATTTTCTATAGCTGAGCAATACTCCATTGTGTAAAATTATCACATCTTCTTTACCCATTCCTCACTCTATGGGCATATGCATTGCTTATAAGATTTAGCTATGACAAATTGTGCTGCTATAAATATGGGTGCACACAAATTGTTGGGGCATGATGTTTTTAATTCGTTTGGAAAAATACTCATGAGGAGAATAGCTGGCTTGAATGGGAACTTCAATCGTAGCTGTTTGAGGAATCTCCACGGTGATTTCCATAGTGGTTGTAGCAGCCTGCACTCCCAACAGTGGAGGAGAGTTCATTTTTCTTCACTGCCCCTCCAAAGTTTGTTATTTGTGGATTTCTTTTCTTTTCTTTCTTTCTTTCTTTCTTTCTTTCTTTCTTTCTTTCTTTCTTTCTTTTCTTTCTTTTTGTTTTGTGGAACTGGGGATTGAACTCAGACCCTTACGCTTGCCAGGAAAGCGCTTATTCCACTGAGCCATCTCTCCGGCCCCATGGATTTCTTGATGATAGCCATTCTTTCTGGGACACTCATTCATAATAAAAACTCTACAGAAATTGATATGTATGGCCTACATCTCAACCTGTTAAAAGCCATCTATGAAAAACAAACAGCCAATACCATATTAATGGACAAAATCTTAAAGCCTTCACTTTAAAATCAGGAACAAGACAAGGATGTCCACTGTCTCCATTCATGTTCTATGTAGTTCTGGAAGCATTATCAAGGGCAATTAGACAAGAAGATATAAAAGGAATGATGTTTGGAAAGGAAGAAGTGAAGTTATCATTATTTGCACATGATATGATGCAGTACATAAAAGACCCCAAAACTCCACTAAGAGACTTGTAGATTCAACCTAATTTAGTAATGTAACAGGATCTAAAGAAAACACTAGAAAATCATTAGAATTTTCTCACATAAAAAAATGAATTCATGGTGCCCGGGAGATGGCTCAGTAGAATAAGCACTTCCCTGGAAAGTGCAAAGGCCTGAGTTCAATCTCCAGTTCCCCCCAAAAACAAACAAACAAAAATGAATTCATTAAGAGAGAAATTAGGGAAAACACACCTTTCAAAATAATATCCAAATATTGAAATACTTAGGAATCAATTTCACAAAGGAAATAAAATTCTTGCATAGTGAAAATTAACATTACTTTGAGAAAAGAGACCAGAGAGGATTTATGAAAATGGAAGGATAGGAAGAACCAATGCTGTAAAAATGACCATGCTCTCAAAATTGTTATACAGAGTCAACGTAATACCACTTAGAATACCATTTAGAATGCCTCACAGAGCTGGAGAAAATATTCCTAAAATCCATCTGGAACCAGAAGAGAACTGAGCATCAAAAGCATTCCTAGGCAACAAAGAAAAGGCAAGATACATCACAACCTCTGACCTGAAATTATACTATAAAACTACAGTGATAAGATCAGCATGATACTGGCATAAGGACAGATCTGAGTAACAGTGGATCAGATTACAAAGTGCAGACACAACTGCAAACACATTCAGCCATCTTATCTTTGAAAAGGAACCAAACATGTTCACTGGAAGAAACAGCCTCTTTAACAAATGGAATGTTTAAAATAGTCCATGTCTATCACCATACACTAAACAACTTAGCGTCAAAATGGGTCAAAGATTTAAACAGAAAAACTAAATCTCCTGTAGGAAAATGTAGGCAGAAATGTTAAAAACATAGGGCAGGTAAGAGTTCATGAACACAATCCAAGATACAGAGCAAATAGTTCAAAGAATCAACAACTGGGATCTCATCTTTTTGAAACACTTTTGCACTTCTAAAGAAATATCCAAAAGAGTAAAAAGAAAACCTATGAATTGGTGAAAAATAAAGGTGACTCTTCCTCTGACAAAGGTCTTCTATCTAGAAAGTATAAAGAATTTAAAAAAATCAGACCTTCCAAATTCAAAGACCCAATTAAAAAAAAGGGCATCCGAGATGAATGTACCCTTTTCAGAGGAATACAAATTACAAATAAATATATGAAAAAAACGTTCAACATCATTGGAAAAAAAGCACATTAAACAACACTGAGAATTTATCTTGACCCCAAAAGGAGAATTTTAATGGTTAAAAAACACAAAGCAGGCCAGCCTGATAGTTCAGTGGACTAAAGCACCTGCTTAGTTAGTGCTCAAAGGCCAGTTTCAATCCCTGGAATGCCATGCCAGCCCCACCCACACGGTGCACTGAGATGGCAACTGAGACAGGGCATGGTGGTGTCCCTGCAGACCCCGTACTAAATGGAAAAAAAAGAAAGAAAAAAGAAACACAAAGACAATAAAAATCAGAATTAAGAACTAAGTTAAGGATAGATTTTTAAAAATTAGGACTGGAAATCCCATTCAAACCAGCTATACCCGTACTGGGAATTTTCCCAGAGGAACAGAAAACATCATATCATAGTAATATGTGTGCACCTATGTTTACAGTAGCACAATTTGTGATAGTCAAATCTTGGAAATAACCAAAATGCCCAACACCTGAGGAATGGATGAAAAAGTTGTGGTATTTTTATACAATAGAGTATTACTGTCATAAAGAAAGATAAACTTGGGGCCAGAGAGATGGCTCAGGGGAATAAGTGCTTCCCTGGCAAGCGCAAGGACCTGAGTTCAATTCTTAGTTCTGGAAAAAAAAATTATGATGATATTTGGGGGTCGGGGAGATGGCTCAGTGGAATAAGCGCTTCCTTGGCAAGCGCAAGAGCCTGAGTTCAATCCCTGGTTCTGCAAAAAAATAAAATAAAAATAAAAATAAATAAAAATAAAAATGAAAAGAAAGATAAACTCAAAGCCTTTGTATTTAAGTGGATTCCACTTGAAGATATACTCATAAGTGAAATAAACCAGACCCACACGTGTAAATATTGTATAGTCTTCCTAGTGTAAGAATGCAAAAGAAGAAATTATATATATATATATATTATAATTATATTATTTAAATTATATACATATATTATAATTATATATATATATATATATATATATGGAAAATACTCCAATAGTAAACAGTGCTCATTCAAAAATATTTCACAGATATTTTTATGGAAAAGAACAGATGACAGAGTTGGAGATAAGAAGTTTAGTTAATCAGTCCAGTTACTGAGAGTTCAGTGAGAATTGCTAGATATTTTAAGGTTGAGAGGATGCATTATATTTAAAAAGAAAGTAAAAAGCTCCATACACAGGAAATCCTAGGTATTTAGACCCTAGAGAATGTAAGGATAGTGATTAAGAAAAGGAAGATCACACAGGCTAGAGAAACGATCCTGTTAATTTGTGCAGCTGAGTGTGAAGTTTATACTAAGCACAATTTGTAAATTAAAAAATCAAAGCAGGAAATGGTGAGATTAAAGTCACTCTTTCATTTCTTATTGAGGCACTTGCTCCATTTAGAAAAGTAAACAAAGAGCGCAAGATCCGCTGCAGATCCACCACCACTAATGAAAGTACTTACGTAGGTTAAACATGATGGAAATGGGCTCTGAAATTGAGAAAAGTAAACAAATTCCAGGGACATGTTAAAATCATAATCCAGAAGACTTGGAAGTCAATTAAATGCAAGTGGAAATTCCAATTTTTGCTAACAAGTGGATACATACATTATCAGCTTTGTTTTCTCACCCACCTATCTCATTTTATGTGCTAATTGCAGATATCATTTGAAAATAATTAAAATTCATTGTGTGCAATCTAAAAGCAGAGATATGCACACAAAAATCAATAAAAAAGAACAGAAGGAAAACCCTACCTCCACTCTTTCTCAGGGCACAAGGCACAGCACTCACTGTGCTCTGTGGAATGGGTGTGCCCCGAGTGATACACTAATCATTTCTGAGTCTTAAAGATCAATATCCCATTATTTTCCAGTAATCACATGTCTTTCCATTTTCTTTTTCTACTATTTTTATTGTAACTGCTTTATAATCTCACTGGGATTTCCAAGCTTTCTCTCTATGCTTTAACTTTGATCTGTTTACTACAACTTGATACAAATTTCACTATTTCTTTTCTTTCTAGGATCTTGTGGCCCATCATTTCAAAAGTGGGTGCTCCTGTTTTTAAAGTTCTAGAGTGACAGATAAATGGCTGCATCAGAAATCTTTTCTTAGCTTTGCTGTAGGCAGGCTGCATTCATCCTCACAGTATAAGGAGATTCTTCTGCAGCATGTGCAATAAGAAAGTTTAAGTACTATAGCCACAGAAATACAGCATGGCAGTCTGCTGCCTGAGTGGATCATCCAGTCAGATCTTTAATTACAGTAGGCTAATTAGATGGTAGGTTAATTACATGGTGGGCAAAAGCAAATACAACTCTGTCCTATAAAATTCAGTCTCTTCTCTCTAGAATTTAACAGATGGGTTAATTTTTGAAGAGATATATTAACCTTCTGGAATGAAGGTGATTAATGTTTACTTTGATTATGTCACAGACAACTATGACAACATCAAAGTAAATGAATTTAAACATTTTGCCAATAATCTAAAATCTTTGTGATTTCATCAAAAGGCATGCACTCTATCATGATGAAAGTTTTTTTTTTCTTTCCACTCTGATTGTTAGAATGCTTGGAAATAATTTTCCTCACCTTTGGCACTTTTTTAATGCACTTAGTGGAGGATCTACAGTGTCTCACTACACAGATCCAACTTGTAGTGATTCTCCGGTTTTCAGCCTCCCAAGTGCTGGGATTGCAGGCGCATGCCACTACTCCCAGTCTCAGTCCCATCTCAGTGCACCCTGGGGTTCGGGCTGGCACAGCATGCCAAGAATCAAACTCAGGTCCCTGCACCTGCCTTAGCAGGTGCTTTAATCTGCTGAACTACCTGGCAGGCCCTTGTAGTTGTTGTTCTTTAACCTGTATATATGACTTTTTGCCTCATCAATCAACATGAAGAAACAGAAGACTCCAAAGCTATAGTTATTGAGTGGTTGAAATCAGGCTGGAAAAATTGGTCTTTGTATTTATAATCTAGTATAATTTCCTGCAACATTATGTGGATATTAGGAATGATATTTATGTTACCTATAATTTTTTATACTGAAGAATGCTTACATTGTGGGTAGAAAAGTGTATAAAATGGAAATTCAAAAGAGATACAATTTAATATGACAGCTTGTTTAGAGTACATATATTAAGGTATAGAATAATTTCACAGGTATTTTCTGTAGATATTCACATTTAAGGAAAAACAAAATTATGCCACAAACACAAGGTAGGTAACAACATTAAAGCCAATTTACATTTTCAAAAATAACAGAAAATAATAATAAAAAAGCTCCAGTATCTCTGGTATGCTTAGAATTATTGATTTTATTCTCCCTTAATGTAACTTCAGCAAGATCTACACATTTTGTCCTATGCCATTTTGAGAGAGATTTTTTAGCTCTTAAGTAAAAGAGAATGTGCTTTCCTACTACGTTTTAAATTGAAAATAATAAATCTAACTCAATAATTTGGCATGTAAAAATATTTTAAATCCATGGATTCTTGTAAGTATGTATATAACATAGTCAAATTTAGAACAATAAAATTATGACTTCAAACACTTTGTTTTTAGTTTAAAGTCAGTACATTTTACAGTATCCAAAATTTTTCAAGCTTGAAACATTCCTTTAATTTCCTATAATTGAGTACTACATTATGATGTAAGATCTGAAAATATATCAAATGTAGTGCGCAAGCTCTCCAGTGACCATTTCCATAACTGTAATATACATTACTCTGGGGCTTATACCACTATTCCCTTTAATTTGATGAGTTTAATTAAATCAAATAGTGTTATAATCCTCAAGAGAGGAACAGTTCCACTTAGGATAACTCCATTAGAATTACTTGAAATATAAGCATTTTTATAGTGCACATTAAGAGATAGCTAAAAATGAAATGTAAAAAGTAAGCTTTCAAAGATAACGATAAATGCTACATTTTAAGATTTGCTAACTAAGAAAATGTGAAGAAAGTAAGTGGAGTAAACAATTATAAAAGTAGCTAATAAATGTGATATTAGATGTCCCCACAAAGTACTGTAACATCAAAATAAAATCTAGATCAAAGTCGAGCATATTTGCTTTGGAATAATATTATATTTTCAAGCACACTAACATTTTTATAACTTAGAGTAGAATAATTTTTCCTTAGTTTCTGCTCAGTGTTTTTGGTTCCACCCTTCATTTACTGCGAGCATTTATTAGATCCTGAAATTAATGGGAATCTGAATGTCACTGTGTTAAATATTAGTAATCTAGCTCAGATTCATTGTAACATGTTTGTATATCATTCAAATTTCTCAGATTGACTATTGCTGTAAGAGAACGGTGCGTTCTGCAAGAGTTCCGTGAAGAAAACGCTGGCTGGAGTACAAAGAAGCTGATGGTGACTGTCACAAGATTCAAAAGTGCTGCATGAGATCAATACTCTGCACCCATGTTCATTTTTTATATGAATGGACTCAGTTAAGTCAAGACAAAAAACCCGCAAGACTTAATTTAAGTTTTAAGTCTGACACATTTAAATTGTAATTCACTTGTAAAAAGTCAAAGTCAAAAACCATTGAGTTAACCATTTGTTAACGTGCTCTCGGTCCTTTAACAGAAGAATGACAGTAGAAATCCAGACTTGGGTATTTGATAGGGTTGTGGTAACTAGGCTGTTATGATCCCATGTTCTTTGCAATAGGTAATATTTACTTCTATTTCAAACTGTACATATATACATTCACACAAATATAATTATTATTATCTATATTAAGATATACACAAATTCCCAGAGATGATTTCCTCTCTGACCTATAAATGTACAGTAGCAATCTCTTGTCATCATGGTATAATTTAGATTAAAATTCCTCAGCTTTTTTTAAAGATAAAGATAAGCTCACCATTAATATTCAGCAACTTTTTTAAAGCAGGAAATATTTTCTGTTAAGCACAAGCATACAGGCAGTTGAGGATCAAGTTAAACAGTCCAGTCTTGGTAACTCTGTGACTTAGAGACCCAACTGCAAAATTTAAAAGAATTTTTTTTCTTTCAATGGGGCAGTGGATGTTCCCAAGTAGCTAAGTGCAAAGACCCTGAGATAAATCTTCAGTATACAAACAGACAAACAAACAAAACTAACCAAACAAACATGTAAACATAATTCTTATCATGATATATGAGAGAGAGAGAGAAAGAGAGAGAGAGAGAGAGAGAGAGAGAGAGAGAGAGAGAGAGAGAGAGAAACTAGCACAGTGTTTATACATCTGGAAATAACATTATCTTAATGCCAATGCTGCAAAAATATTTTCTCAGGTGTATTCCAAGACGTTTGTGTGACCACACCCCAACCTGAAACCAAACCCTAACATGAAACCTAACATGAACTCTAAACCTAAGTTGAACCCCACTCACAATTAATAATTTTCCTAATTTAAAACATATTTTACAAGGATACTTCTCTCCATGATATGAGTTACCTTTTGTGCAAGTAAAATGGTTCCTAATTTTGTGTATGACACATTGTCTTAATTGTGTTTTACTTGTTACTTAAACAAAACATCTGGCACCTCAAATTAAGGAAGTAAAGATGTATTTAGCTCACAGTTTGTGGAAGTTTCAGTCCATTATTAGCTGGCTCCAAGACATAGTGCCATGGCTTAGGGCAACTCTTCAAAGTGGCAGAAGACAGCAAAAGCAACAAGAACAGAACAGGGAGAGAAGGCTCTTTTCTTCTCTTATATTGTATATCCACTGTCTGCCTATGCCCACAGCACCTCCTTGCCCTCTTCTTCTGCCAGCTCAGGATATTTAAAAAGGACCCTGGACCCCTGCTGATTCATTTAGTTGAACATTTCAACCTCTCCAATTGACACAGTGAAAAACCTCCTAGGGAGGTAAGGACATGTCCTCATCACCCTAGCATGTGGAGCCACCCTGTTACTTGGTGAAGCTTCTAGATTCCACAGATTGACACAATGCATCAACTGTAACACGTGCAGCAGATTCACCACGGTTTTCTCAGAGGGCTTAAGAGGAAGAGGATCCATGAAAATGATGAGTTTTAGACAGTTTAGGAGAAAACTCTAGTTACTTAGGATTTTAATGATAAAAATTCACCAGCAGCTCTATCTATGAAACTTTAGAAAAGCAAGGTGGGAATGAGGAGGGAGGAATAATAATCATAATAAAAAAACAGTAAAAAAAAAAGGTGAAAGAGGAACAGGAGACTGAGGAAGAGGAAAATACTAAGAATGGGGTGCAGGATTGAAAGATGTATCCAGTACTTCACTTTGCCAAGTGAAGACCTAGTTCTTCCTGTAGCAGTTAATGCCCTTCTACAGCCAGTACACTTCCATTTCTGTTAGTTGCCTAGGAAACAGATCTTGTTACTTCTGTTTCTTAGAAACGGCTGATCATTGTGATATATATTTGGTCACTATGACGCTAATGATAAGAACCAAGCAATAGCTGCAAATGCATTGCTTGTGTATTTCCTGCTTGCTTATACCACATAACACCTAAACTACCAAGGATCAGGGACTGATATTTTTTTCTTGCATTCAGTACTGGGCAACGTTAAGTAAATCTGCCTCTAGTCATGGGTGATGTTTTGGTGTTTCTATTGGTCTTTGCACTACAATCTTGATACACCAGTGGGATTTAGGTAATTTTAAAATGTTCCTTCCAAATGCATAGATTTGATTCATTGTTGGATGCATTGAGAATTGCTCTGCTGACAAGGCATGTATGTGTGGCCTCAATCAATTGTCTTGATCATGCAATGAATCCTTAGTTTATAAGATGTCTCCGTGCTCATAGCAGATAAAAGGATGATTACTAGTGATTCTCACCACTTTGGAATTTAGTCATTCATGTGACCAGTAGCTCTCCTACACAAATTCTTATTTATTTGACTTGAGTATGAGAAATTTATATTAAGATAATTACTTCCAAATGACAATGTGCAAATTTTAGCTTATATTAGAATAATTTGACCCCGGGCCTGCTGTGCTGGCCCCGCACCCATAGAATGTGGAGATGGCAGTTGAGACTGGGCATGGTGGCACGCACCTGTAATAGCAAATCTTCTGAGGGTGTAAACAGGTGGATCATGAGTAGTGAGTCCAGTCTAGTAGTGAGACCCTGAATGCCCTGTAGACTCTTCCCTAAAATATAAAAATAAAAAGAATAATTAAAAAAAACTATAAACATAAATCACTAGGTTTCATTCCTAGAATTTATGACTCAACTAGATTTAGGGTAGAGCTCAACAATCAGCATTCCTAATGTGTTCTCAGATGAGGTTAATATTATTCATCTACAAAGCATGCTTTTAGAACTACTGGTCAAATTTGTATTTCAAACTTTAAAATGGCTACAAGTCACTTAAGGATCTTTTTTTATATACAAAATTTCAATGAGTAATTCTGGAATAAGATTTGTTGTTTTACATTTTAACAAATTCAGTAAATAATTTGTCTGCATTGATACACTATTTGTGAGGAAAAAATCATTAAAAATAAAAAGAAGAGCTCAAGAAGCCATCTTCAAATTACATAGTCTGGGGTGTGTAGTGTTCTATAGAACAATACCCATAAGTTACCGTCAGTCTTGCAGACAGAAAACAGTTGTATGTTAGAGATAGCTTATAAATTATACAATCAAGATTGCATTTTTTAGTAATTCCCAGATGTTGTATTTATGAGTTCCACATTATAATGTTGCTATGAATCACAGGTAGTGTATATGACACTGGTACATACCAGGAAGGTCCTCCCATCTTAATTTGTGTAAGTGCTCAATATGATGCACTGACAGGAACTAAAGTTCTCAGCCTTTAGCTAGCATAGTTGTACTGGAAAATGCTTCTAAAAATGTATTGTCAATCATTTTTGTATCTGTTTCATCCAGGAAATTTTTTTGAGTGTAATCCTTATCGATTTTACTACAGACTAAAAATTTCATAGCATCCAACATGTGAAACATTATTATGGCATTTTGACCTCTTCCAATCATTAGAAATTTTGATAGCTATTATAGCAATCAAATATTGGTAGTAAACAGCTTTTGGCAACAATGCAGACACATTTGTATTTTCTTTTTTTGGCATACTTAAATAGGATAATTATTATTTGATTTTGAAAGCACTGAGAAAATGAGGATAATAATAAAATATTTAAGAGAAAATAACACTTATTAATAAATTCACTAGAACTTGTATTTTGTTTTATTTTTTGTATTTTAAAAATTTACAATTCATTAAATATTTTAAATTAGGTAGAATGGCAATTTAAATTGTGTGTGTGATATAAATTACAATGTTGTGATGTGATGAAATATAGTTAATGTGATACCAGTTCTTTCCAAACCTTTGAAATAGTTGTTGTTAATTGTCTTTACTGTGTTAATAATATAAATTTTACTCA
This sequence comes from Octodon degus, assembly GCF_000260255.1. Classification (NCBI taxonomy): domain Eukaryota; kingdom Metazoa; phylum Chordata; class Mammalia; order Rodentia; family Octodontidae; genus Octodon; species Octodon degus. Next base: position 9,063,594 of record NW_004524682.1, on the reverse strand, counting down.
TCAGTATTCCAGAGTCAGTAGAGGGTAAAGAAAAGAAAATAGAATTAACATGTGGATATAGATTTATACCAGCCCAATGGAGCTATAAACCTCAACCCCACATGGGTCAATGAACTAGCATTTAAAAGCATTACCAATAAAATAAAACTCATCATTCCAACTACATCTTTTTTTTCCTTTGTGTTTTTGGTATAGGGTCTCATTGTGCAGCTCAGACTCATAGTGATCCCCAGCACTGGGATTACATGTGTGTGACACTACGTCCTGACTCAGTGGAAGGCTCAATGTGCCCAGGGGCAGGGCAGGCACTGCATGTGGTGCTGGGATTGAAACCCTGTTTCGGCGCTTGCCTAAGCAGACTTTAAGTCCACTGAGCTACCCTGCCTGCCCCTTGAACTACATCTTGTAAATATTTTTTGAAAAAATTTAAACTGTGATA
>NW_004524682.1:9052475-9056485 GCF_000260255.1 Octodon degus | reverse complement strand
TAAGTGGCTGCTTCCACAATGCTGGCAGCCTCAGTTTGCTGTAGTTCGATCCCCACAACACTCCAGCCATGCCAAAGTGCCCTGAAGGCATTCAAGGAGCAAAAAAAAATAAAAAAATAAAAAAATAAAACAACATTGAGATATCATCTCACCCTAGAAAGAATGGCTATCAAAATCAAATCATCCAACAACAACAAATGTTGGAGAGGCTTTTTAGAAAAAGGAACCCTTCTCCACTGCTGGTGGGAATGTAGACTTGTGCAATCATTATGGAAATCAGTGTGGAGACTCCTTAGAAAAATTGGACTGGAAATCCCCTTTAAACCACCTATTCCCCACTGGGAATTTTCCCATAGGATCTGAAAACATCATATCATAGTGATAAATGTGTGCCTATGTTTATAGCAGCACAATTGGTGATAGCCAAATCTTGAAAACAACCAAGTTGCCCATCACCTGAGAAATGGTTGAGAAAGATGTGGTACTTTTGCACAATGGAGTATTATTCAGCTAGTAAGAATGGTAAGCTCAAAGCCTTTATATTGAAGTGGATGTTACTTGGACATATAATCATAAGTGAAATAACCAGACACACATGTGTAAATATCGTATAGTTTCCCTAGTATAATAACTCAAAAGAAGAAATACAAGTAGAAAGGTATAAAATAAGTAAAAGGAAAGCAGGACCTCAAGGACTAACTAATCAAGAGAGGGAAAGGAGAAGAGCTAGGAAGCATGAATAAGTCAAGCCATACAGTTATATGGAGAAGATGGGCAAGGAAATTATCCTGAGAATCTTCAGAGGATTTTTTAATCTAGCAGTTAATTGGAAAGATTCTCACCCTGACTAACTATATATACTGATATCTGTGAAATAATCTACTGCACTGCAGATGGTATTTTGTAATATTAGTTTCATGGTTGGAGACCCTTTCATTCTGGTCTTCTGAATATGTGCTGCTTGTCATGATATGCCAGTTGCTGCTATGATGTCTCTCAGGTAGATGGTTGTTCAAAAAGCAGTGGGTGGTGAATGAAAGCAAGAGACAGGAAAAGGAATATTGTGGGACTGCCCTGCTTCAAGCTTTTATATGGCAAGATTTTTGGACTTATGTGTAAACATAAGAAGTATGTAATTCTTTATGCCTGTTTTTAAAATATATTCTAATTTTTAAAAGTTTTTTATCATATTCTGTAGGGATTTAAAGTTCAACATATCAATACTTGAAGAAAAATACCTGTTCCATATTAGGCCTAAGATGTTTGATATGCAGACAGATAGTGAGGTTAAGCTTAACAGCCTGAGTTGTATGGTAATAACAATAAGCTTGTCTTTTGGATGGTGAACAACCTAAGTTTGCAGAGAAAAATTAGAGAAAAAGGAAGGACGCAAGGAAAGCCAACATTTTGACCCTAGCCTTCTAAGGTCAATTAAGACTCAGGACAGATGAGAACTTGTACTGTAACATCATGTAACTCAGTAGTGTCCCAAATTTTCTGATCAAGGAGATTATGGGGCCAAAGAGGAAAGTGATCCATGATGTAGAGTGTGCCTAAGGAGAGTCACATGGAGAGAAAACTTTCTCTTAGGCTTTCACAGAGAGCACATTGGCCAAGCAATGGCCGTGACTCATCCACATGGCTGACACTGAAAACATTCTACAATCTGAGGTACAGGATGTCGGAATAAATCCTGAGAGAATTTCACTGTCCTTATCAGACCCAAATGCTACAACTCTTGTTTCATTGGTACTGCTTTACCTTAGTCTTAACCATCCAGCAGAAAAGTATAAAAACAAAGTATAAGAAGTAAAGCCATGGTGTTATGTTGAGCTGTAGGGGACTCAAGTCAACAATTTCTGACATTGCCAGTCAAGCAGAAGACCCAATACTATCATGGGCTACGAATTCTTTTAGAATAATTTGCTGAGTTTCCATATCTATAATATTCAAACAATGGAACTTAACAGAAAAAAAGGGTATACAGATGAATGTCCATTTTGTATCTGTGTATTCAAAGTTGTTAGGATGGATATATAGCTACATTCTCTTAGTGAATAGAGTGATTTGTTCTAATAGTGTTTACAAATACGATATTATGGCCACATCTTGTACAGCAATTAACCACTAGGAATAATGTATGCAATGTATTAGTTATTGAAACTGTCTTACCAATTTGGTTTGAAAGTGTCTCATTGCTATTTGTTTATGCATAAAATTATGGATAAATAAATGATAAAAAATAAATGAAAATAAAAATAAAAATGGTGATTCCTTAGGTACAATATTCAGTATTTCCTATAATGCTACACACTTTGTAAGATATGAACTGAAAATAGTGATAATATATGAATGGCAATAGAATGCCCATCTCTGATAAAAGTAAACAAAAAGGGGATATAAATGAGGGACCTTTTTGTAGAAAAAATAATATATATATGCATGTACAAAATAGTTAGCATAAATATACAGCTATTTTCTCTTAGTTCAATGAGAAGAAAGTTTTGAACTAATAGTGTTTAGACAAGATAACATGTCTGAGTGGATGCTGCATATGATGAATGTTCTATGTGTCTCCATATACAAAGAAAACAATATGCAATGTATTAATTATTGTAACTGTCCTACTAACCTCTTTTGAAACTCTCTCATTGCTACTTCTTTCTCAATAAAATTAATATAAAAAAGAAAAGAAAAGAAAAGAAAGAAAAATTCAATGACAATAAATATTAATGATATGCAATAAATCTAATAAAGCACGTGAAAACTTTATAAGAAAAATAAATGATCATTAAAACATAATATAAAAAAAACTAGCTGAATGGAAAAACAAATACAGCATGTACCTCTTTTGGTACATGCAATTATCACTTGTGACCAAATTAATCGTCTGATTTAAAATCATTTTAGCCAATGTCTCATAGTGTCCTGATGGAGAGAGACTTAGCCTTTAAAAAAATAATTTATGGAAATTCACTGAGCCAATTAAGAGGCATGAAAGCCAAACACCAATCTTTAAGACACAGACTTTATATGAGTCTTGTGAAGGTAATTTGCTTTGGCCAATAAAGGCTAACAAAAGTACATGCTGTTCGCCAATAAAAGGAGACCAATTATCAAAGTCTGTTACTAAGGGCTGGCCAGATAGCTCAATGGACTGAAAGAGCAGGTGCAGGGACTGGGACTACATCACAGGCATGCTGTGCTGGCCCTGCCCACGAGTGCGCTGAGATGGGACTGAGACTGGATGTGGTGGTGCTTGCCTAATCCCACTGCTTAGGAGGCTGAAAACAGGAGTATCACTATGAGTCCGATTTGTGTAGTGAGACCTTTTAGACCCTGTTTCAAAATACATTAAAATGAAATAAAATAAAGTCTACTACTAATTCCGGTATGTAGTTTGAATGCCAGCAGAGAGGTGAAAGTGTTATTTGTAGATGGATACGTATCAGGATGATGATCAACACATGGCAGATGGTAAGGCTGTTTGATTTTCCACCAGGTTAACAGCTAGGTGAGATCAGATGCCAAGTTGATCTGGCTAGAAAATAATCTTTGGGAATAAAACACAATTATTTATGAACATTTACTTATATTTGTAAATTTTTTTCTAATGTCTTACCTTGAAAATTGTCAAAAATAAAGATTTGCATTAAAATTTAGTTTCTATATATAAATTTGTCATAATAACAAAAATAAGTATTAATTTTACATGTTAATTTTCCATTTCCCTACAAGGTTACATTAACTTACTTCTGCATTAATATTTTTGTGAGCAAGAATAACCTTTTTAATATACTACAAAAATGCTTAACAGGGCTGGGGATATAGTTCAGTGGCATAAGGGACTGCCTAACAAGCACAAGGTGCCCAGTTTGATCCCCGGTGCCACAAAACAAAATAAAAAATGCTCCACCTATTCATGAGTCCATTTTTATATTAATCACATGCTCTGTGCATGTTTATGGTGTCCAAACTACAACAAATAATTTTCTCCTTTATTTAGTTTT
>NW_004524682.1:9046169-9051186 GCF_000260255.1 Octodon degus | reverse complement strand
GTAATTATTATTTATTATTAAACACTACTAATGGAAAAAAAGTTATAAGTATTGTATAAGCATAGTCTGTTGTTTAGAAACAATATGACATTAAAAAAGATTTAAAAACTAATCCACAAAGTTCTATAATATTAGCTATACTTCATTTCTTACTTTAGTGAATGAATGATATTGTATAATGCTGAACATAAAGGATAGAATTTTTGGTGTAGTATATTATATATTCATATCTTTGCTAATAAAAGTCAACTGTCCTTTTACTTACAATTAGCATTAACAGTGCATCAATATAAACGGAAATGATTTATTAAAGTATTACAGAATGAAGACAGAATGACTCAGGGGATTGATTGGTAATGGTAGATGTAGTCTTTTATTTCTAGGTCGCTACTTTAAATTACAACTTGGCAGAGAGTGGAAGCTTTTCAGTGACGTATGGCGCATGGAATTGGGTGGTGATGTCAGTCTTATTTTCAGTAAGTGCTGTCCATTTAGGTTTCAATATTTCAAGGAAACTGAACTTGACTCTATACACTGTCTCCATGGATTCAAAACACCATTATATATACATGCTTAAAATATTCAAAAGAAATTAATGTTACCAAGAATAGAAAAAATATTATCCACGGAAACATTTTCAATATATAGAGATTTTGTGAGACCTAGGAGAGCAAGTTCAACAAGCAGGGAAATAAAAGTGTTAAGATGATTTAAATTAATATGCTCCTTTTGGTTTTACTCCTAATGGCTTCAGTAAATACATTGCTCTTTTAAAGTTAATCGTAACTTATATTAAGATATGTTATAGTAGTAAAATGTTAAATCCCATGAAAACAAGTCACAGATTAAAAGATTAAATTTATATATTTGAAAGAAAAGAGAAATCTTTTAAGCTAAAATAACATTATTTGACAGATAAGTCAGATATATAAGGCTAAAATGACCTTTCAATTTTGTGGTGATGCAAGACCAATATACATTGAAAAGGTAAGTTGCAGGACAAAGGTCTTCAGACTTTGTAAACTATGTCTTTTGTACATTTTCTAATTCCTAGGGGTTGTACAATTTCCTATTATTCCAAGGAAAAATAAAGCAATTCCAAAAAAATAAAATAGGAAGACAGAAGGGAGTGCATAATATTCTCATGATTAAATGTGCATCAAATCTAAAAGCTGCAGTCCTATTGGAACTACTATGTAAATTTAGCAAATTTGTCAAAAAATAGGTTCACGCAATAAATATTTTATTTCTTATTTACAGAGCAGAAATTCAGCAAAACCTTTTTGAAAAAAGTCAGTGACGACTACTGGTCCCAGCCCAGGCTCAGCGTGGGTGAGAACCTCTTCCACCCCCTTGGGACACCCCCCCACCACTCTGCAGCACTTCCTCCACCCCACACTTCGAGTAGGAATTTCTGCTGCATTCCAGGAACTCCCAGACCCAGTCCTAGCCCAGGCCTGGTGAGTGTGTGGGAGAGCTTCCAACTACCTGTGCCAGCAGGACCTATTACTGGTCCCATCCCAGGAGCAGCATGGGTGAGACCCTCTTCCAACCCCTTGAGATGCCCCCCTCCACTCAGCAGAACCTTCCCCACCCCTCCCGCAGAGGAGGACTTTCTGCCTCATTCTGGGATCTCCCAGAGCCAGTCCTAGCCCAAGCCCGATCTGCAACTGAACTTCAGAACCTTCTAAGGTTATAACTGCAAAGAAGATCTACAACAAAGGTCAGAAGACAGTGCTACACAAATGACGAGAAGGAACAAAATGCAACCTCAGAACCCAAGCCCACGCATAACAAGTGCAGAGGACACTAACACAGAACAAATTGTGAATCACACAGCTGAAAGCAGTGAATCAATGGCTTCTGAAATAAAGAAACAGCTGCACAAAGGTATAGAGGAACTCAGATTGGAAATAAAAAAAGAAATCCCTGAATTAATAACATCTGCAGTAAAAAATCAAATGCAGAAACATATGTAGGAAACCCAATGCCCACACAGAACAAGTGCAGATGACACTATCTCAGCTCAAATGCATGAATTAAGATCTTCGATACTAAATAAGCAACAGCAGAAGGTTATAGAAGAACACAGAGTGCAATTCTTTTCTGAAATAAAAAAAGAATTTTCAGAACTCATGACATCAAAAGTAAAGAAGCAACTACAGAAACATAGGGAGGAAACTCAATCTGAAAAAAACACTGCACTAAAAGAATTTATAACTGCTTCTAAAGAAGACATTGATAAAAAAAAATAGAGGATATTAGAAAAATGATGGATTCCTTGAATGGGCAATAGAGGAGAGAAATAGATCCCATGAAGAAGAGGCAAAGAGATATAGAGAAATTAAAATCTCAATCACAAGCTTGCAAAACCATTTAAGTGAAAGTGAAGACAGAGTTTCAGATCTTGATGATGCTGGTGCACCTAGAGAAAAGGTAAGAAAGAATCTCTTAAAAACAATGAGGATGCAGGAAAGAATAATCCATCTCCTGCAAGATGATGCAAAGAAAAACAATGTGAGACTAATAGGCATCAAAGAGAAAAAAGGAGTCAATACAAATGACATTAAAACATATGGGCAGAAGTAATAGCAGAAAACTTCCCAAATATGAGGAAACAATCTGACATTCAGGTAGCTGAAGCATACAGAATGCCAAGTAGCCTCAACCCAATGAAAAACACACCGAGACATATAATAGTCAAGATCCCAGAAATTCAGCACAAGAATAATCTACTGAAAGCAGCTAGAGAAAGGAAGCAGATCACATTCAAAGGAAATCTCATCAGAATTATGGCCGACTTCTCTTCACAAACCATGCAGGCAAGAAAAGCATGGAGCAGAGTACTTCAAGTCCTCTATGAAAAGAAATTCCAGCCCAGACTACTATACCTGCAAAACAAGTTCAAGTTTGATGGAGAAGTGAAATACTTTCAAGTTTGATGGAGAAGTGAAATACTTTCATGACAAAAGCAGCTAAAGAATTTCATGATGACAAAGCCCACCCTACACAGGTGACTGAAAAATGTTCTAAAGAGGGACCAAAATCATCAGAACTTCATGAATGACATCAGAAGCAACCAACTAAATAGGACAAACAAACACAGGAGAAAAAGGAGTAAACGACAAAAGATAAATAACATGTCAGTCGTAAGTCAATGCATTTCAATTCTAACCATCAATGTAAATGGACTCAATTCAGCAATGAAGAGAAATAGACTGGCACAGTGGATTCGGAAACAAAATCCAACATATGCTGTATACAAGAAACCCATTTAACTCATAAAGACATTCATAGGCTGGCAGTCAAAGGATGCAATACAATACTACATGCCCCAGCACCTCAGTAAAAAGCAGGTGTAGCAATTCTGTTCTCAGACAGTCTCAATGTCAAACCAACGATGATCAAGCAAAATAAAGAAGGCCACTATATACTGGTTAGGGGAAAAATTCAAGAGGAAGAGGTAACACTCATAAATATGTATGCACCAAACAAGGGAAGCCCAACGATATAAAGCAAATCTTAATGAACATGAAAAATCTAATATCCAAAACCACAATTTTAACAGGAGCCCTTAACACACCCTTATCTCCAAAAGACATGTCCACCAGAGAAAAACTTAGCAAAGAAATAACAGAATTGAATCAGAGCTTGAAACAAATGGACTTGGAGGACATATATACAGAATGTTCCACCCAAACACAGCTGCATACACATTTTTCTCAGCTGCACATGGGTCATTTTCTAAAATAGACCACATAATGGTCAATAGGTCATGCTTAAGTATATGTAAGAAAACAAAAATCATCCCATGAACATTATCTGACCACAGTGTAATGAAACGAGAAATAAATGACAAAAGAAACCAGAAAAAAGCCTTAATTACATGGAAATTAAATAACAGCCTACTCAGCAACCAAGGGGTCATAGATGAAATTAAACAAGAAATTCAACAATATCTACAATTCAATGAAAATTCAAGCACTACTTATGATAATTTATGGGATATGATGAAAGTAGTTCTCAGAGGGAAATTCATAGCTGTGAACTCACACATTAGAAAACAGAAGGGGAACAATAAATGCCCTAATGCTGCACCTTCAACAACTAGAAAAGGAAGAGCAAATCAAACCCAGAGCCTGAAGACAAGAGGAAATCATAAAGAATAGGGCAGAAATTAATGCAATTGAGACGAAGAAAACAACGAATTAAAAAAGCAAAAAAGCTGGTTCTTTGAAAGATTAAATAAAATCAAAAGGCCCTATCTTACCTCATCAAAAAGAGGAAAGAAAAAATTCAAATACAAGCAATAAGGAATGAAAAGGGTGTAATTACCACAGACCCAGTGGAAATTCAGAAGATTATCAATAGCTACTTTGAGACTCTTTACTCTCACAGAATAGAAGACACAGAAGAAATGGACAGATTCCTAGAAAGGGACAAATTACCACAAGTGAATCGACACGATATAACCACTCTCAGTAGCCCAATAACAGCCAATGAAGTATGAGATGTAATTAAAAACTTACCGGCAAAGAAAAGTCAAGGTCCCGATGGATTCACAGCTGAATTCCGCAAGACATTTACAGAAGATGCAGTCCCTATACTCCTGAAACTCTTCCATGAAATTGAAAAGGAAGCAATCCTCCCAAAATCATTACTGGAGGCAAGTATTATACTGATACCAAAACCAGGGAAAGATGCAACTAAGAAAGAGAACTACAGACCGATCTCCCTCATGAACATAGATACCAAAATCCTTCACAAAATACTAACAAATAGAATATAGCAAATCATCAAGAAGATCATACACCATGACTAGATAGGATTCATCGCAAAGATGCAAGGATGGTTCAATATTTGAAAATCTATAAATGTAGTACACTATATCAGTAGAGTGAAAAATAAAACCCACATGATCATCTCCATTGATGCAGAAAAGGCTTTTGACAAAGTGCAACACTCATTTATGTTCAAAGTCCTACAGAAAATTGGAATAGATGGCCTCTACTTCAAT
>NW_004524682.1:9007845-9040792 GCF_000260255.1 Octodon degus | reverse complement strand
TTTATTCTAATTTTTTTTGAAAACTATTTTCCTTTAAGACAAAACTTATAATGATAAAAAAGCCTTTTAACTTATATTTTAATTAAATATATGTTCATGTGGTAACATATATTATGTCCTCTATTTTGATTTCGCTGTCATTATTAAGGACTAGGAAAGCTATAGATAATCACTGACTGTATTTTAATGACATTTTATTGAAAAGATATTAAATTTAATTCTAATATTCACTTAAATTTTAAATGAACATATACAGTCTCTTTGTTCATGTATAAATTATAGCATGTCAACTTGGAGTTCTTTTGTAAAGCTTATATTATTCATATTAATTGTTACTGTTTAGTAAAAAAAAAGTGTTTCAATTCACAAATTTGAAAGTATAATCTGTCTCATCCTTTATTTCTGTTACTCCATCTCTATTTCTACAATCAAACATGTACATCTACCATATTGTAAAATTTTAGTGTTAAGAAATAAACATAAAAAAGTTTCCATGAAATTACTTCTTAGTTTATTTTCATAATAACTGCAGCAGCACAAAGTATACTTTCTGATTATCCACTGTAAATTTTTATTTAAATAGATTTTTTATTTATTCATTTATTTACTTTTTATATTTAGTACAAGGTCTAGACGGTCTTACTACGTAGACTGGACTTGTCTTTATCTGCCTGTGTTCACCCTCAAAAGTACTGGGATTACAGGTACGTGCCACTACGTCCAGGCTCAATCACTGTCTCAGCATGCTCAGGGGATGGGACCAGCATGGCAGGCCCAGGAATCGAACCCCTGGCCCCTGTGTCTTCCTAAGCAGTTGATTTAATCTGCTGAGTTATTTGGCCTGCCCTTATTTTTGAATATTAATAGTTCATACACAAATAAGTAAATGTTATAGTACTATAATTCAGTAGAAAGAATATTATTCAGCTAAGCTTTTATGGTATAAACATACATAGAACAAATATGTTATAATAGGCTTAGATAAAAGGATTCTAGCTGGGCAGGTTGACAGGAGAGGGGTTATGAGTTCAAGACCAGGATGGTCTACGTAGCGAGACTTAATCTCAAAATGATTAAAAGTGATCTGAATTTTTTCTCTTTTTCCTCTAGTAAAATTTTGTTGGAGTTTATTATTATTTAGTTGTATACTCTCTTATGTACTGGAAGAAAGTTAAAAATCTGACAAAATAGCTTCATTGATAGCCATATTTATCGTTGTGTACCATTTGTGCTAAAATTTAATCTTGTGACTCCAAGTTTAATATTCGAGTCAATCTGTGATGGGTTGTGAGCTCCATGTGGCTCCAAATTCTATGGCACCTTGGTGGTAGCTCCAATGGCCTCTGTCTTAGGCTGACGTTGTTCCCTCTTTGCAACTTTCCTTAGATGGTCCATGTTTCTGGATTTTTCAAAATTCTGGGGTTTCCTCTGCACTGTCGGCTTCTCACACAGCTTCATGCACTGTACTCCCAGTGGCACACTGCCAGACCTCCCAAACCTTCTTCTGAAATGCAGGTGGAGGCCTTCTTAACCTCACAGCTACTGCATGTATCTAAAACCAATGTCATGCGGATGATACAAAGGTCAACTGCCAGCTGAACAGTAACCAGGTTTTTTTTTTTTTCTCTTGGCTATAGGGGTCAAGTGCCTGGATTGCTCATCACTCTGGCCCTGTTTCAAAGGAACAAATTCTCTATGCCAGGACCATTTGGGAACCTGGTGTGACCCCTGCCCCCACTTTCATTATGGAACCTGGTGCTCTGCAGCTTTCTCCTCACAACAAAGCCTTTCATGTTTGCAGTTTTGAGGCTGGAAAGGGCCAGAGACTTTCACAGCGGACTGCTGCTTGTGATACCCTCAGGTGATCTCTTCAATTCTCTTGTTTCTTCTTAGCAGCGTCCATCCTTTCAGATCTGTCTTTGCAGTCCTCAGCCTTATTGGTGCTTCCTTTCTGGCAAAACTCACATTCTAAGTCATCCTTCTGAGTTCTTGATTCTGAACATAATTCTGACCAAAGCACCCAACAATACACATGTCACTGACTCAATACTTGGCTGTCTTCAAATTTCTTTTGCAAAAGTAATCAGTCCACTGTGCATAATCTCAGTGTCAGGCAAAGTTTTGAACATGAAAAAAGTGCAGACAAACTTTCTGCCAAACCATAACACACATCATCTGGAGTCCAACAAAAAATGTGGTGCTTTTTCCCAGCAGAAACATCCCTAGCATGGTCTTTACAGGTAGCATTTCTATCAGCATTCTGATCTTCTGAAGTATGGCCAGAATCTCCCACACAAAACAACTGAAGGTGTTTCAGAGCTTCTGTTTAAGGCAGTGTCTCTGAATCTTTCCTATCTCCTTCCATAAGCCATCCCCAAAGGCTCTTGAAAGACATAGTCAGGTACAGGTTTAGTAAGGACCCCATTCCTGGTTCTAAATTTTGCCCAGGTTATTTTTCTTTCATTGCTATGACAAAACAACCAGCACCCAAAATTAAGGAAGGAAAGGTTTATTTAGTTCACAGTTAGTGGAGGTTTCAGTCCATACTTCACTGGCTTGAAGGCAGAGTGGCACAGAAAGTAACAAGCACACAAAAGAATATTTAGGGAAAGAATTGTTATACTTTCTTATCCAGGAGGAGATAGGAAAGATTCAGAGACACTGCCTTAAACAGAAGCTCTGGAACACTTTTGGCTGTTTCGTAGACCAGAATGCTGATAGAAATGCTACCTGTAAAGGGCAGTGGTAAAGGGCAGCACTTTATGCTGGCAGAAAAGTAGTAAAGGGCACATGAGGAGCAATGGGGTCAGCAGCTAGCAAGCCTCTCTCCCTTGTATTGTAGGTGATTAGCCTATAGGTGTGTAGAAGTTACACCCATAATCTCTGCATTGGATGCTGAACTAGTCACAAACTGTAGAAGCTTCACCAATGACTACAAGAGGCTTTGGGAGGACAGCTGGATACAAAGTATAACAATTCCTAACCTAAATATTCTTTTGTGTGCTTGTTACTCCTGATTGTCAAATTGGGTGCATTAAGAATCTCGTGGAAAGGTGGAAGGATTGCATGGTTTTTGAAGTGCTTGATGAAAAAAGCGCAGAAAAACTTTCTGCCAAATCAGTTGTTTGGACTGTAAGGATGGGGAGCCTGTTTGGAGCAACGAGTGAGACACACAGGACTGTGACCTCTGCTCTGCCCCTCTCATGCTTTCTCTATGCTCTGTCTCCTGGGCACCAGAAGTAAGCAGCTGTTCTTCATCAGGCCTCTCTTCCACAAGGTGTTGACCTTAGATCTAGCACATGTGATGAAATGAACCTTCGGAAACTGTCATCAAAATAAACCACTATGCATTTATGATACAAGTGTTAAATAATTTTATTCCAGAAATGAGAAAACTGACTAATACAATTGAAGTGCCTATAACACAGATTATAAATAAGCCCACAAATTAGCTCCAGAGGCTGACTGCTAGAATCAAATCATTAAATTTTGAAGAACTTTGTAAAATCAAGGAATCAATAAGATTATCGAAAGAAACATGTTTTTGTTCTTTATATGATAAAACCAACTTAATGGTAACATATGAAAATTTGTGTGACCTAGAACCAACAAACTACTGTAATGTATCAAAATATGTGGAACACCAAACAAGTAAGATTTTATTCTCTTTCTACAAGCAGAAGATAGGAAAGCTACATTATTATGGAAGCAAAACCAAAATGAAACCAAAGTGAAAATGTTTCTGAAAATTTATGACACCAAGAAGTAATTGCATGCCAGTAGATCTCAGCTGACGCTTACCTAAACTTCTGACCTCCACCTTAATATAGTGGCCAAGTGCAGCAAACATAAAATGAAGCACGTCATCAGCAGATTGATCCCATTAGTATGGTCCATTATAAGGAAAGGTTGGAAGCAGATCAAGGTCTGAACTCTTCCAGACTTTACATTTCTATTTCCCTCAGTGAGCTAAAAGAATCAGGAATTTTCTTCTTTCTATTTTTTAGAAAATTATTTTTCTTTTTTATTTCTGGGCATATTTTATTAGTGTTTGTGCTACACTATGATCACATTCATCATGAGTAGTTGGCATTTAAACATAATACATCTTCATTATTTGCTTCTTCTCTACATCTCCCTCTGCAACTCTCTATTTTTAGATCCCCCTAACATTTGCAAAAATATCTCTCTCCCCATTTTCAATTATGTAATTTTTGTTTTGATCCTTATATTATTTATACTTCACAGTTCTTATATAAGAGCAACCATGTGCTCTTTACAGTTATATTTTTAAATACATCATTAAAAGTCTTTTGTGGTCTTTTTTGAAACCCCATTTTGATAGATGTGCCCCTGGTTTAGTCACCTTACTCAACAGTATCTGGATATAAAGGAGTGAGTATTGCTGGAAGCAGAAAAATATTAGCAGAGTTCTTGAAAATAAAAACATAAGAGCTTTCCATGCGTGTTGTTCAGGGCTTTTATCATTCATCTGTAATATAATAACTCCCTGCTAACACTTTCACCCCACCAGGGAGTTTTAAAAGTTTCCAGCCTTTGTGCAGTTATTCACTACTGCTTGAGTGGCTCACAGGGAAACTGTCATCACAGCTTGTTGTGGGTGGTAAGGCAGCTCTGTGGGTACAGCTATCTACCTTCAGTTCAATGGAGAGGAAAATGAAAACCTCATTTGACCTTAGGCCTGTACATCTTTTGATTCAGTTAGTAGAAACACTTCATGGGTACAAAGAGGATATATAGGTAATTTATAAACCTAATAACTTTATCCCAGTGGAGCTATTGCGAATTGATTAGAACTCAATGAAAGGGTAAATAATTAGCACCATTACAACATTTATGGAAACCAACTGGCAGTTAATTTAAATAAACTTAGTATTATTTTGTAATTGTTGTGATGAGTCAAAACTCAAACTGAATCATTAAATCAAGTAGCTTATGAGCTAGCATATCCACTTCTAATATCAAGTGAGTAATAAAATATTTTCATTCTGTTCCCCAAAAGATGACATTAATATTAAAAATGAAATAACTATAAAATTTTGTTACTCCGGGTATTGTTTTCAATTAAATATTTCAGAAGCATTTTAATTATTCTTTTTAATTTGACATTCTTTTATGCTTAAAAGAAAATTACTTTGTGATAGTTTCTCCTAGCTGTGACAATATAACACAGAATAACAGAAGTATTTGTTTTGGTTTATATTTTCCATGGTAAGCTGGCTCCACTACTTTCAGGCCTTTGGTTATCCAGTTCAAAGTGCCCAAAAAGCAGTGGGAGATGGAAGGAACTTTGGAAAAATCAGGTCACAGATAGTGTCTTACAAGACCAGGCCCTAGGATACACACTCTTAAACTAGATCCCATCACCTAAGTTCCACCACAATTATCAGCTGATAAAGTCAATCCATTCATCATAACCCAGTCAACTTCCAAAAGTCCCACTGTTGAACATCACTGTACTGTGAACCAAGACATCAGTGCATATAACCAGGGAGACTGTCCAGATGCAAACCAGAAAATACTCCAAAGTAACACCATAAGAATGTTGAGATATCATACCAACTGGTATTTTCAAGTAAATCTTTACGCATGCAACCATGTATTTCTACTCTGCTATCTGCTTCACTTAAAAATGGTATTTAATGCTGTTTTCAGCCTCTATTTTCTAATGCTGTTTCCTTCCCAAATGTTGGATACTTATTGAAAAGTAGAATTGTGATGAAATATGAGATGATCTTTCAGTTTCTATTGCATGGGAGAATAAGTTGATACATTGCCAAGAATGGATACCAAGATGTAAGAGAAGGTAATATTTCCAGATAAGATATGGGTCAATGAATTAAGTCTGAAGTAACACCAAACTTGGTTTTAGGTTTTTTGTTTTATTTGTTTGTATTTTGTTCAGGGACTCACTACGCAGCTTGGACCAGTAGTGATCCTCTTGTTTTCAGCCTCTGCAGAGCTGGAATGACAGGTGTGCTGCCAAGCCCAGACTGGGGCTGGAGTTCAGAGCACCCTGGGGGCGGGGCAGCAGGTCACGTGGTGCTGGGGACTGAAGGCCGGCCCCTACACCTGCCTAAGCAGGCGTTTGGTCTGCTGAGCTGTCCTGTCGGCCCTCTCAAACACGGTTTTGATGGACATGCACCCATATGAAAGTATGCTATGTCAGTGTGGCAGCAAACCAGCGTCGTGGGGATCCTAACACAAAGATGTGCCGCTCTTGGATGGACATTTTCAGTCCTGCTTAACCTGAAATGTCTCTATTTTTTTCTTCCCTAGTGCCAAGTCTTCCCCCTATCAACTCCTGGTAAGATACTATAAGGCCATACATACAGGTTCTACCCACATCCCAGCCAGATAAATTCTTTATCTCCTTTCTTCTTCTCTGAGGGTCCTTTCTTCTCTACAATAGTCCTCCCATGCCAAACAATAATGGATATCTTTACTTCTCTCCCACTTCACTTTTGTGAAGACAGAGGAAGGAAACTTACATTCTTTTATGTTTCATTCAATGTTCAGAATATATTTATATTAATAACTTTTCATAATTTAGATGTTTTGTTTATACTACAAAAATTCTTATTTAACTGAATATCTCGAATTGTATTTGCTAAATCTGACAACCTTATGTGGGTAAATGAAAAAACTTCATAGTACACCTCCTATGATCAGGTCTTCTTCAGGGATTTTTTTTCATTTTCAATCCTCTAATGGTCATCTTTTTAAGAATACCAGGTTTACATCTTCTAAATTACAAGAGACTGGGGCAACATACTGATAGGGCATCTATGTTACACTTCAATAAGATCTATATGTGTACAGCACAGTTTGAAATTACTAATGATAAAATAATAAAGTATCAGAATTGTGTAACTATGAAACATTAAAAGAAAATATTCCTCAAATGTTTTCCAAAATTTCCAAGCTTTTTTATTTTCTTTGTTGGTGCTTCAGTGCTTCAAACAACTTGGCTCCTTATCACATTGCTTTGTTTTACTTTTAAATACAGAAAATTCATTTGATCAATTGCTATCATAAATTTTATAATTTTAACTGACTATGTATTTTAGGACACTCTTCCCAGTACTTGTTGAGATCCGTGAAGTTTATATTTGTAGTCATATGGAAAAATTATGAAATCTCATGGATTAATTCCAATTTAGCACTTCCAGTGTAACATATGGTGAGAATAACGACACTAAGGCCTATTTATACATATGGGAAGCCGTGGGATCCTAAGCCCAGTTGCAGTGCTGGTTAGCTGCAACAAATGCTTCAACCTGGGATTTATTAATTGGTGAAGAAGGAAGTGGCTTGAAGATGAATGACTGTGAGAATGATAGAAAATAGGTGAGTGCTGCAAACTGGGCAGGTAGGAGGCTTGAAATCACCTCTACAATATGCAGAAAGAAGGTTATGTAGAAAGAGTAACTTGTACATCACAATTGATGTAGTATCTATTGTTTTCAGGCTGGTGTTTCAGTTGTGATGAGTAATCCTTCATGCCCTGGGATGTTATAGCCTCCTATCTTGAGTTTCAATACCAGACAATAGTGTGGAGTATGGCTCTCCAATTTGCCTGCCTGGATCCCACAGTGGAGCTAAAATGGATCCAGAGAAACACTGCCCTATGGACTTAACATCAAAGACTACACATCAGCACCTCAGCCAGACTGATGCACATTGATTGAAGCCAATTGAAGGGATAAGGAAAGGTCCTAGCCAGCTCTGTACTTATAAATACATGGAAATAGGGCCAGGCTCAGCCAAAATGGAGACAATTGTTGCTCCCTGAAAGACCCAAGTGGTCCTCTACATATGTGATTTCACAGTACATCTATCATGATGCCCAGTTCCTAGTGTCTGACTATCAGCCAATGAGTCAATAATGGGTCCTCCACTACCTTCCAACAGATATTGCCAGCCATCATTATTACAGTATTTTTTTAAAAAAATATACTATTACATTCTGGTTCACAAATTTCCCTCAGTAATTACAAATATTTTAAAAATAAAACTGGATATAAATATCCCCAGAAGGGCTGACCAAATAGCTCAGCAGATTAAAGTGCCTGCAAGCAAGCACAGGGGCTGGGGGTTCAATGCCCAGGGCTGCTGGGCTGGCCCTGCCCCTGCAGTGTGCTGAGACAGCAACTGAAACTGGGCATGGGGCATGTACCTGTACTCTCAGCTCTTGGGATGCTGTAAACAGGTGGATCACTACGCGTACGATCTAGTAGTGAGATCCTGAACACCCTGTAGACCCTTCCCTAAAATACAAAAAAATGAAAAAACAAAAAACAAAGAACCAACCAAAAAAAGTAACAACAAAAAAATCCTCCAGAAGAGAAACAATAAATACTTTTGTAAATTTGATCTACAGATTCTTTCCTCAAGTAATATGTGACAAATCAATATACAGCATAATTTGTGACACCCAGACCAACGAATTTTATAGTACTGCGTTCTCTTCTAGGGAGCCAAAAAGCAGAGAAAAAAATAAGAGTAAGGTTTGGCCTTTTGTGGTTTTCAAATACTCAGAAGTTTTACATTCAGTTTTAAGATCTTTTGATATCATTATATTTTCAGGTGAATGACCATAGAAATTCCATGGTAAAGTAAAAATTGAGACTAAATATAATTTATGAAGCCAAACTCTGAAGGTATTTTATTAAAAATCATGTATTTCTTACTTCTGATGCTTAGCATATCTACAATGACTCATTCTTGCACAGATTTCTAGTACTGCACTGTGTTCTTGGCTCTGTCTTTTAGGTCTGTTATAGTGAAGCCTGAAGTGTCTCATTTGTGCTTCCTGGAATAGAGTTGTCATATGCAAAAACAGAAATGTACAGTAAGCAGGGGGGGTGGGTACAGTATGCTGTGCAGTGGATCACATGAGCATATGAATCAGACAAGATGAAATTAAGGCATTATTTTTACATTCATTAATTTAGTCTTAGTTGAGTTACTTTTTGGTTGTTGAGGACTTGAATATTGAGGTTGAGCTGTACAAAAGAATATTTATTAACATTTATATAAATTCAAATTATGCTGCATTATACACAATGTATTATTTATAGTAACATATTTCATATATCATTTCAAAAAGCACCATTAACCATTTACGCACTTCAAAGAGCTTCTGAAATAATGAATCAAACTTTTAAAGTTTAGATATTTTTAAAAGTAACTGAACCATTGTTTGTTTATATTGCAGTATGTGTGGGTAAAGAGAAATCCACTTTGAATGGTCCGAGGCAGTGTTTATCACCTTGGTATGATGGATATTTCACTATGGATGTTTATGCAGTGCAAGGCTATTCTGACCATTATGGTTTGCAAGAAATCTTCCTGGTTTCTACCCTGTAGCTGCCAGAAGAAATATTCTCATAACCTTCTGCAAATTGTATAGATTCACATTTTATAGATTCAGACACCATTACCTAACACGTATCTGGCAGTTTGGGTGTAATTCAGAATAGTTCACTGTCTTGTATTCTACTTCACACTTATATTTTCCTTAGCCCTTGGGAACATGGTTCTATTGACTAGCACCATATTTTTACTTTTCCTAGAATGTTGTGTATCTTAAGTCTCACAGTGTGTTGTCTTTTCAGATTGATTTCTTTCATTTAGGAGTAGGAATTTAAGTTTCCTCAAAGGAACTGAGGGATCATGAATATTTTGTCACTCAAAATAATGTCTTTTCTAGCACCTACTATGTATCAATATCCATTTTTTATATTACTCCTCTGTTCTTGTATATTGTTTACTTTATCCTATATAGTCTTTAAGATATTAACTATATTTGCATTAAACTGCCATTTTTGTAATTCCAACATTCCTGCATTGTTCTGTAAGTTCAAATTTTGTCATGTAGTCTGCTTTGTAGGATTTTTTATAGTCAAATGTATTTCATAAAAGGAAATTCAATAAATGTGTTTTTAGAATATGGTGGTAAGTTGTGGAAGGATAAGATGACTTTATGGTCTATAAGGACGCTTGGTGTGGTCCCAAAGAAAAAAAGCAAGCAGATTTAATCAATAAAGAAAAGAGACAAAAGCTGAGGTCTGGAGGAGGCTTCTTCATGAGCAGGAGGACTGAACAACAGTATGAACATTTATTCATACTCTTGTAAATTTAGCATCACAACATACAAGGTTGCCTAGTGATTAATTACTGAAATTGTCCAGGCAGGGTGCTTTTCTCAAGACTGAAGTAACTTGATCCCATTAAACAGTCTGACCTTGTCATGTCTCCATACATATGATCAACTTCCAGCTTCAGCTACTTCCAATAATAGTCTTCAAACACGTTGCAAACCTGTGCTGCTGAAGTGTGAGATGCTCAGGTGTTCCCTGAGCCTCCAAGAGGCTCACCCTGATCTCCATCCAAGGACAAGATGGCTGGGGTGGAGTGGTTCCCTCACTTCAGGACAGGTAGGCTCTGAATAAAACCTATGGTCTAGACTGAGGTAAAATCATTGCCTCTGGAAACAGGCAATGCTAGGAAGAACAGAATGCCTGGAGTGTTATAGAATGTTTTTCCCCCTCACTCCCTTCAAAATGAAGTCAGGGGCTGCTCTATCACAGCTACTGACTGAAAATCTCAAAATTGTGCAGACGCCATAAGAATGAATCTGCACGGGTTTTTAAGCCTTAAAACTTTTCTTCACTAAGCCCCCTGCAAGGTGTAAATCACAGTTTGTGCTTTCACAGCCTGCCACTCTTTCGAGCAGGGGTTTTGCTTGTGAGTTTAGATTCTGCTTTGGTAATTTGTAATTGCATTATGGTAAGTTGTAATTATCTGTTGGTTTCTCCAATTATGGAGAAATTTGCTATATTATCTCACTTTTCTTGACAGATGAAGGAAGAGTTGATATTTTTGTTTTTGTTTTTTTTAATTTGCCAGCTTTTTATGTTAGGGAACAAGATTTCTAAACTTTGCATGCTGGATAGGAAAATGAGGATTTAGGATTCTAATAGCTTTTAAATGTTAATATTTGTTTTATAATATAAACATTCTTTTTTCATGAATTTAGCTGTAGGAGACATTAAGCTAAATCATCATGATTTCTGCATTTTTATTTATTCATAACCTGTAAATATATTTCTCTTCAGTGCTCCATGAAAAGCTATTTATTTTCCTGTAGTGGAGAGAATTACATTTTATTTACTAACATTCTAAAAATGTTAAATTGCTATAATTTACAAACAGTAGTTAATTTTCCTTTCATACTGTGTAGGAAATATATGTCATTAAAGCACTTTAATAAATTAAATGCTAAAGGATTAAGAGCATTGATCAGCATGAGATCTACTTACGACTATTTTAAAGAATAGTTATAGAATGGCACTATGTTTTAGAAGTTCAATTACAATAATGTGACTGAATTAAAGTAAAATTGTGAAATTATGGTAGCACATGTTTCAGTATGGATATAAAATTATTTCAAAATATTTATACTAAGTAAAATGACTAAAATGATCTAAATATTTCAATAAAATGTGAATATATAACTTGGGTAAACACTTGTCTGCTTATTCTCATTTCTTTTGAAATTAACACACAGGATTATAATTTACTTGAAAATATTCACATGTATTTACAGGCTGTTATCAACTGCTTTTCTCAAATTAAAAAAATAAAAACAAAACACAAAGTATATTTTGCTTTTAAAGCTCTTTCAGCAATTAAATTCCTTATTTTTTTTAACTTGGAAATTTTCAAAGTTGGCATTCCATGTTTTCTAAATTTTACGAATTGTTGAAAAGCCAATGTTTAAAATAATAGTTTGTTTAAACAAATGCCTACCAAGCTGTCTATTTTTTTGTCCAGCTTAGCCTGCCCTTGAGGTAGGGCTGGTGCATCATGTGTTGGAGGGGATTGAATTGCGGTCCCTGAACTTGCCTAAGTAGGTGCCTTATGTATTATTATTATTATTATTATTATTATTATTATTATTATTATTACTGTGTGCGTATGTGATAACAGGGATTGCATTCAGGCCCTTGCACATACCAGGCACAGGATTATTCTTCTGAGCTATGTCCCTGGCCCAGCAGATGCTTTACATCACTGAGATGTCTTGCTGGCACCCACAAAAGCTTTTTTTTTTTCCCTCTGTACCAGGAATCAAACTCGGGACCTTGTGTTTGCCAGGCAAGTGCTTATGCCACTATATCCGCGGTCCCCCTAGCTATTTTTTTTATGTAAAGAGAACATGAATTTGTAATCATATAACTGTTTAAATTAAAATTGAAATTAAAAAAGAAAATATTAATTAGAGGGAATTTAAAAAGCTGCATGACAGACCAAAAGTAAAATATAACATTAAGTTAAAATGATTATGCAAATACATTCCTTTTATCTTCACAAAGGCAGTTAGGTTGTTATATCAAAGTGGTGCTATATAAAATCCTGATACTCTAAAATATGTATTTAATCTATTAAATATACATGTATATTTTATATGATCATCTTGGCATGTGCACATGGTAATGATAAAATTTGGAATTAGTACTAGATATCCAGTTCTAAACATTTCAACTTGCACATTGAAAAAAATAAAATAGGGGCAGGGGAGATACCTCAGTGGAATAAGCGCTTACCCGGCAAGCTCAAGGACCTTAGTTCAATCCCTGGCTCTGAAAAAAAAAAAAAGAAAGAAAGAAAGAAAAAAATAAAATATTAGGGTATATATACATAGTATCTATATAATACACATTGCGCCACAGAATCCAGTTGACAAAACTTATTTACATTTGATTATGAAAGAATTTATAAATAAAAATATTTTTCAGATATCTATGCTATTTAAAAGTGAAAGTTATTGAAGATAATTTCTTTATCTGTTAATGCCCTTTAGAATTTAGCCAAAAATACCACATACAACTATACAGACACTATATTACCTATGTACTTAAAGTAATCAGTTTCAAAATGAAAGTAAAAAAGCTAACACAAAGTAAAAAATATGTGAAACATTTCAAAATTAATTTGATAAATATATTTCTCATAAGGGGAGATGCTATAATATTCTCCTAGGTGAAATTTAGTAAATACATTTAATTAATGTACAATTTATTATTTTATATTGTTTTATAAGTTCTGTTTTTTTTCTTTTGCCAGGTACTCAGTTGAACTTTTATTTATATAAGCTCAAAGCACATGTGTGCACAAGGATCACAGGTGATTGGAATGTCTCTTTTTTCATAGTACCTATTTATATTTCTAAGTTTATTATTACTTTTTAGATAGATATAATAATCACATTCATCATAGAGAATTTGTACCTGTACATGATATATCTCGATGTTTTATCCTCACCACTTACCCTCCCTGGTTCGAACCCTCTCACTCTCTTTATTCACAAAAGGATTGGCTCCAGTATTTCCTTCTTTTCTCCTTACCCCTCCCTCATTCCTCCTGCCATTTGAACATTTTCCTCTTGTTTCACAACATAGATCCTATTTTTTGTTTATCCATTGATATGTTAGTTCTCCGATTTTGCACAGTACACTTGGTTGTACCTGCAAGAATATTATTTTTTAATCTATAATTACTTAGAAGATGCTGCATTTCTTATGAGCTCAATGTATTTGTACCAAATGGTTTTTGGTAGCTTACTTGGAACATTACAGCGACTGAAACTATATGCTAATTTGAATGGCAAAATTATATAACTAAAAATTTCTTCGTATTAATCCCAGCCTCTCACATGCTGGGATTACAGGCATGTACCACTATGCCAGGGAATGATTTCTTAAAAACTGTAAGTATAACATTATAAAACTAAATAATATACTAAACTGCAAAACAATTCCAAATAAGTCTGCAAATGAAGTCTTTCACAATATATTCTCTTCAGGATGCTATTAAGTTGATGTGAAGCACATAAAGATAATTGGAAATTCCCTATGCATTGAGAATTAAGAATCTGTAGCTAGTTGATTGATAAAAAATAAATTGTAACATAAATTACAAAATTATTATAATTGAATAATAAAACAAATGTTATTGGAGTCATTAGTCAAATAAATGATGAATGAGGGAAACCAAGCCATTTCTACAGATGCTGAAAATGAAGGAAAACTATGAGGCAAGGACTCTTTTATGAAATCAAAACAGAGGCAACAAGGAATCTCAAAAACTGGAAACGAATAAAATAGAAATGAAGATAAACAGGGCTGGGGAGATGGCTCAAGTGCAAGGGCCTGAGTTCAGTTGCTGGTTCCACCAAAAACAGAAAAAAAAAGAAAAAGAAAAAATAGAAGAAGTTCTTGGATCATTAAAATAGCTAGATTTCTTTTGTTATGTGGGGATATTGGACATTTCTTAACTCTCAAATTAAACTCTCAAATCCAGATTTTAAACTGTAAGTTTCATTCAATTGATGTTATTTTAAAAGATCACTCTTTGGTTTTTTTGTGCATGTAGCACCTGGGATTGCACTTGTACTTGCACTTGCCAGGCAGGTGCTTATGCCACTTAGCTATAGCTCTGGCCTTAAAAGATTACTCTCTCATGTAAATCTAAAAATTAACAAATTCTAAGTAATTAAAATTTATAAACATTATCTATAACTACATAGTAGCAATATACAGCTTTATTAAACTCTAAAAGAACTGAAGGGCCACAAAAACAATTACATATATCAGACAGAAGACTTACCTTAGTATTTAAATATCTTTCACAAAAATAACAATGCAAAATAAAAAATAATTGTATAATATTATACAATGATATATATTTGTCTTTGTCTTTCCTTTTTTCTTTTCTTTTCTTTTTTGTCTATCTTTATTAATTTTGTTTCAATCTTTTGGAAACAGAGTTTCACTATGAAGTTCAGGCTGACCTTGAACTCACTTTGTGCCTCAGGCTGGCTTCAAACTCTCAGTGAGCCTCTTACGTACTGAGATTACAAGTGTGTACTACTACACCCAGCTATGCATAAGTATTTCAACAAATAAAAAATATAACTTGGTATATTTACTCTCTTTATTAGTAAAAATAATTAAAGTTACAAATAATATGAACCCAAAAGTTAACAAAAGTAAACTGAAAACTAGCCTGTAAGAAATAAACTTTTGTTAGACAGTGAAAGTAGATAAGGACAACAATTGGGACAAAATGAAATATTATTCCTTTATAATTTTAATCAAGAATCCACCAATTTTATAAATTTTGTGGAAGAATCAAATGTTCTCTTTCATTATTTTTCCCGAGTGCATGTATATTTTCCATTTCATTAATGTATTCCATTATCTTCATTTTTTTTCCTTCATTTCTTCCATGTGGTAAAATAATGAAGTCTTGGGTAGACTTGAAAACATTAGTTTATAGTTTTCTATTATTATGCAACCATTTCCACAAATGTAATGGTTCAAGTGAATGTAACAGCTCATTTATATAGCATACATATTTGTCAGCTGGAGGTCAGGAGCCGAGGACTATTGAGTTTTCACTGAACATCTTATAAGAATACAATCAAGCTGTCAGTTGAATCACCTTGTCTACTGCATCAAGTAATTTCAATTGTTTGCTTTCCTGGATTAAGATACAATAGGAAAGGGCCAACAAGATACTAAGTGCTTCCTTATGGAAGCTCACTGACTGGAGTTCGATCCCTGGGTACCACATGCCATGCCAGCCCCGCCCCTAGGCGCGTGGAGATGGCAACTGAAACCACACATGGTGGTGCAGCAGCTCTGGGGAGGCTGAAAACAAGATGATCACTAGGAGTCCAAACTGCTCAGTGAGACCCTGTACCAAATACAATAATAGTAAAAAATAAAGATATGATAGAGTTGTGAAGATCATAACCATGAATGGGGTACCAGTTGGTGAACTTCATTGGAGACATTAAATCATGGGGAACGACCCTACATGCTGTTGCTGGTGCCAACATCTTTCACTTGATCTTTTCTCATGGTGTTTACTTTCTGAGTCAATGAGTTGAGCAGTCTCTGACATGTTGTTGCTGCCTTAGAGCTACCTAACCAGGACTGCAGTCTCTGAAGTTGTAAACTAACCAAATCTCTCTGCTATAAATTATGCATGTCAGATATTAGGACAAAGTGACTGAAGACACTTTTTATCTTTTTTCTTTTGTTTATAAAATTTTTATTTGAGCGTTACATTTCTTTTTAATTGATAGTAATTCTAAGATACTTTACCTAGGAATGTAAATTAAAATAGCCCCCATCGGTGATGGAGAGATAGATCAGTGGACTAAGCTCATGCATAAGCAAGTGTACGGACCAGGATTAGATTGTCAGAACCACAGGGCATGCCAGCCTTGCTCCCTGGCACACTAAACCAGCTAACAAGTCCAGGAATGGTGGCATGCACCTGTATCCCAGTGCAGGGAAGGGTGAGACAAGATGATCACTATGAATCAGAGCTGTGTATTGAGACTCTGTACCAACTACCTAAATTAAAAAATAAAAAGCAACCATTTAAAACTAATGGTGATTCTTCTAAAATTAAATGAACATATGAAAAATTTAAAATTTTACATGTAATTAACATATAATAGCTATGCATATTTTGAGGTATAGCATGAAAACTACTAGAAAGGATAAATTGTCATTTTGGCACTTTTATCAAAGTGGAGGTCAGGAGCCGAGGTTAAGGAAAAGAAGATTGATTTCATTTTGAAGACTAAAGAGTTGTTCTCCTCCTGGCTCACTCAGATTTGGGTCCAGATTTATTTTCTGGCAGTGGTAGGAGTAACTTGCTGAGGGACTGTTGAAAGCAACTATTGGTTCCTAGGGACTGTATGTTTCTTTCTATACAGCCTACGCATCCGTAAGGCCCGCACAGTCTACTTGGTGTCAAACCTCCACCATGTTTTGAGGTTCTTGTCTATTGGAGTCTTTTCAAAATGTTCACCTAGTGTGATAAACACAGCCAGGGTAATTTTATTATCGTTAGTTTACCACATCATATCATATCACCCATCAATATGATCACCCTACGTAGTGACAAATTCTAGATGTTATATATGGCATATGTTCCAGGAAGTGGAAATCTTTAAAGCAATCATAGATTTGGTCTATCTTGGTGGTCAAGAGCAATTAAAATGGAGAATGGCTAAAATAAAATTACCCACTAAAAATTTGGAACATGCGTCATCACTGAAAACAATTGTGTTGAAAGGTCCATAATTCTTGTATACAGATGACAAATTTTCCTTATCTAGTTATTTTGATTATTGTATTAACAAAAAATTTAATATATACTTATATCCAGCCCTTTTATCAAAATTATTATAGATGTTTATTAAGTTAGCTAATTCATTTTTATAATTAAATTTAAAATTTTAGTAATAAAAATAAGAAAATAAAATAATGTTAATTTTAGTGGCAGAGGAGTTGATATATTAATACACAACATTCTCATTTTTAATATATTTTCATTTTCATTTTTTTTAAATTTTTTATTTATTTATTTGAGAGAGAGAGAGAGAGAGAGAGAGAGAGAGAGAGAGAGAGAGAGAGAGAGTGTGGTGTGTGTGTGTGGCCAGCTCAGCCCACCAGGGGGCGGGGCTGGCTGGCATGTGGTGCTGGGGGATTGAACCGCAGTCCCTGATGCTTTGCTAAGCTTGTTCCAAGTAGGTGCTTTAGACCACTGAGCCATCTCTCCAGCCCTTCATTTTCATTTAATGAAAAGAGAGAGCTTAATGATTTTTAAAAATCCAAAGTCCACTTGTAAAACGCAAAGGCAATATTACTTGAAAAATTTTTGGTTAAGTACAGATTTTTATGTTTGGTTTTACTTGCAGTGAAAGTATTCCTATCTATTTAACTATTTGTATAATCTATAATATTTCTGGTTTCAGTAAAATCCAAGGTTGACTTCAATCTGCTGCTAACAGAGAATGTAATGGAATCTTCAACTTGACAATCATAGTGCATATGTTCAGAGAACTGAAAACCATCTTCTCTTTAACCAGATATATATATTACAATTTTCAGTTTTCTAAATTTTTCATGAACTGAGAATTCAGAGACCCAGCCTGGGCCTGGCATGTGTGTGGGACAGGTTCTACTCTGCTGTACCTAATGGATCCCTCTGGACCCAGCCCAGGCACGATGAGTGAGTGAATCCTTCTGTTGAGCTCTCAGGACCCCTCTGGACCCCTCCAGAACCAGCTGAGAACTAGCATGTGAGTGAAACTTTACATCAAGCTCTCAGGACCCTTCCAGCCCAAAGCCAGGACTGGCATACAGGCCTGGTGTGAAAATCTGCAGCTAAAGTCCCTGCACATGAGGGTTGGGGGTCAGAACGACCCCGCTAATACATGATCAAAACATTTTGTGAGATGGGCACAGAGAGTTCATTTCCATGGGCTGCAGCAGGAAGAAGCTAAGCACAACAGCTAGACCCAAGCCAAGCACATCAGGACAAATGTGCCAACATTGGAGATATGTACACAGTAAGTTAAGATACTTTTCTAGACCCAGATCTATAAGAGAATCCTCCCTCTTTGTCTCTTGACTGAGACAGGGGGCAAAATGTAACTGGGGAGAACTAGTCTGCCTGAAAGATTCCAGGCACATCAAGGGGAGGTGATCATACAGAACTTATGGAAACTAATTAAATAGAAATTCCCAATTTAATAGCTTAGCTATAGAGACATAATGCTTGCTCCTACTGTCTAAATAAAAACCCATTAGTTGCAAAAGTTTTTCATCGGCTAAATATCGCTACCCACCATTAGTATTCCTAACTATAGTTCTGTAGATACAAAACTATTACTGCCTTAACCATATAATCTCTCTTGGGTAAGAATTTCCATAGGTGCTAAGGCTGTAACTGTACCAAATCTCTATATGAGAGGTCAGAAGACAGTGCTATAAAAAATGACAAGAGAAGGAACAAAATGCAATCTTAGGCCCAGAGCCCACCCAGAACAAATGCAGGAGACACTAACACAGAAGAAATTGGGAATCACATAGTTGAAATGTCTGAATTAATACCATCTAAAGTAAAGAAACAACTACAGTAAGGTATAGAGAAAATCAGATCAGAAATAACCTCTGATATAAAAAATTAATCTCTGAATTCATAGTGTATGAAGTAAAGGAACAACTGCAAAAAGGTATAGAGAAAATCAGATCAGAAATAATCTCTGAAGTAAAAAAGAAAATGATAACTATAATGAAAGAATTAAACTGCTTCTAAAGAAGACACTGAAAAAAATGTAAAGAATAGAAAAGCAATGGAATCCTGAATGAGCAATATGGGAAAGAAATAGATTACATGAAGCAGAGTGAAAGAGATACAGAAGAACTTAAAATATTAATCATAAGCTTGTAAAACCATTTGAATGAAAGTGAAGATAGAGTTTCAGATCTTGAAGACACCATTGCAACTAGTGAAAAGGTAAGAAAGGATCTCTTGGCAACAACTAGAATGCAGGAAAAAATAACTCAAAATCTGCAAGATGATGCAAAGATGAACGATGTGAGACTAATAGGCATCAATGAGAAACAAGAAGTCAATACAAATGATATAAAAAGAATTTGGATGGAAGTAATAGCAGAAAACTTCCCAAATATTGGGATACAAGCTGACATTGAGGTAAACGAAGCATGTAGAACTCCAAATAACATCAAACCAATTTAAAAAAAAACAGACAAATAATAGTCAAGATCCCAGAAATCCAGGACAAGAACAATATACTAAAAGCTGTTAGAGAAAAGAAACAGATCACATTTAGAGCAAAACCTATCAGAATAACCGCAGATGTCTCTTCACCAACCATGAAATCAAGAAGAACATGGAGCAGAGTATTTCAAGTCCTCTATGAAAACAAATTCCAGCCAAGATTACTATACACTTAAAACTGATATTTGATGGAGAAGTGAAATCTTTCCATGACAAAGAACAACTAAAGAATTCCATGATGACAAAACCAAGCCTACACAGACCACTAAAAGATGTTCTAGATAGGAACCAAAATGATCAGAACTACATGAGTGAGAACAGAAAGAACCCACCAAATAGGGCAAACTATTAAACACAGAACAACAGCAAGTAAATATGTCAATTATGAGTCAATATATCTCTAACTATAACCAACAATGTAAATGGACTTAATTCATCCAATTAAAAGAAATAGATTGGCACATTGGGTTGGGAAGCAAAGTCCAATATTATGCTATTACAAGAAACACATTTAACTCACAAAGAAATTCATAGGCTGAAAGTCAAAGGATCAAAAGTAATACTACATGCACAAGCACCTCAGAAAAAACAGGGGTAGCAATCCTGTTCACAGATACTCTGAATTTCAAACCAAGAATGATAAACTTTAATAAGGAAGGCCATTACATACTGGTTAGGGGAAAAATTCAAGAGGAAGATGTAAGACGCATAAATATGTATGCAGCAAACATGGTAGCACCAAACTATATAAGACAAATCTTAATCAAAATGAAAAACCTAATATCCAATACCTCAATCTTCACAGGACACCTTAACAAGTCCTTTTCACAAAAAATAGGTGAAGCAGACAAAAAATTACCAAAGAAGTAGCAGAACTGAAACAGAATTTGGAACAAATGGATTTAGTGGACAGATACAGAGTGTCCCACACAATAACAACTGAATTCATATGTTTTTCAGCTGCCCGTGGGACATTTTCTAAAATAAAACACATACTAGTCCATAGGTCGTGCTTAAGTATATGCAAAAAAACAGAAATCATCCTATGCATTTATCTGACCACAGTGCAATGAAACTGGAAATAAATGACAAAAGAAACGAGAAAAACCCCATGAATACATGGAAATTAAACAACACTCTTCTCATCAATCAAAGGGTCACTGATTACATTAAAGAAGAAATTAAACAATGCATACAATTCAATGAAAATTCAAGCACAACTTATGGGAATTTATGGGATGCAATGAAAGCAGTTCTTAGAGGGAAACTACACATTAAGAAACCAGAAATGGAACAAGAAAAGCCCTATTGCTACACCTCAAACTTCTAGAAAAGGAAAAAGAAACAACACAAAACCAAAAGTTGGGAGGAAAGCATAAATATTAGGACAGAAATTAGTTCAATCAAGATAAAGAAAACAACTGAAATAATTAACAAATCACAAAGCTGTTTTTTTAAAGATTAAATAACATTGTTAAGTCCCTATCTGACCTCATCAAAATGAGTAAAGAAAGAACTCAAATACAAGCAATAAAGAGTAAAAAGGGTGAACTTACCAAAGTCCCAGTGGAAATACACAAGATCTTCAATAGCTACATTGAGGATCTTTACTCTCACAGAATAGAAGACACTGAAGAAATGGACATATTCCTAAAAAGGTACAAATTACCAAAACTTAACCAAGAAGATATAAGGACTCTCAGTTATGCAATAATAGTCAATTAAATACAAAATGTAATAAAAAAAACATATCAACAAAGAAAAGTACAGGTCCTGATGCATTCACACCTGAATTCTACATGAAATTTACAAAAGTTATAATCCTAATACTCCTCAAACACTTCATTGAAATTGTAAAGGAAGAAGTTCTCCCAAAATCTTTCTGGAGGAAAGTATACTGATAACAAAACTAGGGTAAGATGTAATTAACAAAGAGAACTACAGGCCAATCTCCCTCATTAACATAGATGCAAAAATCCTCAATAAAATCCTAGTAAACAGAATACAGCAAATAATCAAGGAGATTATACATCAGGAGCAGGTAAGATTCATCACAGGAATGCAAGGATCATGCAAATCTATACATGTAATACACTATAACAATTGAAACAAATCCATAAACCACATGATCATCTCAATTGATGCCGTAAAAGCTTTTGACAAAGTCCAACACTCATTCATGTTCAAAGTCCTACAGAAAATTGGAATAGATGGCCTCTACTTCAATCTGATAAAAGTCATCTATGACAACCCAAGGCCTCCCATAATTCTAAATGGGGAAAAAATGAAATCTTTTGATCTCAGATCTGGTACAAGACAAGGATGTCCTTTACAACCACTTCTACTCAATATAGTTCTGGAGACATTAGCTAGAGCCATTAGACAAGAGATAGAAATACAAGGAATAAGAATATGTAAAGAAGAAGTTAAACTACCATTATTTGCAGATGACATTATACTCTATTTGGAAGACCCAAAACACACCACCAACAAGCTATTAGAATTAATACAGAAATTCAAGCAAAGTAGGATACCAAGTCAAAACCCAAAAGTCAATAGCATTCATCTACACACATAACAAATACACTGAGAGGGAAGTTAGAGAAACAATACCTTTTACAATAGCACTGAGGAAATTGAAATACTTAGGAGTTAATCTAACTAAAGAAATAAAGATCGGGGCTGGAGAGATGGCTCAGTGGTCTAAAGCACCTACTTGGAACAAGCTTGGTCAAAGCACAGGGACCGCGGTTCGATCCCCCAGCACCACATGCCAGCCAGCCACGCCCCCTGGTGGGCTGAGCTGGCCACACACACACACACACACACACACACACACACACACACACTAAATAAATGTTTAAAAAAATTAAAAAAAAAGAAATAAAGATCTATTCAATGAAAATTACAGTACTCTGAAAAAAGAGATCATAGAGGATTTAGAAAATGAAAGTGTATTCCCTGCTCCTGTACAGGAAGAAACAACATTGTAAACATGGCCATACTCCCAAAATTCTTGTAAAGATGTAATGTACTCCCTATCAAAATGCCAACATAAGACACAGACCTAGAGAAATCATTCCTAAAATTTATTTGGAACCAGAAAAGACATAGAATAGCAAAGACAATCCTTGACAACAAAGACAAGGCAAGAAACAGTACAATTCCTGATGTGAAATTATACTACAAAGCTACTATCATAGAATCAGCATGGTATTGGCAAAAAATAGACCTGAGGATCAATGGAATATATTAGAAGATACAGAAACAACTAAAAACACAATCAGCCATGTTATCTTTGACAAAGAGGCAAACATGCTTATTGGAAGAAAGATAGCCTCTTCAACAAATGATACTGGGAAATCTGGCTCTCTGTGTACTGAAAACTATAACTGGACCCAGGTCTATCACCATACACTAAGCTAGAGTCAAAATGGATTAAAAATCTAAACGTTAAAACAGACACACTAAATCTCCTGGAAGAGAATGTAGGAGGCACTCTTGAAGACATAGGGGTAGGCAAAGAGTTCATGACAAAAGTCAAACAGCCTGGGTAATACTTGAAAGAATTAACAACTGGGACCTCTTCTTATTGAGAAGTTTTTGCATATCAAAATAAATTAGCAACAGAGTAAAAAGACAACTTAAAATCTTGGAAAAAATCTTAACTAACAAGCACTCAGACAAAGGTCTTCTCTGTAGAATTCATAAAGAACTAAAAAAGATTAGGGCCACTAAATTTAAAGACTCAATCCAGTAGGTTCATGCTTGGAGTGCCTGTCATTTTGGTCTTCTGAATATGTGCTGCTTGTCATGACACACTAGTTGCTTCCATGCTGTCTCTTGCATAGATGATTGCTTAAAACGAAAGGGGATGGCGAATGAAGGCAGGGGATAGGAAAAGGAGTGTTATGGGACTGTCCTGATATAGTGCTGTATATGGTTAGATTTTTGAACTTATGTGTTAACATATATAATTTTTATTCCTATTTATTAAACATATTTTAGCTTTTTGTCATATTATGTAGGGATTTAAAGTTTAACATATAAGTACTTGAAGAAAAATACCTGCTACATGTTATGCCTAAGATGTTTGATATTCAGACAGATAGTGACGATAAGCTCAACAGGCTAGGTTATGTGGTAATAGCAATAAACTTCTCTTCTGGAAGGTTAACAACATAAGTTTTCATATAAAAATTAAAGAAAAAGGAAGGCCACAAGGAAAGCCAACATTTTGGCCCTAGCCTTCCAAGATTAAGACACAAAACATATGAGAACTCGTACTGTAACATCATCTAATTCAGATGTGTCCCAAATTTTCTTATCAAGCAGATTATGGGACAAAGAAGAAAGTGATCAGTGATATAGAGTGTGCCTAAGGAGAGTCACATGGAGAGAAAACATTCTCTCACACTTTCACAGAGAGCACATTGGCCAAGCAATGGCCATGACTCATCCACATGGCTGACACTGCCAAAGGATCTACAATCTGAGGTACAGGATCTCAGGATAAATCCTGAGGGAATTTCACTGACTTTATCGCAGACCCAAAAGGTACAATTCTTGTTACATAGGTCTTGCTTTATCTTGGTCTTAACCATCCAGCACAAAAGTATAAAAATGAAGTACAAGAAATCAAGCCATGTTGTTATGTTGAGTTGTAGGGGACTCAGGTCAACAACTTCTGACCTTGCCAGTCAAGTGGAAAACCCAATACTCTTATGGACTACTAGACTACTTTGGAATACTTTGTTGAGTTCATACACCTATAATATTTAAATGATGGAACTAAACAAAAAAAGGTGTATAGATGAATGCCCATTTTGTATCTGTGTATTCAAAACGATTAGGATAGATATATAGCTATATTCTCTTAATTCAAGGAATAGAGGGATTTGTTCTAATAGTGTTTGTAAATAGGATATCATGTTTGCATTTTGTACAGTAAATAACCACTAGGAAGGCACTAAGAAATGTGTTAATTATTGGAACTGTCCTACCAATTTGAAATGAAACTGTCTCATTGCTATTTATTTCTCAATAAAATTATGGAAAAATAAATTAAAAAAAAACACTCAATCCAGAAATGGGCATCCAGATGAACACATACTTCTCAGAAGAAGAAATTCTAGAAGCTAATAAATACTTGAAAACATGTTCCACATCAGTAGTCATCCATGAAATGCAAATTAAAATGACAATGAGATACCATCTACCCTAGATAGAATGACTATCATAAAGAAATTAGCCATCAACCTATGTTGGAAAGGCTGTGGGGAAAAAGGTACCCTTCTCCACTGCTCTTGTGACTGTAGACTGGTACAACCATTATGGAAATCACTGTACAGTATCCTTAAAAATCTAGGACTGGAAATTCTGTTCGATCCAGCTATCCTCCTAATGGGAATTTACCCAGAGGACCTGAAAACATCATGTCATAGTGATATAAATGCACCTATGTTTATAGCAGCATAATTTGTGATAGCCAAATCTTGGAAGCAACCAAAATTCCCATCACCTGAGGAATGGATGAAAAAAATGTAGCGTTTTTACACAATGGAGTATTACTCATCTATAAAGATTGATAATCGTGAAGCCTTCATAAACAAGTGGATGCAACTTGACAACATACTCATACGTGAAACAAACCAGACTCACATGTGTAAATATTGTATAGTTTCCCTGGTGTAAGAACTCAAAGAAGAAATAAAAAATTGAAAGATATAACACAGTGAAATGGAAAGTGAGAGCTCAAGGTTTGAACAACAAGAATAGGACAAGGAGAAAAGCTTGGAAACATGGCAGGGGCAAAACCATACATTTATATACACAAGCTGGTTTAGACAATGACATTGAGAATCTCTATCAGGTTTTTAAGTCTAGAAATTAATTGGTAGGTTCTCACCCTGATGATATGTGCTCATACCTGTGAACTAGGCAACTGCACTGGAGATAGCAATGTGTAACACTAGGGCCATGCTTGGAATGCCTGTCATTCTAGTTTTCTAAGTGTTTGCTGCATCTAATTTCATATCAATTACTGTTGTACTCTCTCAAGTAAATTTTTATTTAGAAACAAAGGTAATAAATAAAATAAAAGAGAATTCAGCTAAATCGTAGTCATTGTGGAGATTGTTACTCTATTCATTTGTTATCTGCTCTACACCTTTGTTTATTCTGTGCCTTTAAAAAACAATCCTCTTTTAGAAATGAACTATTAATACACATGTCTTAGATATCATTTGTAAATACTGTTATTGAATTTACTTATTTTGAAAAATATTCTTTCTAAAAGCTTAGAATCAACACAACATTGATACCAAATGATGCTTAAAATAAGTACACATAGAAAGCATAATTTTATAATCCTTTATGCAATTTTATTTAAAAATGTTTTAAATGTTCAATAGTGCTTGTTACATTTTATTCAATTAATAGTACACTTTAAGACATATGGGTGATGTTGACAATGGAAAGAGGCTATTTATAATGCAAGATTTAATAGGTGGAAGCAACATGGTAAGTCAATGGATGCCTAATGTTATTTCACCAATTAAGCTATGTTCTGTCATTCACTTGATTTGTTTAGATAGTGTTTTCCTCAAGCAAAAAATAATGGAAAATTGCACCAATTTCTCTTTTCATATAATGTATCACCTATGTCCACACATCCTAAAGATGAGCCTTCTAATTTTTTACAGGTATTGTATTTTCTGTCTTAGAGCTATGACATTGCCACAGAGGAAGAAAATATTAGATGTGTTTGATGAGTTTAAAATTGTAGTTAGGCTTTGACTTTACTTTTTGATCATGCTAAGAAAAAGTTTAGGTGGCAAAAATCAGGTTTATGAAATTACACAAGGGATGCAAGAAACAGTTTGTGAATGTTTGAATTTTAATATTTATTATGGTGAAACACACACTGGCCTTAATTTTCCACAGAATCTCTGTTTATTTCTGGCACATGCACACAAATCTGATTGTCCTTGCTATTTTTTTTCTTTGAGACCAGATCTTGCTATGTAACTCAAGCAAATGTTGAATTCACTATATAGATAGCTCAGCCTAGGGCTGAAATGGCAGTCATCTTCCTGGCTCAGCACCCCTCATGTTGCAATCAGAGTCATGTGGCATCATGCCTGGCTTTGTTTGTGCCACTTATGAGGCAGTTCCAGGGGTTCTCATTCATGAACATCTTTAGTTGTGCTGACATGGCTACCTCAAAATCCTGAAATGATACATAACATTTAACTGACTATCATATTGAGTGGAGGCAGATCTGAGGTCACAGTGTGCCCTCAGATTAAATTATGAAATTTAATTTCTATGTAAACAAAATATATAAAAATTATGTTTGAAACATTTCATATTTAGGCAGTGACCATTATTTAGTATTTTTTATTATATTAGACTTGAAAACTAGGTTTTTGATGAAGAAGAGTAGTATATTTTACTTTTTGTAAAATGCTCATATGAATACTTTAGTATTATTAGAAGCTTGTAAAAATAACACAAAGTCTTATAAGGTTTAGTCCATTTATTTTCACTTAAAATTAAATTGATAGATAAATTTTCATTATTAAATGAGTAATCTAACAAAATTTTATGATAGGTGCTATAGGTTATCAAAGACTCTCCTTTGTACATGCTTCCTCACAAAAGTTCACACGCACAAGGTTATTCTGACTACTCATTTAGCATGAAATTATTAAAGACAGCATATTTGATATCACGTGATCCAGAGAAGAAAGCATAAAACCAGTTCATTCAATCATTCATTCACTCATTCTTTCATTCATTCAGTCATTCATGCATACATACATACATCTACAAAACTCAACTGTGAAACTTATATTATAGAGATGAAAATGAATAATACATAAAATCTTACAATTAAAGACATTTTATAATATTCTAGAAGACATATTGTCATAATGGTTTCCTATTGTTGCAGGAAAACATTGCAAACAGGAGAACTTTTATACAACAGAATTTATTTCTCAAAGTTCTAGCTTTTGGTGCCCAAGATCAGGATGCCAGCAGTTTCATAGAGAGCACCAGTCCTGATTCATTGGTGAGTGAGTTAATTTTTACCACCTCCGTGCAGAGGGAGTGGTGAATGACCTCCATTAGGACCATCAGGTATTAACCTTATTCCCGGGAGAGATCACACTCATAGCCTCGTGACCTCCAAGGGGCCCTACCCCCTAATTCAATAATGTTAAGGTTTAGGATCTCAGCATATGAACTTGAAGGAAGACAAATATGAAGACAGATATTAATCTATTTTTGGAAAAATCATAGAAGGATAAACAGGATCAGGAGTGCTGGCACTCAGGGAGCTGCTGCTTACAAACAATCATTAAAATAGTACATATTTTTTACAGAAATATTTGTTTTCTCTGAAAAAATGTTCTTATTTTTCACATATAGTTTTAATGATGTCTACTGAGAAATGCAACATAGTCTGTGAGATAGAAAGCAGTAGATAAATAAGATAAAACAGAGTCTCAAAATCCCTCTTTTACCTACTCTCAACAAATGAAATCCTGCATGTGATTATTTAGGCACAGCTTAATAAAATGGAAGAGAATAAAATTTGCCAAATTAATCTATGGCATGTTTAATCTTAAAAACCTTTGAATAAAATAATTTTTGGATAGAATACAATTTCCCATATGATTTAGCTTATAACTGCTAGTTTTTTGATATACAGGGTCGTCAAATGTAAAAATGTTGAATTCTAATTTTAATATATCTATGGTCTTCCATTATGCAGAAGATAAAATATATAGTAAATATGGCAATGATATTGTAGCTTACATAATTGACCAGGAAACTATGTGATTTGGGGTGGAGGAAGAAGAAAAACTATAAATATATTACATGAATATTATCTTCTTTAAATATTATTTTATCTTTTTTGAAAAAAACTAAGAACCCAAAACTTTATGATGATTTAAAGTATTCCTGAAATTAATATTCTGGCAAAGAACCCAAAATGGCAAATTAATCATTGCTCCAAATGACAGTGCATTCAATCAAAGAAAGAAAAAATCCCAAAACTCTTCCAGTAACTCTGGTGAAATAATGCTTTGACTCCCTCAGACCTTTCTACCGAACTTTATTTAGGAAGGAATTTTGCTGCTCTTATAAAGAAAAGACATGATTTCAGATCATTAGAAGGAAGATTTAGTAGAACTTGAAGTATCTTCTATAAATCACGTGAGGTTTCTGCAAAATTGTAAGTCACATCAGTAGAGGCAGCTATAACATCAATATTTTCATTGTCAACTACAATATACTAGGCAGATTCTCTAGGGTCAGAAATAGGAAAAAATATTTAAAAGCATTCATTTAGAAAAAATATAATGGATGCATTATAATTAAGAGTTAAGCAATAAAATTTTAGTTAATGAAAAAGTACATATGAGAATTACATGCGGACTTAATTATAAGAAGTTTGTGTAATAATTTTATTTAAAAAGTTGTATCTGGAATAATTTCCAGAGCTTTCAGCATGTAATAAATCAATATCTCACTGAAAATTTTACTGAGCAAAAGTGATATTCACCAGAGTGCAATGCACAATTCAGGACCATTTCCCAGAATTATTCTGGGACTTAATGTTCAGCTTTATAAGTAATATGATGCAAAACTAAGGTTATAATGTGTTCAGGACTGGATTCTCAGGGTAAGGTTTGAAATTTTCAAACGTTATCAATTTTGTAAAAATTGTGAAGATTTTAGGGTCAAAAGTTCTGCATATAAAATGTAAAGCATTATCAGTGAACTGTCTTATTAATGTGACTCTAATAGTATGTTCGTTAGAAAGGATCACGCTTTATTATTCTATATTTAAATGATTACAATATAAGCTTATACATACAGATGCACGTGCATGTGTGAATATATAAATAAAACTAAAGGACTAAAATGGAAAATAAGTAAATATGCACATATATGTATATTTGATAATTAAAGGTATTCCTGACATATCCACCCCTAAATGTTAATTTATTTAGCTTCTATGTTTGTTTCAGTTGTATTTATATGTACAGTATGTTCCACTATGGTCTGCTTAGGAATGTGGAACTTAAAATAATCTTTTATAATTATAGCAGATTTTTCTAAACTGCCTGCTAAGGTAAACTTAGGCAAGTTTAGGCAAGTGCAGGGACCACGGTTTG
The DNA here is from genome assembly GCF_000260255.1 of Octodon degus. NCBI lineage: Eukaryota > Metazoa > Chordata > Mammalia > Rodentia > Octodontidae > Octodon > Octodon degus. The sequence continues at coordinate 9,010,898 of NW_004524682.1, read as the reverse complement.
ATCCCTGGCATCACATGCCACAGCAGGCCTGCTGCCAGGGTGGAGTGAGCCAGTCAGAGTCTGGGCATGGTGGAGATGCCTGTTCCCAGCACTGAAAAGCAAGCTGAAAGCAGGAACCACCAGTCCAAGCTGCATAGTTAGACCTTACAACAACCAAATACATTAAAATTAATAAATAAATAATTTTAAAGAGCAAAATATACAGAATTTCAAAACAAGATAGTACAAAATTAATAAAGGTTATTTTATTGCATATTGTTGTCTTCAAAGTAGTTGTTCAGACTACAAGATATAGATATGCAAAATTGTTCAAACTATATAAGCACATACTATTCCTCTAAGTAAAGTAATAGAGAACCAGGAGTACAGTTTAGTAGCACAAGTGCCTGCCTAGAAAGCACAAAGTCCTGAGGTTGATTCCAAGTATCCCACAGAAAAAAAAGGAATGAAATAAGAGAAATTAGTACTCTATTTTAACATATATATATATTAATATTATAGTGCCTGTATATATTTATAATTTTTGTTATATATGTGTGTATATTTATTTTGTTTTCCCTTCTTTCTATCTGTTTTTTCCCCTTTCTCCCATTTCATTTGTTCTTTCCCTTAGGACAGTTTCTTCTCCTTTCATCATATCTATTATACATTTTTTATCTTTTTAAATGTCTTAAAGTAGGGAAACAATACAATGTTTACACATGTGAGTCTAATTTATTTCACTTATGAGTATGGTCTCTAGTTGCATCCATTTTTATATAAAAGCTTCAGGTTTATTTTTCTTAATAGCTAAAGTATAGCTAAGTAGTGTTCCATTGTATTAAAATGTCACATCTTTTTAATGCATTCTTAAGTTGATGTACATGTGGGTTCTTTCCAAGATTTAGCAACTACAAATTATGCTGCTAGAAAAATAGGTGCACATATATCTCTGTGATATGATGTTTTTAATTCTTCTGGGAAAATATATGAAAGAGAAATAGCTGGGTGGAATGGAGCCTCTAATCCTCTAGGTTTTTGAGGAATCTTCAGAGTGACTTCCACACGGATAATACCAGCCTGCTAACAGTGGACAAAGGTTCCTTTATTCCCATAGCCCCACAAATATTTATTATTGGCTGATTTCTTGATGATAGCCTTTCTTTCTGGGGTGGGATGAGATGTCAGTGTTGATTTAATCTGCATTACTTGAATGACCAATGACGTTGAACATTTTCTATAGTATGTATTTGCCATTTGTATTTCCTTATCTGATAAGTGTGTACTCATGTCACATGCCCATTTTTGGATTGGATCTTTGAATTTTGGGGGGTACTAAGTATTTTTCAGTTCTTTATATGTTCTAGATAGAAATCCCTTGTCTGGGGGGCAATTGACTAAAATTTATTGCCTATCGGTGGGTTTTCTTTTCATTTTGTTGGTGATTTCTTTTGAAATGCAAAAAAATTAAATAAGACAAAATAGTTGTTGATTCTTTGAAGTACTTCTAATCTAGTTTTCTTCATGAACTCTCTGCTTATCCTTATATCTTCAGGATGTCATCCTACCTTCTCTTCTAGTAGATTTAGTGAACAGTTACAACCTATACAGAAATTGTAAAAGAGCTTTTTATACCATTGAGGCTATAAGGAACTTTTTTAGGGGGTTAAAATCTATTTCTATGTGTTACAAAATGTTTCGCTAAGGATCTATAAATGTAGTAACCAGGACAGTTAATTATGTTTTGTTTTCTGGTTATACTGATACTTTGGCTTATTCAGCACCGGGAGTATAAATACACTATATTTCTCCTTTCTGTACCTGTTGCTACATATGTAACTACTAAATCTAGTATATATGCAATAATTTTTATAATGGTTAACTTCTATGGTTAGACTTTAAAAAACTTATTTTCACTCCAAAATTGAACATCTTCTAAAATTAGTGATAGTAGACTATATTTTTTACAGAAATGGGTACAATTAGTACAATAACATTTCTTGATATAAAACTTGGTTGTTCAAGAACTACTTTCATGAAAAGAAATTAATAATTGATATATCCATTATGATTTGATTTGTTTTGTTTTATTACTCACTTTAAATAGTGCTTAATGCACTCCTATGATTATACAGCCATAAACTTTAAAAACACAAGTTAGCCTGTACAGCTCCCCAACCCATGTAAGTGGCAGCACCATTTAGGATGCAGAAACCTTGCCAATACTTCCATGTATCTTAGAGACTTTGTGATGAGAAACATCTTTCTTAACTGTTATATACATTTCTATTCAAGATATTTCAATACAAACCTGAGAACAGTTTCTCATTCTATGTTAAAGCATTGGTCCTAATTGATTTCATATCAAGAGATTATATAATATTTTTATATATTCATCTAAATATCACATGAGAATTAATTACATCATATACTAATATGGCATCTTCTAACAATTCTTTCTCTCATTATCTTAACATGAGAAAAAATACCTATTTATGAGATAGTTGTCTTAAATTTACTACAGACTTACTCTTGATGTGGTGGCTTCCAAGATATCATCACCTTATAACTATTCAAAATCACTTACTACCATAGTTTCTACCTACATTATGTACCAGGAAACAAACATATGTATGTTCCTTCACTTAATGCATGTTCATTTTCTTGGGGGTGAAAAGTAACTAGGAAAAATATAAACATAGTGAGTGAAAATGATGTTTGAGGCATATAATTAGATTTTTTAATTGAGAATAATGGGGCTGAATCAGGGTAAGGGCAGCTTTAGGTTACAAAGCAAAATGCCAAAAGGTCGTAGAAAGCCAGCCATGTTAATAATAGCAGCTAAATATTCCAGGTAGAGTAACGAGAAAATAAAATTTTAAAAATGATTATAAACATATCCTAGTCACTTGCATTTGAACACTTTGCTTGTCAATAGTTGAGTACTAGAAATGGAGATAAGATTTCAGGAAGGAGAAAACAAGCATTACCCAGGACTATATTTTTATGTATTTATACTGAAATTTTATCAGTGTAGTTCAAAATAATCTTATCTCAGATACAGATATAGGTTT